>NW_008358534.1:2992255-3075709 GCF_000622305.1 Nannospalax galili
ATAATCAGTTGGTACAGTGCTTAGCCGGAATGCATAAAATCCTATGTTATATCCCGCTGCAATACATAAAATTGAGGATGATGGTGTACACCTACCTATAATCCTAGGACTGAGGAGATGGAAGCAGAAGCAGAAATTCAAGGTCATCCTCAACTGTGAGTTCAAAGCCAGTCTGGGATACCATGTGACTTTGTCTCAGGAAAAAGAAAAAGTTATGATCACCTCAATAGAATGTGAAATTTAAGGATACTTCCAAACAACTGCACCACCAGTAAAAGCACCAATGCCTTTTAAAGCAGACAGTAGAGGTCAGCAAAGCACATTCCATTTATTTATCCCTGGGAAGCCTCACAGATCTTGACTTATATGGCCTATATCAGGCCTTTCCACAGCCCAGCCTCCCTCCTAAGGATCTACATAATTGAAAGAAGAGTTCTCCTAGATACAGACAGTGAACTCTAATTGGTCTGTGTTGGTATAATGAGAAAGAACAAAGCCATTGGGGGTGATGCAGTAAACACAAACACCACAACAGGCTTCGGGAGACTTTATTTTGAAATAAATAGGCTTCTCTCAAAATTGTTCAGAAGCAGGTGATATAATATACAAACACAAAGCATATATACGCTATGTATCATACTTGAGTAAGAAGACTGCAATTAAGGAAAGCTATTGAAAACTATAATTGATAATTTTTAAGTAAATATACCCTTGGAGCCAAATGCAGATGGCATACCCACTATATAGCTGACCCCTGGGCACAGGGAAGAAATAAACAGGAGGTGCATTCCATGCTATTAATTATTTTCACTGCTACAGTTGTTTGCTATATAATACAGGTCGAGGGGTTAGTCTGAAGCTTCTCCTAATATATTAGTAAATAAATTTGAACAGATTTTAATTTGCTAATGGAAAGGTCTGGGCCAGTTGCAAATAAGAGCGAGGCTACTTTGTCTCCCTCATTAGCATGCAGCCAGGCCTATCCTTCCCATTCATACAAAATGTTACATTTCCATAAAGTGTAGTGTAATTTGTCAGAAAAAATTCTCGAAACTATATTAGAATAAAGATAAATTTGTATCATGTGGTCATCCTCCACATAAAGTCTTTATGATAATTGCATGTCTAACACCTGCCTCTGAATAATACAGCCTGCCAAATAATACCACTCAGAATCTTCATAGCATGTAAAAATGACAGGGAATAAAGCAGCTCTTCCTCTTAACGTGTTTCTATGTATCTATACTCAGAGCTATAGCCTTTATTGCTATTTACTAGCGCGTCCCACACTTTATTTAATCGTGTTTTCTTGTACAGATGACTGTGATTCCCCTGCTTGGCAATTTACAATACTTACTTTACATTGTGGATTTATGATGTTTCTGAAAGTTGGCATTAAAATAACAAAACAATTCATTGCATGCCGTGTGATAAAAGACCCAGCCTGAGGCGAAATGACTGCTTCAAGTTATGTATTGTCCATTTAATCTAGGTGTAATATGTATTTGGCAGGGGAGGGAGGACTTCTGATCCTGTTCCCCACTATCTTATTTGACTCACTGAAAATAATTGCTAAATTTTTTAAGATTAACCTCTCAAGTATGGAAAAGCCAAGAGCCAAAGTTCAGAGCTTTGGAATTGATCTTTTTCTTTTTTGTGGTGTGTGTGTGTGTGTGTCTGTGTCTGTGTCTATGTATAGTGCCAAGGCTATTCCTGAACTCATGGGAAGAGAGCCTTGAACTTCTGATCTTCTTGCCCCTCCCTCCTCTGTGTAGGAATTATAGGCCTGTACCACCACCCTTGTTTTATGAGCTTGTGTGGTGCTGGGCATTGTGGGTTGAACACAGGGCTTCCTGCATGAGAGACAAACACTCTACCAGGTGAGTCTATCCCTAGCCTTGGAAGTGACTTTTAAATCTCCTTTCTCGTCACCCTTCCTCTCCAAGTGATTCATCACAAGAAGAAACCTAGGAGAGTGGGCCTGTCCCCTCTGGTCCTGCCTCCTCTGGGCTTGCTGCCTCACCTCATCAGCTTTGAGGTACCCCTCAGCTGCATGAGCAAAGAAGGCCAGGTGGACCGGCCATTGTCTCCTCAGCCTAATTTTGGAGGCTCAGGACGAAATGCCATGTACAGACAGACAGTGAGGCAGGGGTAAAGCAGCAGCTGCCTTTTTAATTAATAAGGGAAACTTATTATTAAGTTCATTATTAAGTTAGGGAAAATGTCACCCTCTGGGATGGTTGCCTTGTAGATCCAAAATTTATCATCAAGGGGAAAGACTATTAAGGAAAGTCAACAACAGAAAAAAAATGCTGATATATGAAAATCCAGGTTTTTGGCATTTACTCATTTAAGAATTAAGTTCCCATAAAAACCTCTAAGACTTCTCTTGAGTTTTCAATTTCAAGTTTAGTTGATAGCCTAAATCTATGTTTTCAGACCTGAACTCTCAAATCTACAATACTAACTCCATATTTTGTGGGAAACTCTTGGCACTTTTCTGTGTGTTGAGACATTTGGCACTGCCTTGTGAAACTGCTAGTCTCAGAGAGATCCAAGGACTTGCTTGAGTCACAAGGCAGGGACTTGAGTTCTGGCCAAATGACTCAAATTGCAAGCTTTGCACTATCCTATTATGTCATTGTCTCCCAAAATCAAGTATCTGAGAGCCCTGCGGCACTACTATCCACTGCACTGGGGAAAGTCTAGGTGAGTGTAGGTTGACATTCAAACCCCTCACAGCACTTCCCCACACCTTCTTCCCCTCAGCCTTGGCTGTTTATAATGCTTGGGTGGTTTCAACTGCACACAACTCTTCCCCCTCCAGCCCAGACTCTTCCTACAGTCTTCTCTCAGCAAGTGGCAAGGAAGCCCTGCAAGCAGGGGATGGGAGCAGTAGTTATTGTTGGTTCCTTTTGGTGAGTTGGGGGGGGGGCGGTGACATGTAACTTCCAATAGACTCCCTTATTTCTCAAGGATCTGAACCTTCTAGGACATAAGCCAATACTCTTCTGAATCACTGGATATGAAACTGAAGTTAATTCATCTGAATTCCCAGTGTGGGTGGCACAGTACAACTCAGATTCCCTTGGCATGTGACCAAAGCTCCCAAGTCCAACTCGTCACTGAACAAAGAAAAAACAAAGGAAATCACCAAGTACAAGCCTATCTAGATTCTTCTAAAGGAGAAAATGTACCTTGCTCCCATCGTGCAGACAAGTTTTGATGTCCTACTAAAGGGCAAACTCGCAACGGACCAAACCTAAAAAGACAAGAGAAAGAATAAGATAATGATTAAGCTACTTAATAATTTCAACAGAGACAGAAAAATTAAATAGGTCCAGGTAACAAAACGCTATTCTACTTGACAAGCACAGGGGCCATTCATCACCGAGTACTCATCTTGTTCTATGCAAAAATAAAGGACATTATTTTTAAATACTCTTAATCAATACATTTCTGGAATACTGTCATCTTCATATTGAAAAAGTACAGTCCTTTTAAAAAGGAAATAATTGCAAGCCACAAGAGCAAAGAATACCTCTGTTTGGAGCACTGGAATCTCCTTAGTAGTCCCTTCATTATTCTAAATAATCCCTCACACCATTTCATAATAAAATGCCTTAAGGAGATACCTTCTGGGTCAATGTGGACTGAGACTCGTCCTCTAAAAGCTACTCCCTGCCTATTAAGCAGTTATCTGTTACCTGTAATATAGACTTGTTTTTATACTGACTTAAATGTTTGTTTCTTTCTGGTGATGCTTCCTGTTGCAATAGGCACAGAGCTTAGGTAAGCAGGCATAAGAAACAGGAAGAAATGTGTAAGTTAATCCTTATGAATTTCTAACATTTTGACTCTTTTGAGATGCAAAAAAACAAAAACCTAGTAGGAAATTGGAGGAATGGAGCAGCAAGGGTAGACCTTCTTAACAAAAACAGCATGTGATTAGACAAACATATATTTAGTTCTAAGTATCTCATCTTTTCGTGGAAGAAAATACGCATTCCTACCCCAAAAACCTCAAATAGAAACCCTAGCACCTTATATTTTAAGCTATCACTTATACTTGCTTGAAAATACTGAATATCTACTATGCTGGTATTTATACAGAGCAGAGCTTGAGTACTTCACTTCATAGCTCTAGAAAAAAAGCCTTGGCCTTTAACAAGGAAAGCCTGGATAATCACATGCAAGGAAGAAGTAGGCAAACCTTTATACTCAATAATTGGAGTAAACAATGGGACATTTCCCCCATTAGATGATTACCTCAACTCTCCACTTCAATACAAAGATAAGAGCTATGTGATCATTTTAAAAGCAAGCATTTATCAAGTTTTAAGTCTCCACCCTACTTTTTGCTTCTATAAAAATATGAATTAAAAGCTAGGTGTTGTGGCACATACTTATAATCTCAGTACTTGAGAAGCAGAAGCAAGATGATCAGCACAAGTTTGAAGTTAGTCTGGTCTATACAGCAAATTCTAAGCAGCCCAGTGCTACATAGTGTAACCCGGCCTCACACACACACACACACATACACACACACACACACACACAATATTTGTATGTATTCACAAATATATATTCACAAAAATATATTCACATATATACATTCACAAATATATACACACATATATATATGAGAATTAATTTTCCACTGCTGATTATCTCTTTTGCAAGAGCTATATAAAGGTCTGAAATTCAAGCAAAGTCCTTGGGTCATTTTATAAGTGGCCCCTTTCAATTTTAATGCTATCTGTTATATAGGGGAATATTTGTCAGTTGTCTTTCCTAGTCCAACAAGTATCAGCTATAAAAGGGAACTTATGACATTTATTAGTATAGATAACCTAGGAAAATTGAAGGCTGCTTCTCTAATAGGATCAGAAAATGGGTGGTGTATATTCCTATATTCGCTAAGACAACAGTCACTCACTCACTCGGTTTTTATATAACCTCACTCTTATCTTTAATAATTTGTTGTTGCTGCTGCCGTTAAAGACAGGGTCTCACTCTGCAGCCCTGGCTAGCCTTGTACTCACTACATAGCCCAGGCTGGCTTCTAATTGTGACTCCTTTGCCTCCCAAGCATTAGTATTCCAAGGATATGTCTTCACATCTGGCTATATTTCCTCACTCCTTTTCTCCCAAAATGACAATTACTCGTGCCACAAATATCTCCATGCCATCTATCTAGATAGAAAGGAACCAGATTCTTCTTAAGAGAAGACTCAATTGTCCCATCTTCCTAGAGCTTGCTTCAGGCTGGGCAAATTAGGGGTAAAATATTTTACCATAAGAGTGTATGTGTTAAATATAGGCTTTGCTAACATCTAAAAGTATAAATTATACCCAGTAAGTTCACTATTTTATCCCTATCTGTGTTCTTGAAAGGAAAAAATAATCTTAATAGGCCAATGTCTCTTGTGGCTGTGGGAGGTTTGTTTAGCTTCTTGATGTTATGTACAAGCTTTGCTTGCATTTGTATGCATACCATTTCTCCAGGGCACAGTGAGCATAGCTTTCATCAGGTACCTCAAGTAAGGTTACATGGCTAGAAGAAGTAAAGGGTTCGCTTGTCTTTAGGTGACTAGAGGAGATAATTCCCTGCTTGGAGACCAGGCTGTCTACCGAGGGGCTCGCTCTACTTCCATTGGGCTTCAGGATTCCCTAATTTGAACACTATTCCCTCCTTGCCTCCATCCCTACCCCTTAGCTGCTTTTTCACAACACACAATCGTTCAAGAATACTAAGTTTAAATATATGACAAACATTGTACTTCGTGCTAGGGATAAAGCAAGAAGCAGTATTCCCAACATCCAGAAATGAAAGTCTACCGGAGAAGCCAGGCAGATCTTGACCTTGAGTGCACTGGGGAAATGTTAGATGTAGAGTGTTCAGGAGCACACAATACCACCACTTCTTCATACAGGTAATGGTGAAGATCTTCTCGAGCCTATTTCCTTTTCTCCCATGGCCTTAGTTCGTCTAGTTGTTCCTTCTAAAATAAACTAGGAATACACACAGATGCACTGTGATCACCATCACCAGCAATATTTCTATCACTCCATACCCTAAAATTCAATGTATATGCCTAATGTCAAATCATTTTATTTCTTCAACACTGAGGTCCATTACTTTTTATTAAGACCAAAAGTGAGAAATAATGCATACATTTAGTGTATAACATTTCATTTTCTCCAACAAAATTATATTAGACCAATGATGCAAGCTATGGTTAATGGTAACTTTATGTATGTATCTATTTCTGCTGTTGGGTATGGAAGCCAGGTGCTGGTACATGTTAGAAAAGTGCTCCACCTATCCTAAGCTAAACTCCTAGCCCATGGATGTCATCTGAAAAAGGTGAAAGTATAGTAAATTCTTGGGCAATCACATCTTGCATTCTTAATTCATATATGTGAATTATGTGTATACATGTTTTAAACTGTTAGTGTTCCTAATTGTACTTGAACCTGTGACCATAGTCCCAGCCTCAATCCTCTCTGCATGCTGCCTTCAGCTCTGTACTCAAGGCCTTTCAAGTTGCCGAAAGGACAGATAGTTTCAGGATTCTAACAGCTCTTCATTAGCATATCTTCCTCTGCTAAACTATCAATATCTCTAGGAATAACCAAGTCTGATTCTCCTCCATACCTCCAGCACCTAGCTAGCTTCTCACACATAGGAGGTGCTAGTAGAGTTCTAATGGATACCTCTAATGCATGTACTTAATAATGATTAAAACATTTACTCTGCTTGTTACATGGTTTGCTGGTAAGCTAATCTCTTCCATCCTATACGTGTGCAAGTGGCTTCAAGTTCTGGTTCAGATACCAATCTGCCTCTAAAGCCTTCTCTCATTGTCCCTGCCAGAAAGGACTTCACTGGTGCCTGAATTCACTTTTAACATTTCCCATGGGGTTTCAACAATAGTTCCCAAGCAGGCTGAAGCATGTTTCAGTGGAGAAGTCTCGCAGCTGCTCTGTGAACACCACCTAACAACACACTTGACAAAGGATTCAAAGCATCCCTAAGAATGTAAATGATAAGGCCCTCACGGTCACTATTTCTCTACAGTTAGGAACCCACCCACAATTACTGCATACCCATGTGGCTCTGTGGGTAGAACAACTTACTATCCTCCTAGCCCATGCTTTCTAGAATGTTGTCTAAGCAAAATACTTACATATGCCAAGCACTGCATGGCTTTTCCTTGCTACTCACCTAAAATGATGTTTTGCCTCTTAACTTCTATTCATGGTCAACGGAATATACCTTCGTACTCACACAAGCTCATGCTTCACTCGGTAGACCTTTTACAGTAGTTTTGATTTTGATTCATAGCAAAATTGAATGGGGGGGGTATCCCACTGTCCTGGGTGCTTAGAATGGCATATAGGAGATGCAGAGACACTGAAGGTACTCATTTCCTTGGTCCCTCAGATTCTCCTTGCCCCTGTAGGAGAACAGGCAAAGACTTACTGAAGTAGATACCCCCTACGTGTGATGACTGGTCAGGAGCCCTTCTTTCAAGAAACTACATGGTATATGATCCCATTTATAGGGAACATTAAGAAGAGACACATGATGACACAAAGCAGATTAGTAGTTGTCTGGGGGTGTGTGAAGAAAGGATTAGGTTGTGACTGTTTAAGTAGCATGGGTTTTTCATTTGGGGCAATAAAAAAGCTCTTTAACTAGATAGTGGTGATAACTGTCAGTACTCTATATTAAATTCTGGATTTCCTACATTAAAATAGCCAATTTTTAAAATTTTATACTCAAAAAGTCTATATTTATACAAAGTTACTGATTACTAATGACAGCTAATAAGTTTACATTTTTAAAAGATTTTATTTATTTTTTAATGTGTATGGGTGCTTTGCTTGAATCTATGTAAGTGTAGCACATGTGTACCTGGTCCCCATAGAGGCCAGTAGAGGAGGTCCCCAGGAACTGGAGTTATGGACGGGTGTCAGCCACCATGTGGGTGCTGGGAACTGAACCCGGACCTGCAACAAGAACAGCAAGTGCTCTTAATCTCTGAGGCATCTCCTCAGCCCCGGGTTTAAATTTTTAACATCCACTGAAAACTAGTATTTACTGAATGTCACCATATATTAATTACTTTGCATTTTCATTAGTGGTCACAATGCTCTGTAAGTTAGGGATTTTTATCCCCATTCTAGAAAGCAGAAATCTAAAAAGTAAATTGCATGTCCAAGGACATGCAGGTAGTGGGAACACCAAGACAGAACTTCAGATCTGTCTGGCTCTCAGGTTTATACTCCTGATGGTCATGTAGTAAACTGTGGGACCTCTGCCCAGGTCAAATAAGTTTTGAGAGTACAGTCCCTTTTGCACCAAAACATCAGTCCTCCTAGGTATTCACCAACTAAAATAGCTGTCTTCAGGCCATCAGTGATAAAAATTTGAGCATGTAACCCTATTATGTGCATACTTCATTATATGTATTAAACATTATGGCCTACTAGAAAATCACGTTAATCTGGCTAAATATTTCTGTTAGGATCATAAACATAATTTTATATTTCCTTTTCTAAATACACTCCTCCCCCCCAAAAAAAATTAAGTCCTGATTCTGTCCAGATACTAACAAATTTGATCAAAGAAACATTACTGATGACTTCCCTGACATGAGATTGAAATATAAATGCACCAAACACCCTCTCTACTGTCATTTTACAATCTAGCAAAGATATCAGTTATCTACATTGATAGCGTCCATCTGTAGTCAACTGGGTAGGCTAAGTAAAAACACTTAGAGACAGGTAAACCCCGAAGCCCAAGAACAAATTATTATTAAATAGTTTGTGGGACTGGTGTGATGTCTCAGTGGGTAAACGTACTTGCTGCCAAGCCTTAAGACCTGAGTTCTAGCCCCAGGACTGCTGTGGTGGAAGTTGTGCACTGTGGCGTCCATGTGCACAAACACCATAAATAAATGTAATTAGTTTGGAAAAAAAGTTATGTCAGTTTCCATTTTAAGTTTTCTAAGTGATGCTATGGATGAAGACAAGACAAATGTTAAAGAAAAATTTCTCCATTATTTGGGGTACAACTAAGTACAGGATGAGTTTAAGTGGATCAGTGCACATATGTATGATACAAACATAATGGATATGCCATGTTTGGGAAAACATTGTCCACAAATGATCTGATACATGAAGGAAACAACTTTACTTTAGAAAGGGGATGGTTATTATAATTTATTGTCTAGAGCTTTCAATCATAAACTTAGGTAGTTGTTAATATAATTTATTGTCTAGAGCTTTTGATCATAAACTTAGGTAGCTGATTTGAGATGTGGCTTTTATCTTTCTCGCATTCCTTGCACCTATTCTCTGTGAAAATTATTATTGGACTCTCTAATGTATTTTAAGGGAATGAAGCATTCTATGTCCCATTTACCACCTCAAAGAGATCATTTATAAGTACTGGGAAATTTAGAGGATTTAAAAGAAAAAATCCAAATAAATACTTTCTCCATTCTGACTTAAAAATAAACTCCAATGTGATTTATGAAATGTTCTTATTTCTGCAAGGTACTGTTATTTCTGAAATAATGAAGTGTAGTACTTGAAAATCACATTTAATTTACTCGGAGGGAAGCAAGCTAATGCTGTGCGAGGTTGCTGGGGAAACAGAAAAGCTTCTTTAGGTCACTGTTGTAGCAGAGAAGTAAGCTGATATTTCACAATTTATTCATGGTCATAGCTCTAGACTCTTTGCTGATTTTTACTAACATAGTCCTAATTTTGCATTACATATTCACGTACCCCTTTAATGTGTTCTTATTTTTGGTAGCTGGCAGAGATTTTTGAAGCAAAAAACATTAAATGCAAATTTAATCTATTCTTTATCACAATCCCTGTATATTTTAAGTTATTTTCCTAAAGCCCAATTCAACAAAAAAATTACATCCGGTTTCAGCACCAGAGAAGCTCATTTTGGGCAATGGAAAACCATTTATCATTAAACTTTTAAAGGAAATAAAATAAGGACCCCATGCTTACAACAACTCTAATTATTCAGATAATTCACAAAAGCCCTGATTTATGCTAAATACTTAGCTTTAATTAGCCAGCAGTTACATACAGGAAGGGGGTGGTCTTAAAATGGGTATTGGAAAAAGGACATATGTGGGAGGCACTATTAGTTGCCTCCCCAACATCCATTCCCCTACCTCTTTCTCCTATTCAGGCACCACTATTTCCTACTATAGAAGCTGGATATGCCAAACACCCACGTTTTAATCCTCTCTTGTAGCTAAAGAGGGATTATATGATCATCCCTTATCTGACCAATGGAATCTCCAGGAAGTTGACTGGGGAAGGTTTCCTTCCATAATAAAAAAGGAAGAAATGTCTCCTCTTCCCTTCCTTTTGACTTTTATTTTCTGCACATGATGTCTGGATCTGTCACAACCATCTCACAGTCAACAGGGAAGATACTGTCACCATCCTGAGGATAGGAGAACAAAGGGGCTTTTTTTAAAGGTAGCTTTCATGGCACTGTTGAGTCACAAAATTAAGTAATCTTCAGGATGTGAGATAATAAACTCCCCTAGTTATTTTAGCTATATTTTGTTGAGTATTCTATTACTGGCAGCAAAAATGATCACATCTGCAAAAAGAAATTTTTTTTGTAATTTTTAAAAAAATATTGTATTTATTATTTTTATTTTATGTGTATGAGTGTATTGTCTGCATGTGTGTAAGTGCACCCATGTCGTGCAATGTCCACAGAGGTCAGAAGAGGACTCCAGATCCCCTGAAACTGGAGTTAGGACAGTTGTTAGCCACCATGTGGGTGCTAGGAATCGAACTTGGGTCCTCTGCAAGAGAAGTCAGTGCTCTTAACTGCTGAGCCAACTCTCTAGCCTGAAAATTCTTTTTTCTGTAATATTTTTAAATTCATGGATTATTTTTTCATGAGATAGATCTATAAATCAGAATGTCAAGGCCATGAAAATCTTTTAGAAATCACCAGGTTCAATGATTTTAAAGTTGGTAGGTGAATGATCTATGGGGTTTGTTTTCATAAACATACATCTTTCTACTTCCACAGAGGTAGATAATCACTGTTGTGACACACTTCAAAGGTGAGGTAACACCGTCCACAGGGTATCCTTGGAGAAAGAGGGAGAGGGGGAATGAGAATGACCTATTTCCATGAGCTCATTTTTCAGATAAGGAAACTAAAGTCTAAGTTGGTTTTTTCCAATGACCCCAAAGAGTCCATAATGGGGAACAAAGTACTAAAGAGGTTTTAGAAGAGGAAGAAAGCACATAGTCCCCCAAAGAATGGACAAAACCAACTGGCACTACATGCATTGAATATGGCCATAATATTTAATGTTTTGGCTAGAACATCAGTACACAAGAAACAGAAAGAGCCAGTGAGTTCATTCATTTCTGTTTATAAACCTCAAACTCCCCTGTCCACCATTCAAGAGCTTCACAACCAGGTCCTTCTCCAAGTCTTGCTGCATCTCTCCATACTTACCACTGTTCCCTTGCTCTTCAGTGTTCCATGAACATTGTAGGTTTATCCAGCTAACCCTTCCCAATGTGGAATGACCTCCATTTCTACATATTGGCCTTCCAGGGGCTGGAGAGAGATGGCCCTGCAGTTAGGAGCACTAGCTGCTCTTTCAGAGGACCTGGGTTCTATTCCCAGCACCAACATGGTGCTAACAACCATCAGCAACTCCAGTTCCACTTCTGACCTCTGTGGCCATTTCACAACATGGGTGCACTTACTTACATGCAGGCCATATACTCATACACATAAATGTAAAATAAAAAATAAATAAAATTGGCCTTCCAAATACTAGTCATCTTTCATAGCATCATGTGATCACCACTGCAAAATTCACTCAAGGGCAACAACAGGGTATTATTTCATTACCTTCTACTTTCTATGTGCACAGCATGGTACTTTCCTCAAACCTGTAAATAAGATTTTAAAATAAAAATGAAGTAGAAGAGCTATAAAGTAACATTGGAAGCCAGTGACATCATCTCTCTGCCTCACAATATAGTGTAAAACAACTCCTATTTCTCTGACTTTTAGGACATCAAAAATGGTTCTGGGAAAATTGCATCTTGTTTGGTTATATTGCACTTTCAGTAAAATCTTGGAGACAAATTCTAGAGAAAAATAATGTGAAAAAGAGTTAGGGGGCTGGAGAGATGGCTCAGCAGTTAAGAGCACTGACTGCTCTTGCAGAGGACCAGGGTTTGATTCCCAGCACCCACATGGTGGCTAACATCCATCTCTAATTCCAGTTCCAGGAGATCTGAAGAGCTTTTCTGACCTCCATGGGCACTGAACAACATGGGTGCACCTACCTACATGCAGGCAATACACTCAAACACATAAAAATAAATAAAAATAATAAATAAAATATTTTGTAGGGGTTAGAAGGAATTGAACTGCTAACTTATTATAACACTTGCTGCACAAACCTAGCAACCCGAGTTCGATCCCCAGTACTCCCATAGAAGTGGAAGGGGACGAACAACTCCAGAAAATTGTCCTCTGACCTCCATAAATACACCCGCATGCCTCCCGTCCTGCATATCTGTGCATGCACACACACAAATAACAAAAGACCTGAGAACTCAGCGATTACTTCAACCACTGCCACATCTTACATATGAGTTTTTTTTTTTTTTAAAAAAAGGCCCAGAAAGGAAACATGGTTACCTCTTCATGCAATGATCTTCAAGATTCCCCACTCCATGAAATAGGATTTGATAACAAATCATTATTAAAGTTGAAATCAAGTCAATGATATTAAAACTTCAGCATTTATAGCTACTCAGCACTCTGAGACCTTCATGTTGATCCACTATCTGAACTCAGCTGGCCTTGTACAATAAACTCTATCCAGGAAGCTTCATCTTTTTCCTACCTTCTTTTTTTCAGAAACTTTTTTTGTGAATTTCTAATTGAATTTTTGTGTATTTCATATAGAACACCTTAGTCATCTTTATACCCCCTTCTCCATCAGGACCCTCCCATAGCTTCCGCTCACACACTGGATTTTCAGCATTGTCACTTATGTAAAGGCCTATCAAGTGAAGTTCGTGTCCCCAGTTGTCCCTCAGTGCAAGTTCATCCACTGAGGTCTAGTCCGTCCCTTTAAGATGATCAGCTCTTCCTCAGCCAACAGTAATCAGCTGCCAATAGTTTTCCAGGTATGTTTTATTCTTGGTTTTTTTTTGTTGTTGTTGTTTCTCTTATTATCTGAGACAGGGTCTCACTATGTAGCCCTGGCTAACCTGGAACACACTATGTAGACCAGGCTGGCCTCAAACTGACAAAGTTCCACTTACCTCTGCCTCCTGAGTGCTGTGATTAAAAGTGTACGCCACCGCACTGGGCCCTAACTCCTGTTCTTGCTATGACAATTATAGCAGGGCCCAATGTCAAATAACAAAAGGTGTCAAAACAAGTAAGATGTTAAGAAATAAAAATTTTCCCATGTCCTCAGAGATATAACTCTTCAAGTGTTATAGTGAGGAGTGTGAAATGGTATTATTCTATTTTCATCTTGGATGGGATTAATTTAATCATACAAATTAAGAGACAATGGCTTTTAGGGAAATTTACTAAACTAAAAGGCAAACTAGTCCCAGCTCTTCTTCTGGTTTGTTAAGAAACTTAATTAGTGGTTTTCCTTTTCCAAAATGAGAGAGTTGATCTAAGTCGATGTTTCTCAAACACGAGCTCTGCAGACATACATGGAAAAATGATTTTGTCTATTGCTATTAAAATACTCTAATTTTGTGTTTTCATTTCTATGGTAACTTATTTAAAGTTTCTCAAAGATATATTATTATAATCAAATATTGTCATGCCACTTTTTCTGCTCACTTTTGTATTTGTGCTAACATTTGGATGCAAACTATGTTGAGTGTTGTAATTGTCAAAAGCCAGACCAAAAAATAAAAATAAAAATAAACCAACCAATATGGAATTGTTAATACAAAAGGTTTGTTCCTGCTAAACAAAGTGTCTACATACGAGGGGACATTTTGAGTACAGGACAAGGAGAATGGATTTATCACACATATTCAGTGCTATGGAGGTTAAACCTAGCTTTGTATGTTTGTCTTAAAATCATGTATATCTTATTTTGTATTACACAGCTAATCATTATTTTACCTATTATTTTACATTCTATTTTAATAGCATCCTGAATATAATTTAAGCTGACACTGGATCAGTAAGATTTCTTGTACCTTAAAAAGTGGTATGTAGGTTACTTATTTGAAAATAGTGGCTGAGAAGTACTCAGCCTCTTGTGGCTGTGACATTCCCTGAGTTTAATAGGATACGTGACTCAAAGGATGCTATTTACAGAGCCCAAGTGCACTGAACTGGAGAATTAAGTACTATACAATGAAAACACCCTCCCTTTTCAGAATATCAAAAGTACAGAGTAGAAAAATGGTTTCTCTGAATTTTCATTTTGAAGACAATACCCAAAAGTATAAACAAAACTGGAAAAAAAAATAGCATAGCATTATGGGATATAACTAGGCTAGTTTCTTGGGATTCGTTGAGATTTCTTAGCAGGTATCTTACTGGCATTTTTTCATGAAGGACAAATGTGTGATTCACTGTACCTGACACAGAAAGAATTTAGAGGGACAAGGAGGAGGCTGAGGGTCTTCCTTTCTCATTTCAAATATCTGATGCTGCCTTACAAAGTTTACTTTAAAAATTAAATGGAAAACTGAGTACTAGAAACCATGGAAGAAATATTTTTGTTTGTGAACTGTTCACTCACTCATGGGTCTTAAGTATGTCTAGTCTTTTTCCTCCTCATTCGTCACACAGAGACCCCCTCGTCTGGCTACATCCCTGACGAGTAATATGTTTTATGATGTTCTTATAAGTGATTGCTTGCAGCATCTTATAGTCTTATCTCGGCCTGTGCAGCTTCTCATTAATATTCTGTACGTATGGAAGAGTTTTCTATATCATTGTCTATTAACAAGGAGAATAATCACTCATTCAGTTATCAAGCAGTCAGCAAAGACCTGGCCTTATGCCCTTAGTGCAAAGAATCATGGGATATCAAGAAGGTTAAATGTGGTTGACATTATGATAGTTACATTTTTATATAATTAGAGTTCTATAACCAACTCGATCAAAGATAAGCAAAAAAGTATTAAAGTCTTTTTAGGGCTAAGAGACCATATTACCTCTTAGTAAAATGATAAAAAAAAACAACATACACACACACACACACACACACACACATTTTAGCTGATACATACCAATGAGCATTCTTTTATGGCAAACAAGAAAAGGTTATAAGTTGAACTATAAATGACATATTATAACAAAACAGCTTTTAAAGGGAGTTAAGTGATACTAAGAAAATTAAAAAATGAAATGCAACTGGCCTAAAAGGGAGAGAAATAAAACAGCTAACTGACTGAGTCACTATCAAGGATGAAAGGTTCAGAATAAATCAAAATATACATTCCCTATTGCAAAATTCTCTGCTGTTCGTTTCTCTATTCCCAGAATCTCTGTATGGACATCTGGTGAAGCATGCATGCAGTATCAGTAACACAGCATGAGGACTAGATGTAGGTTGGTATGCCTTTAAATGGGTGGTGTGTTCAATCTCCAATACAGCTAAAACTCGTATTTCAGAGCAGGAGGACAAAAACTCAGGTGTCAAAGCTTGCCCACAGAGGTCACTGAGCCTGAGTTAGCCAGAAATGGAGTATCGAGGTGGCATTGATGGGAAGGAACAAAAACAAAATGTACAACAAAAGTTAAAGGCTGGTTGATCATAGAGAAGAAGAGACGTGGCATGCCACAGTGGATGGGAGAGGTACTGTGCCACAGTGGATGGAGGGGCGACCCGCTGAGCTTATTTGGTGAAAAATATGAATTCTCTTTCCATTCTCACTTTCTACTTGTATTATTGTTTTTATATATATAATATATATATACATATTATGTGTATGAGTGTATTGCCTGCATATATATGTGTACCCATGTCAATGTAATGCCCAAAGAGGCAGAAGAGGGTGTCAGATCCCCTGGAACTTGAGTTACAGATGGTTGTTAACTGCCATGTGGGTGCTGGGAACCAAACCTGGGACTTCTGTAAGAGCAGCCAGTGCTCTTATCCATTGAGCCACCTCTCCAACCCCTCTATTTACATTCTCTTGAGCAACTCTTTTAATATGCCTGTCTGCAAAGTGTTTCCTCATATACAAAATTGGAATAATGATATCAATTCTGGGGTAGGAAGGAGATAGAACATATAAATGAAACTACTTTTGCAATTTCACAGCTATAAATGGTGACAGAATTATAGGTACCCCACAGAGCACAGAGTAAGCTGCTAAGAGGAACAGGCTTGGATATGAAGTAAGTGATGGCTTACGGTATTGAGGAGCAAAGTATTGTCTATCACCTATCTTCCTATTCAGAAAAGAAACTCAAACCTTCACATAAAGGTTAGAAGATGGAGAGGGGCTTTCTATGTAGGAACATTCTCATTTAGTGGCCTCAAACTTGACAGTTATCCCTGGGTAGAGAAGGAGACAGAATAACCCATAGCATTCCCAGAGACATCCCTTAACCATCTGCACAGAAGCCTTCTTTGCCTTCCACTTCAACAAGGCTGTAGATCCTGTCTCCCAATAATCTTGCCTCTGGGTATTTGGGGTTTCTCCCTAGGTTCCTTCAGTGTGAACAACGTGGAGTATAGTGTCGTATCTTAGGCACAACTTCTCTCAAAGTAAAAGCATGAACGACAAAATGCAGGAGTGGGAAATTAATGAGCCCTGAGTCTGAGACTTTAGCACCACAAAACTTATCATCTAGCAAGAGGACACAACAGAAATGTTCCTTATCAATTCCTCAAAGCAATCAGCCTGCAAGAACCATTTCTTGGTCAGGCATGGTGATGCATGTCTTTAATTCCAACACTTAGGAGGCAAAGGCAGGTGGATTTCTCTGAGTCTACACAGTAAGTTCTAGGCCAACTATGACTACAGAGTACAATCCTGTGTCAAAAAAAAGCAAAATAAAAACAAAAAGAATCATTTCTTCTCTACCAATACAATTAAAAACTTTAGACTTAATCCACAAATAACACTCCTAATTCTGGAAGTAAATACATACAGCAGAAGGCTTATGAGCAACCAATCCTTAAACTCCAAGCCAGTCAACCATAAGATGCACCTAGGGAAACTCTTGAATAAGGTGACATGCAAGCAGAAGAAACCAGAAAACAGGCTAGGAGGTAGAGACATCTGTGAAAAACCTTGATATAATTATGTACTCAAGAGATGAAGAGAAAATGTGTTCAGATGCCCTCAAGAACTTTTGGTACATTCATGAGAAATTAAATAGCAGCTAGAGTTGTGCCCCAGTCTCCATTGGCAAATAGGGCATCAATCCCACTCGTCTTCTTTCAGAGGGATATATCACCCACTTATACCTGCTACTGTCCACTGGAATCTCCTTTGGCATTCATCAGAAAGCCCTGGAAATGGTAGAAGTGTCACTCAGCAGTAAAGTGCTTCCATAGCATGCTTGAGGTCCTGGACTCCATTTCCCCAAAACGCACACACAAAACATACCACACACAAATACACAAAGGAAAGGAGAGAGTTGGAGCCATAGAAAGAGATATACTACTAAAAGAGCCAAAAGCACGGGACACCAGGAATATGTGACTGTTACTCCTATTTATGAATTAATTTATTCTATAATCTTTTGAAACTATGTTCTCTTGGCCTAATCATGTTTAAGAAGATGGGCAGGGGGCAAGGGTAGTAAGCATAAGTCTGGGCAATTTGGATGATTTCTTTCCACTCCTGCATAATTCTTTTCCTCTGAAAGACTGTACTATACAAGGACACTAGAAGTCACTGTGTAGATTACGTTTATTTTTTTAATGTTTTATTTAAAGATACATTATAAGGTTAGCAAGATTGGCTTAGCAGATAAAGGCACTTACCATGCAAGCCTGGCAACTTGGGCTTGATCCCTGGAACCCATGGAAGAACAAAAACAAAAGGACTGGAGAGCTGGCTCAGCAGTTAAGAGGACCTGCCTGTCCATCCACTGAATCTAGTCAGCCTATCTAGAGGTCCTTGTTTTAGGAAGATCAGCTGTTTCTCATCTAGCAGCAATCAGTTGCCAATATTCCTTTAGATAAGATTGGGGTCTGCTGTTCATTTTCCCAGTTCTATGCTGAGCTACTGTCTGGGAATCCCTTGGGTCACCCTGGCCAACAACTCAAAGGAAGATATCTCTTGTCTGGCATTGTTCCTTGTTATGTAGCCTTTAGCTGTACATATGGACTCTTAAAAATTATATTGACCCCTTTAATCTTTGGTTATACTTTCCTTCTGGGTGTTTAAGACCCCAGAGTTGGCCCAGATAAACCAATTTATTTTTACTCTTAAGGCTGTTTGAGGATCGGGGCGCCAAAATCACAATGGACAGTAATGGGGATGACAGAGTATATGGGCTCCAGGGGCAGGGTGGGGGGAGGCTATGGGAGGGTGCCATTTGGGAAGTGGGCATATAGATGAATAAGATTGTTTGGGATGTTCTTAATGACATACACAAAAAAAATCAAATAAAACATGAGTCATATTTGAGGAGGAAGCATAAAAATTTACTTCATGTTAATTAGTAGAGGTGATAAACATTACCATTGAATCTACCTGATGACTTTATATACATACTCAGGTGCCAAGGATCTGAGTGTAACCGACTGTGGCTAGTAATAATCAGATACATAGAGATTAAAGATACATGTGCAAACATTTAAGAGTTAGTAGCATTAAAAATGAGTCTTCCTGTAGGAAACAGTATATTTTAAAATGAAATGGAGAGCTTTTTTAAAGGTTAAAAACTCATTCAATTCTATGTCTTACAGAATTTATACTGGTTTATACTGATTTCAGTATAGTGTAACTGTATTAATTCAACTGTGAACCTAAAAATTTACAGCTACTTTTGAAAGAGATGTATCTTTGCTCTGTAAATTGTTATTGAATATGTTAAAGCTGTAATGAAGTGCTTCTTCTAATCATGTGATTATTAAATAAATTTTTAAAAAGATTAAAAAACAGAGGACCTGCTGCTCTTGCAGAGGGTTTAATTCCCAGCACCCACTTGGTGGCTAACAACTGTCTGGAAATCCAGTTCCAGGGGATCTGATGCTCTCTTCTGACCCCTGTGGGCATTGCACGGCATGGGTGCACTTACATGCATGCAAGCAATGCACTCATACACATAATAAAAATAAAATATTTTTAAAATAAAAATAGAAACAAAGAAATTACTCAACAAAGTTGTCCTCTGACTGCTACATGTACATCATGTGTGCATGCCCTTCCCTCACTCGTGTACACACATAATAATAATAGTAATAATAATAATAATACATAAATACTAGTAAACTTACAGGCTTTTAATCGAGTCTATACAATTTCAAATGATATTATGAGTGCTTTTGAGAATGTGGAAGAACTGAAATCACAGCATCTCATACATGTAATTTTTAAAGGTGGTTTTCCAGAAGTTGAGAGTAGGATAGTGATTAGCAAAGGTTGGGAAGAGGAAGGAGGAAGGAGGGATGGGGAAAGTTGATCAACAGGGAGAAAATTATAGTTAGATAGAACCAAGAAATTCTGGTATGCTATTGCACAGTATGGTAGCTAAAGATAATTAAACTGTCCCCTGTATTTCAAAAATCTAGAAGAAAAGTTTTTAAATGTCTTTACCATAAAGAAATGACACAGCATAAACAAGTATTGATACATAAAATGGTATCTCATACATATGTACAACACGTATGCTTCAATTTAATATTTTCAAAGAAAAACTACCAGAAAAAAGATTAAAAAGACAAGGTAGAGTCTTTTCCATAGAACTTTCTAGAAAAAAAGGCAAAATTTTATGGGATCTAAAGAAAAACCAGAGTATGACAAGCCACTCTTGGAAGAAATATATATATTTATGGGCCTCAGCTGATAAGAGCATTTGCTGCTTTTTCAGAGGACCTGGGTTCAGTTCCAGCACCCACATGGCAGCTCACAACTTACTGTAACTCCAGTTCCTGGAGATCCAATGCCCTCTTCTGGCCTCTGTGGTTACCAGGCACGTATGTTGTGCACATACATATATTCATGCAAAATCCTCATACATGAAAAAAATCTTTTAAAAAAGAAAAATATAGATTTTAAGTTTTTTAAAAACTGTGTGTGTGTGTGTGTGTGCATGCATGCACCAGCCACAGCAAACCTCAGAACAAACTTAGAATGGACTCCACGTATGAAAGTATCTAGATGTCAACTATTGATATATTCTCCCAATTCAAACATCAGCTGATTCTAGTGGGTACCAGACATATTAAAAATCAAGAATAATTACAACATTATTGTATACAGACAAAAGTGCACCAGTGTTGGTCAGAAACAATCACATGGATATATGGGATATAATGTATGAAATATCTAGACATTAAATGAAAGAAAGATTCTTAGGTAAATAATCAAAGGGCAATTTGCAACAAATTCATGGAGGAAAAACAAAGTTGGAAATTTATGTGTACAGATTAAATCAAAGTTTAAATTGTTTAAAAAAACATAAAAAAATAAACATCATAAGAGTAAGAGTTAAATGTTAGAAAATAGTTTTAGCGTCTTTAAGAATCCTGGCTGAGTGAGTACCATAAAAGTTAAGTTTCTTGGGCTTGTGAGATAGCTCAGTGGATAAAAGGCATCTGCCATCAACCTTGATGACCCCAGCTCAGAACTCACATGGTGGAAGGACAGAACCTATTCCTGAAATTTTCCTCTGACCTATACATACACTGTGGAACACATGTATCCACAAATATGTACTACATGCCTATGCACAATTTGCAAAATAAATAAATGTAAAAGGGTATTTTAATTGAGATTTTAAAATTTCATACATTTTCCACCCAAATCCAGACCCTTCCCCCATCCATGCCTTGCCCCATCCCCCCACTGAACCTTATGCACTCTGCCATACATGCTGAGTACTATTCACTCAGATGTTCATAACCAAGTGCCCTTCAGTGGACTTCAGTGTCAATGGGTCCACTGGAGTCTGGTCAGCCCGTCCGGTGGTTGTATGTAAGTAAAACTGTATTTTGAAAGTTACGTTTCCATTCTGTAACTGCAAAGGAAGAGATTGAAAACCCAAAAGACAAATTGGACACAAGATAGATTAGACAATTTACAAAAGATGAAATACAAGCAGCATATGACAGTGTGGTGAAAATACTACCTGTACGAAAAAAATATTATATCTATTAAATGGGTAAAACCTTATTAAAGATAATAGCAGTTAATAGCAGTGGTAAAGAGAAAATGACATTCAGTTATTGGCCTGTAAAGTGGTAAACCTTTTGTGGAAAGCTATTAAGAAGTTTAACACATATCATTTGATTTACCATTTCCACTTCTATGTATCTATCTTACAGAAATGCCTAGATATACTAACAATTGTGTTTCTCTCCACAATTCTCAAACTATCCAAGTACCACTGCCTAATACATTCATTTCTGGGTATCAATTTTCCCTTTCTAGTTGATCACTGACATCCACTGGCATTAAAAACATTTTTGTTGGAAGGCACAGGAAAGCAGAGGAAAGCAGAACTCTATGAGATTGAGGTAAGCCTGATGTATCTACATAGCGAGTTCCAGGACAGCTGGGGCGAAGGGGAGACCCTGCCTCAAAAAGACTAAAAATAAACAATTTTAAAGATTTTTTATTTTATGTGTATGTGTGTATTGCTTGCATATAGATAAGTGCACCCATGTCGTGCAATGCCTGCGGAGGACAGAAGAGGCTGTCAGATCCCCTGGAACTGGAGTTACAGGCAGTTGTTAGCTGCCATGTTGGTGCTGGGATTCGAACCCAGGTCTTCTGCAAGAACAGCCAGTGTTCTTAACTGCTGAGCCATCTCTCCAGGCCCATTAATAAATTAAAAAAAATAACATTTTTGTATTCCATTTACTTTAAGTTTAATCCCCATTTGCTGTTCCTTTTATAGCAAATGTATTTAAAAGTCTATACTTACTGTCTCTCATCCCTCCTCTGTTACTTTCTTTTAAACTGATTTCACTTCAGGCTTTTGTCCTAACACTCCACTGAAATGTTTTTCCCCAAGATCACTCTCAGTTCCCATGTTGCTAAGCCTGACAGTCAGATCTCAGTTGTCATCTCACTTGGCTTTTCAAGTAACACACTAATTTAGTTTCAAAGATTTTGAGCTGTCCTAGCATCCCGCCTGAGGAAACAGTAGCACCTTCTCGCTTAGCTTTACCAACTCCTCATCATTTTTCATATCTCTAAACATTTCGATTCTCCAGGCCTCAGGCTTTTACTCCTGTCTCTATCTACACTCGATGTCATGTCATCTCATGCCTCTGAATAACTTATGTATATTCAAAAGTCCCACTCTATTTTTGCCTAAACTCTTTGTATAAAAATAGTTTTAAATGCATCCATAGTAATAGTCATCTCACATTTAATATATTTTTTGTAAAAGTAAAGGAAAATGAAAGACTCTGCACACATATCATAATCACACATATGTATGCACTTTCACACATAAACACAGTAAATAAATAATAAAAATATATAATTGCTATTATGCATTGGTGATTTGATGGGAATCTTAGTGGGGACACAACATTCAGATCATTGCACTAGGAATGCCACCCTTCTACTTATGACTTACATAAATATGTATCTGACTTACAATATACATGTTTACACTAATGCACAGAAAATAGCTTCAGATATGAAAACAAAAATGTTGCTATTAAATTATTGGCACAATAAAAAAAGATTTGAGAGGATAAAATGAAGAAAAATTGAGAAAAGGTGTTCCTATTTTTCACTTATATACATATGTAAAAGCCTGTATTATTTAATTTCACTACAATAATATATGCATTTACTCTATACCTATTGTAATGCTGTTCATGAACTTAAGGAGGTCACAAACATTGTGAGGAGAAAATGGTTATTTATGGTTAAAAAAAATCAAACAAATGTCATGAAAGAAAAATATCTCAATTATACTTAATGGAACTCATCTGAGAAGAAAGAATTAGTGGGCTTGAAAATATGGCAGTAGAAACTATGTGAAATAAAGTAGAAAGACAGCTGGAGTGATTTCTCAGTGGTTAAGAATTCTTACTGCTTTTGCAGATGACTTGGCTTGGTTCCCAGCACCCACATCAAGCAGCTCACAACCACATAGAAGTTCATTACCAGGGGCCTCTGTGAGCACTTGCATGCATGTGGTGCAAATAACCTCACACAGACACACATACATACACATAAGAATTATTTTAAATGCAGGAAGACAAAAAGATCAAAAAGGGAAGCAGAATTTCATTCATCTATGAACAAAACCAAGCAGTTTCAAAATACATGAAACTACATTCCCAGAAAGCTGCAGTGCAAAAATTGAAGAAATTGTCTCCAAACTTTCCAAATTTGATAAAATGTCTAAATCCACAGATCCCATAAAGTCAACATGGTTGCATAAAATAAGTCACAAAACTACATTATGTACGTCATAATACAATTCCAGGAAAAGAATGATAAAGAAAACTACATGAAAAACAGCCAGAAATAGATTCAGAGTGAAGGTGAGAATTACTACAAGCTGCTCAACATAAATTATACAAAACAGAGCTCGGTGAAAGAACTATTTAAAAAGAAAAAGAACTGCAGTACTGTAGACAAAAGTCAGGACCTCAAGTATGGTAGACAAACACTCAGCCATTGAGTTGCAAGCCTGGCCCTAGCCACACCTTTAATATTTTGAAAGGGAAGAATGTAAACTTTCAATTTAGGGACTGTGGAGATGGCTCAGCTGGTAAAGTGCTTGCCATGTGCAAGCATGAGGACTTAAGTTCAGATTCCTAGCACTCACATAAAGAGCCAGGCATGATGGTGTACACTTCAAATCCCACACTTGGGATACAGAGAGTAGAGGATTCCTGAAACTCATCAGCAGCCAATTTAGGCAAGTTAGGGAGATCCAGGATCAGTGAGAGATTCTGTCTCAAAAGAAATTAAGGTAGATAGCAACTGCAGAAGATATCCAACATGGACTTCTAATACCTATATGCACGTGTGCATGGGTACATGCATAAACACAAAAATTGAGTTTATTAGTTTTTTAACTAGCATGCAAAACAATGGGTATGATGATGCATTTCCATACATACTTTGCTCTTAGTTCTGCTCCGTTCTTCTATCCTAAAAAACCCTTCACCTTTCATTTCACATGTAGTCAATTGTCTTCTTTTATTCTCTGCTCTATTGAGATCTTGTCTTCCCCTCTTATAGAACCTTTTATTTTTTAATGTTTCTATGTATGTATGTATGTATGTATGTATGTATGTAAAAATAATAAATGCTCATGCACCTCGATATGCCCGTGTAGGTCAGAGAACAACTTGCAGAAATAAGTTCTCTCCTTCCACCATGTGGATTCTGGGGATTAAACTCAGGTTGTCAAGCTCTGTAGCAAGCACCTTTACACACTAAGCCACCTTGCTTAATTCCCATTAATTTTTTAATGAATCAAAGTATCTTTCAAAAATTAAGGCAAAATAAAATAGGTTAAACAATTTGTCAAGCAGAAAAAGTGAAGGATGGAAATGCAGATATATAACAAGAAATTAGGAGTGCTGAAAATGTTAAATATGTACATAAGAAAGTACTGTCTTATCTTAAAAAATTGTTTTAAAGCAACTGACCACCCCTCCATGCCATGTGGTTTCTTGACCGCCATGTGTCTGACCTCCACGGTGGCTCGAGCAGCACGGCTTTTTTCCTTTTCTCTTCCATTTTCCTTTTTCAAGCAGATGCTGAGGTTTACATCTTGCCTCCACTAAGGATATTTATTCTAAATAATAATAAAAACACCCTCAAACATCAAAAAAAGTAAGTGACCAATGAGAAGCCCTCCAAAAACCAAGCATCCTTGATATGGGGTACATGTGTTGTAAATAAACTGGGGAAAAGAAAAGTAAGTTTAGCTCATAATATGATGCCAGAAAATGTTGATTTGTTTTTAGTTATTTTTATTTTATGTATATTAGTGTTTTGTCTGCATGGATAAGGGCATCAGGTATGTACAATGCCCGTGGAGACCAGAAGAGAGTGTCAAATCTTCTGGAACTCGAGTTACGGTCAGTTGTTAGCCACCATGTGGGTGCTGGGAACCAACTTGAGTCAGAGACGGTTGTTAGCTGTCATGTCTGTGCTAGGAACCAAACCCAGGTCCTCAGCATGAGCAGCTAGTGTTGCTCTTAACCACTGAGTCATCTCTCCATTCCCCAAAATGTTCATTTTTGAAAGCTAGCAGAGACATCTGAAAAAGGGAAATAACTCTCATGAAAATACATACAACTATCACTGAGAAAATAGTGTAAATAAAAGTTTTATATTGTGTACGGAGGCACATACCTGTAATCTTAGCACATGGGATGTGAGGGCAGGAAGATCAGGCCATTAGCAGTGATATACTCAGTTTGAGGTTACCATGGGCTACATGAGAACCTGTCTCAAAAACAATGTATTGGAACACTGCAACTACCATTTGATTATGCATAATTCATGGCTGTCTTCCTGCTACAAAGCCAGTAGTGAGTAGTTTTCACAAAGCCATGTAGCCTGTAAAACTGAACATATTTAACAACCAATCTTCATAGCAAAATGGTTTGCTGACCTCTGAAATACTGAATCTGGGAACATACTCAAAATGTAACATTGTTATCAATTGATAGGAGAAATGGAAGATTATGTTCATCTCCAAAATTTAGACACTATAATTTACCACAATAAAAGAGAAAACAAACATATGGTCACCCTAGTCAATGTAGAAAATCATTTGACAAAATGCAGCACCTTTAAATGATTTTTTAATTTTAAAAATTACATTTATTTACTCTGTGTGTGTGTGTGTGTGTGTGTGTGTGTGTGTGTGTGTGTGTGTGTACAACTTGCAGGAATATATTCTCTCCTACCAGCATGTGACACCTGGCATCAGGTTTGACAGCAAGTGGAAAAATCTTTGTGGTCATTTCTTAAGTAGGTCATACACTCAAAATGGATTTTATAAAAACTTGAGTCTGTTGCTCTTAAAAGAACTGTTTTGAAAATGAAAATTTAAGTCACAGATTAGGAGAAAATATTCTAATGCACATTATGCTCAAGGATTTGTACCAAACACTTTGAGTCAAAAATAAGAATTTCGGAGCTGGAGAGATGGCTCAATGGTTAAGAACACTGGTTGTTCGCAGAAGACCTGGGTTCGAATCCCAGCAGCCACATGGCAGCTAATAACTGCCCTAACTCCAGTTCCAGGGGATCCAACAGCCTTTTCTGTCCTCCGCAGGCATTGCACGACACGGGTGCAGTTACCTACATGCAGGCAATACATGCATACACATAAAATAATAAATAAAATATTTTTTAAAAGAATTCCATTGATATGGCATATGTAAATAAATGTAAAGACATAATATGTTCAGGGATTGGAAGAGTCAGGACAGTAACTGTAACAATTATCTACAAATTAATATTTAAGTTTGATGTAATCCCATAATACTTTCAACAAATAATGTTTGTTGATATAGGCCAACTCATTCTAATGGAATACAACAAATAATTATAAAACAGACATACGAAAACACCTAATTTTAACAGTTTCAGTAAACGGTACTAGAATAATTGGACATGTACACCAAGAAGGAACCATTGATGTAACTTTATATCGTATAAAAGAGTTAACTCAAATCAGACCATGTACTCTTAAAATGTGAAATTGTGCAACTTGTAGGGAAAAAAAATCAGCAGAAAGTCTTCTGCATCTGTGGCTAGGCAAAGCTTTCTTAAAGTTGACACCCAAAACAAGATCCATAAAAGGCTACATTAGTAACAACTTCATTAAAATAAAAAACTGTTCTTTCAAAGCACAGGGAAGGCGAATGGGAAGGTAACCTTCGGAGTGAGTGAAAATGTCGGCAACCTTACATCTAACAAAGGTCCCATGTTTACAATACACAAAGAACTCTCAAAATTCAGCAATTTAAAAAGAAATAATTGAACAAAATTAGAAAATGGACAAAACCCACAAAGGATATTTCACTAAAGAAGATATACAGGTGGCATGTGAGTGCATGAAATGATTTTCCACATCATAGCATGAAGGAACTACAAATTAAAAGCATGGGGCTGGAGAGATGGCTCAGCAGTTAAGGGCACTGGCTGCTCTTAGAGGACCTGGGTTTGATTCCCAGCACCCACAAGTACTCAACAATAAAAGGAATGAAGCCTGGGGTGGTGGCATACAACTTTAATTCCAGCACTCACCTAGAGGCAGAGGCAGGGATATCTCTGTGAGATTGAGGACAGCCTGGTCTACAAAGCAAGGACAGGACAGCTGGGGCTACAGGGAGACCCTGTCTTAACAAACAAACAACAACAACAAAAGGAATGACACACAGGAACATGATGCTGAGCATTCAAATGCAGCACAAAAGATTACATATTGTTTACTTCCATATGACTTTTTATATGGAAAGTATACTAGTCCCCAGCACACTGAATCTAGTGATATTTAAAATATATATATATATATAAAATCTGTACTACGGAAAAGGGGTCAGTGAGGCTGCAAGTGGGATGCAGGAACAAAGGTGGGTAAAGAAGGTCTTAAGATGATCAAAATGGTTTGTCATGATTGGACTGATGATTATAAAAATGCAGATATTTATCAAAATAACAAGAATTTCATTTTACAAAAATTAAAACTGATGGAAAACAACAATAATCGGACTCTTATAACTCATAGATACCAAAAAGGAATCTACAAGATTTCAAACCAGATATCATGATCTTCAAATATTAAAAAGAGGGATCCTAGAAACTCCACATAGCCTAATTGGATATAGATCATCTGATAAATTCTGGAATAAATTGTGAAATAATGTACATAATCTGTGGGTATTCCCATGATTTTCAAAATAAAGTGCGGTGTGTTTGTGTGTGTCCTGTATACTGTGTGTCAACAGTAGAGAGAAGCTACAGACCAGTGGTTCTCAATCTTTGGAGCACTCTTTTATAAATGCTGATGCCTGTCTCCCAACACCAGATATTCTGATATAATCTGGGGTCTCCTTAAAGCTCTTAGGACATTTAACTTTGCAAATAAACATGGGAACTCAAGAACCTTGGATTTGGGGGCTTGAGAGATAGCTCAGTGGGTGAAGACTCTTGCTGCCAGTCTGAAGACCTGAGTTCTCTCAATCACCAGGACCCACATGGGAAGGAGGGAATTAGTTCCTTCATGTTGTTTTCTACCCTCACACACCCAGCAAGGCATGTATATACACCTCCCCACACACACAAAAAAAATATATAATTTTAAAATTCAATAATAAAAGCACCTTGAATTTCAAGTAAACAAAAATATCTGTAGCTGATTTAAACCAAACTAAAATGTATTGAAAAGGTCCAAAAATTAAGGCAAGATCCATACCCATGGCCATGATCCCAGGACAGTGTTACCCTAGTAATGTGTATGGCTTTCATGTTTTGAGAAACTGGATAAAAATAATTATAATTTTAAAAAAGACAAAGTCATAGCACAGGGCCCTTATGCACAGTACACTCTGCTGATACAAGGATGCCTGACATCAATGAGAATGTGCTCATCCTGTTCAAACAGAACACTATTGAAGGTGTCACTGCTCTTTGAGAAAAACCAGTGGCTATGATTTGGTATCCTTAGTCTCTGGGATAATCTTAGAAAGAAAATGTAAATGAAGGTTTCCTAAAATAAAAAAGAGGATCCAATCGTAAGATTTGATATTCATGCTTCATTCTTGATGAACAGATCACATCTACAATTTTACAGAAAACTATTTTGACAACTGGGAGAAAAAGTTCTTCAAGTAGCTAGACCTGATGAAATATGCTGTAATCCCACAACTCAGGAGGCAGAGGAGGGAGGACAGAGATTTCAGGCCAGGTTGGTCTACAATTGAGGTGAGTGCCTTTAATTCCAACATTCAGGAGGCAAAGGCATGCAGATATTTATAAGATCGAGGCCAGCCTGGTCTCCATCGCAAGTTCCAGGCCAGCTGGGGTTATAGGGAGACCCTGTCACAAAAAAATTTTAAAAAACAAAAGGAGGAGGGAGGACAGAAGGAGGGAGAAAAGGAGAGAGGGGAACAGAAATTCTGTTTTAGAGGGTACGTTGAAATATCTCAATGACTATTTTGAAGGTAAAATAGTCTATTTCATATGACCACAGACGATAAAATTTAGGACCAATTATTACTGAAATGGATCTTCCATTTAAATAGTAAAAATGAAGAAAAATCTCTGTTAGTCTCCATCTGATGCAAAAAGAAGTTTCTTTGATAAGTGGTAAATAGTTTATTTGTAAATATAAGGACCCACATTTCGCATAGAGTAAAAGAACTGGTCACACACAGAGAATAAGTGTCTGAGAGATGCCCGGCCCTAAGTAACATGTCTACAATGGAACCTCTATACCTAAGGCTCATGGAATACAGCAGAACAGGGGGTAGAGAAAATACTAATGCATCTCTCAACTGTCAACAGTAAAGCTTCCTCATGCAGCAGAGGGCTATGAACACAGAAGGTCATAACTGGACAAAGTATAGAGAATAAGAGATTGCAGAGAGCATGTCCTGAATGGGACTTCTGTATTAAACCTCACCCAGCCATTGTTCAGGTTCCATTGTGGAAGAGGGGGTGCAAAGATTGTAAGAGACAGGGTTTGTGTATGATCATAAGGAAACAGTCTTCAGGCCTCTGGGAACTTGCACATATGTACTTATAGCAATGGTGTCAGCATGTACAAGACTGATGCAAACTTAAGGCAAAAACCCAGCATATAACTGGGGAAAAGGGCAGCAGGCCCCAACTTTAGTCAAAGAACTATTAGCAGTTGATTACTGTTGATTGCGGGAGAGTTGATCTTCTTTATGGGAGAGACTCTAGATAGGCTGACTAGACTCCAAGGGATGAGCTTACACTAAGGGACATCTGGGCACACAAACGTGACTTGATAAGCCTTAATATATATGACAGAATGCATGAAATCTGGGGGTGGGTGACTATGGGTAGGGTGCAGATTGGAGAGGGCGTCTAAATATGAATACGATGTTTTATATGAATGCACAAAAATACATTGAAACATTAAAATAATTTGTTTAAACCCTGTAATGAGACCTCCTATCACAAAGGTTTTTACCTTAGGCTGGTTATTGAGTTCATATATCTTGAACTCTATTCTAAAGGCTCTTTCAAAACAGAATTCACATCACACTAGAAAATTTGAAATTATAGGAGTTCAAATATTTAATGTCTAACAAAAAACAGTAGAGCAATTAATTTACTAGAAAGTTTTTGGACAAATTGATCTCCAAGTCTGAATATTTGTTAGTATAAGCCAAAAAGAATTTTAAATTTTCACAGTATTATTATTTCTTTCCCACAACTTTCAATTCTCAGGTAGAAAAGCTAACCGGTTTTATACACCTCAGCTTAATGCACACATACTAAATCCCATAATTAGCTTGTTGGCTAAAATGACTAACACTTGAAATATCAGGTACATTTTCATAGTTGTAAATTACGTTATTTTAGAAAAAAGGAAGAAAGGGGAGTACTGCTTAGCAAATGGTAGAATGATCCCACATCCTGTAGGCAAAAAATAAAATACTTAGAAGTTAAAAAGGAAAAAAAGGTAGAATTAATAGCATATTTCTGGTACATACTACTTGAATTCTGCTTCAAAATGCACAGGAAACACCCCAGTCTAAGAAGGAATTATCCTCGAGGCAATAAGCCATGGGCCAAGCACTCCAACCTTAGACACTGTGCAGAGTTCCTGAGCGATCTACCAGCAGAAGAATGAATGTGATGCCTATGCTGACTATGTTTTAGGGCAAGCTTAAGTAGAATGAGAAAAGGTGATTGCAGTTCCTCCACAGCAGTGGCATAGAGTCTGAGAATGGCAGCATCAATCTGTTTGGGAGATCTACAGGGCCAGGAACCCTTTACTTGCAGGTCTGAGTAGTCTCTTAGAAAAAAACTCTTCGATTATAAAGGGACCTAGGGTCTAGTATTTAGGTGAGCTCAGGAGAGAGAACAATATTCTAAGAATAGCACTGATCACTGTCTTTCACTCAGAGTATCCTGAGATCCAGACTGTGTAGATGTGAGTCCTGGAGCAATGGGATGACCACAACAAGAGAAGGGAAGAGAAAGAATGCAAGAGAAAGAGGAAGGAGGGAAGGAGGGCTTGAGGGAGGGAAGGCAGGAGACAAAGAGGTAAGGGGGAAGGGAGGGAGGAAGGAAGTGAAGGAGGAGGGGGGAAGGGAGGGAGGGAGGGAGGGAAGTGAGGAAGAGATTCTAAACAGAACAGAACAGTAGTATGATTTGAAACTTGGGAAGCCTCAATTATGATTTTATTGTACTTTTCTGGTAGAGCACTCAGACAATTCAGCAATGGAAATTAGTGCAGTCGAGGTCTAGGTTAGAAGAATACACAGACAGAAAAAGGTTCCTAGGAGTCTTTTTCCAGGCGTGGTGGCACACGCCTTTACCATACCAAACACTCCTTCATACTTCGTGGAGCACTATAGAGGGAATTCAATGGTGACTATATGATCCCTTACAAAAACTGATGACACGTGAGTGAAATAAAACATTTGTCATTTTAAAGTTTTTATTCTCAGGCATCTTGGTCAAAAAGACATGAGATTCATCAAAAAGGTTCTATATTTATAAGACAGAAAGGTTACAAGTCTGTTCATCCCCAGGAAACAAATCTTACTAAGTACACAGTCAAAGGCCTCAAGGGAAAAGGGAAGAAAGCAGAAAGTTGCCATCCATTTTAGCATCTTAGCAGCACACTGTTAAGTGATCTTTCTCCCCAGTCCCTCTAAAGACAGAGCACCATAAGTGCAAGGTTTATGCAGTGGCCAGAGAGAGTGTGGTGTCACCATGGTATCAGACCACAGGAGGCAAAGCTGACTGAATGGTGGTCCAGCGTAGTTAATGGTGTTGCTAGGAAACTCACATCTGCCATAATCTACCCACTCTGCTTTCTGTGCATCATTTACTCACCACAAATAACATGGCAATATCACCCATAAAGTTGGAAGGATGCCCAACATAAGGCAGATGAGGAAAATTCCTGCAGCCAAGGCAGGAGACAGTCTATCACCACTTTCTACACACTGGTCATACAGCCAGCTGTGCCTCAAGGGAGATTATCAATCCCACTGAGATACACCACCCAGACTGCATACCAGAGTGCCTTCCAGAACTGCTATGCTCCCCAATGGAGACAGATTACACTATAGATAGGAGTCTGCACAGTATGAGATCCTGGCTGCAAGCAAGTGGTAGAATAGCCCTGAGTAAAAAAATCTCCGGAGACACTGAAAGTCATGGAGTAGGACTGCTGGAGCCAACTGGCAACAATAAAGCCTGGGAGACATTCGCACAGATTTGTAGTACTTAACAAGCACTCAAGTTTTGCTAGATACTATCCTGGTTAATGGTGTGAGGAGATAAGTCAGAAATAGTGAGGGCCATCAATGAGCCCATAATAGAGAAAGGCCTATAAATATTCTAACTAGAAACAAATGTTAGCAATGCTAACACAGAGGAATAAACCAAAAACTATGAGAAGATCAAGAAGGAAAATCCACCAATGGCACAGACATGGCTATAGGCTCCCTTTATTGCCCATTATATGTAAGGAATTTATGGGGAGAGCTGTGAAAATCAGTACAACTTATAAGTACACTGTCAGGACAAACTAGGAAATAGGGATCTTTCTGTATGCTTCTAGCAAAGAGCAAGAAAAAAGAGGAAGATGCATTAGCAGTCCATCGAGAGGGATACAGAGCAACTCATCAGTTCCAAAAGTGCTGTCCCATAGGGTATGTGGCTTACAAATGCAAGGACAGGTGTGTTTGAAAATTTTCCAGTTGTCATAGGAAAGCAAAAAGACAAATGAAGAGTTTAACTCAATATATTAAAAATATCATTTCACAATAGTCAATATTAAAAATACTTAATTTGTGTGTGTGCATATGTGTACACGTTCATGTTCATATTTGTGCAGGTACACATTTGTGAACATGAATGTGAAAGTCAGAGGATGACCTTAGGTATTCTTCCTCAGGTACAGTCCCTGTTTTTTAAAAAGCTATTAATATTTTTGAGAAATTTTACATTCTTTTCATCTGTACATTAAGACCCTCTATTAGAATCAGCCTTATTTCATGGGGCTGTTGAACAGTAAAGTTTTAAACAAAGGAGGAGGGAACTGAGAAGAGGAGGAAAAGATCCAACTCTAAGAATAACTGTAAGTAACTACACACTGACTCTACAACACCTGTGCCAGTGCAGAAGAGTCAAGTGTAAGTTACTATTTGTCAAGTTCTTATTATGTACTCTTGGTTTACATGCATTATCATGTCATTTAATCTTTTCTCATATAAATTTTATTAGCATATAGACATTGTACATAGTAATATATTTCATAAAGATATCTCATTCAAAGGTATATTTGACTACATGTATTTCACTGTTACAGAGACCCCACAAAGCCGACATTGCCATCATCTCCATTTTATAGTTGAAAAACTGAGGATCAGAGCTATGAGCTTTGCTGATTCTCAATCACTCGTTAGATTGTTCCTGTACATTGTTTTGTCTCCTGCCTAATGTGCATGTAGATGTTTCATTAGGCCAAGAGCTGCCTAATTCAGGACTGTGTCTTACTTAACTTTGAATCTCCCCCAATGGAGGTAGTAACCATTCCTAATGGTCACTGTCTGTGAATGAATGAATGGGTGAGTGAATGATGACCCTTAGTTTCATTTATCTAACTATACATTGAGTAGCATGATGTCTAGACTTACTACCGACAGGCCTGGTATTGAATGACTTTAAAACATCTCCTGTACCAGTACCACCACCAAAATCTTATCCACCCTGAAAGGAAAATAAATGAAATTTTGAGGACACACACAAAATTTATACTGCCACTGCATTTGACCGGAAAGGAGGTCACCAGTGAATTTTAAGGTCACACACTTATCCAGAAAGAATGGAAGAGATCTGTGGTGTACTTGGATCCTGCAAAAAAGCAGAAAGTAAACTGAAGGCTTCTGTTCAAAATAAAAGAGCTATGGCCAGGAAACCTAGATGATGACACACCATGCAATATTTCAGGACTTTTAATGAGAATACAGAGACAGAAGATATCAACAGGAAAGCGGAGAGTGGAGAATATTTAAATTCAAGTGTTAATTGAGGTAAAATAGAATATACTAAGGCTGATGGGTAGATGGGGACCTGTTGGCGCACACCTGTAATTCCAGCACTTGGTAGGTGGGAGCAGGAGAATCAGGATTTCAAGATCATCTTTGGCTACTACAGTGAATTCAACCCAGTCTGAGCTACATAGGAACCTGTCTCAAAAATAAACCACAAAACAAAATCGAGTGCACAGGCACCCCAACGCAATGCTTTGCAGTCAGAAACAGACACAAAAGAGGAGCAGCCAATGAAGCAAAAGTCAAATCTAGAAGATTAAGAAATGTAACTGGGTTGTTTTATAAAGGAAAAACAAAATGGAGAAGAGATTGTTAGGTCGATTTATGTGAAAAGTGATCACAATACTTGACCTTGATCACAATACTTTCAGTGGAGTGCAGGATAAAAATTTTCTGGGTGGGTTAAAAAAAAGTAGGAGAGGAATTGGTGGGAATGGTTATTGCAAAATAGGTTGAACAGGACGATGAACATGATGTTGAAACTCTGGAGGGCAAAGTACAGAGAGAATAATACAGAGCCCACTTTAGGAAGAAGGATGGGACAAATTCACCTAAGCACTCATTGTTTAGGAAGAGTATGGAAGTTTTCATGAAAATAAACAAGATGGGGGAGTAAAAATTTTAATTCCTGGGATTGGAGAGATGGCTTAGCAGTCAAGAGCACTGGCTGCTCTTGCAGAGGACCCAGGTTTCATTCCCAGCACCCACATGAAGGCTAACAACCATCTGTAACTCCAGTTCCAGGGGGACCCAACATCCTCTTCTGGCCTCAACAGCTCTTGTTTGCACAGTTGCACTCACACATATAAAATAAAAATAAATTTTAAAACTTTTTAAACATTTCAACATTCAATTTTATGTCTTACAGGGCTTATACTGAGTTCAATATTGTATAACTGTATTAATTCAACTGTGAACCTAGAAACTTACAGCCACTTGTGAAAGAGATGTACTCTTGGTCTGGACTGTGTTACTGAATATGTTAAAGCTGTAATTAAATGCTTCTTCTAATCATGTAGTTATCAAAGTTTTTTAAAAATTACTTCATGTTAAATAGTAGAGGTGATAAACATTACCAGTGAAATCTACCTGATGACTTTATATCCATACTCAGGTACTAAGGATCCGAGTGTAACCAACTGTGACTAGTAATAATCAGATATATAGAGATTAGAAACACATACGCATCTTAGTGTCAATTGTATTAAAATGAATTTTTATGTATGAAACTGTGTATTTTAATAATGAAATGGAGATCTTTTTCAAAGTTTAAAACTTCATTTAATTTTATGTCTTATAGGGTTTATACTGTGTACAATATTGTATGGATGACTGTATTAATTCAATTGTGAAGCTAAAAATTTACAGCCACCTTTGAAAGAGATGTATCCTTGCTCTGGAATGTGTTACTGAATATGTTAAAGCTGTAATGAAATGCTTCTTCTAAAAAACTTGAATTGCTCTTTGTGATTTATATCACTCTGAATTTGAAATCTACATAATATAATTATATTACACTATACTTTTGTCCTAGTTTGTTTCTTCATTGCTTTGACAAAACACTCTGACCACTACCAACTTGGGGAGGAAAAGGTTTATTTATCTTACATCTCCCAGGTCACAGTTCATCAGGGAGCCCAAGGTAGGAACTAGGGCAGGAACCTGGAGGCAGGAGCTGGAGTGCAGGCCATGGAGGAACACTGCTTACTGGCTTGCACCCCTGGCCTCCTGCTCAGCCTGCTTTCCTATGCAACAGAGGCCCACCTTCCCAGGAGTGGCACCACCCACAGTGGGCTGGGCCCTCACACATCACTCAACAATCAAGAAGATGCCCCACAGCCATGTCCACAGGTCAGTCCAATGAAGGCAATTCCCCAATTGAGGCTCCCTCAACCCAGTTGTGTCAAGTTGATACTAAAGCTATCCAGCACAACTTTACTATATTCATCACTATTTTAGATTTATTATTGTGCATGTGTGCATGATGTGTGGGCATGCATGCCATGATACAGGTGTGGAAGTCAGAAGACAAATTTGTAGAGTCCATTCACTTCTCCCCCTTTACATCAATTCCATGAATCGAACGCAGGTGGGTAGACTTGTGCTGCAAACACCTTTACCCGCTGGCCCTATCGTCACACTTTCATTAATACAATGATAATATCATGCTCAATAACAGTGACATTTACAATCAAAGATACCATTCAGCTCTGAAGAAATCACTATCATATTCATCAAACTCTATTCTAAACATTGCCTTATCTCTTTGATTGTCACAAATACATGGACTACATATGTCTGTTTCTACTTAGCAGATAAGAATTTCAAGGCTCAGAAATATGAAGGGTGAGTGTGGTCGTGGTTTAGTCAATGATTGAACTCAATCTTTCTGATTCCAGATACCTTGTGAACACTGAAGATGAGATGTGTGGGTACTGGTGAAGGAAGGAATTTTTGCCCTCTCTGATGGTTACTATAGTCAGCATGACACAGCCACACAATGCTCCAGTTCAATCATCTAGACATATCTATGAATGTAAAAGAAGCAGGAAAGAGGAAATAAGGTGCACCAAAAAGAAGCAATTGAAGCAAGGTTAACATGAGACATTCCATTGTTCACATAAATTCAGTTCTTGAAGAGTAAGAGGTAGATGGGGCCTGGAGAGATGGCTTCATGTTTAAGAGCACTGGCTCTTCTTGAAGAGGACCAGGGTTTGGTTCCCAGTGCCCAAATGGTGTCTCAGTCAACCATAACTTCAGTTCCAGGGCATCTGATGCCCTCTTTTGGTCTTTATAGGCATTGCATGCATGTAGTGCACTTACTTCCATGCAAGCAAAACATTCATATACATGAATTCATTAATTAACCAATTAATGAATCAATAAGTGGTAGGGGTAAACAGTGGAGGTCATTATTATTAAAAGAGATGTGCTAACAATCCAAATGTAATGGAGTGAATCTTGGCTAGATACTGATTTAGATACATCAGAGGTCACAAGAAAACCTCAAGGTAATCAGAAACTATTTAGTATAGATTGGTATAACAGGATATTATGGAATTACTGTGAATTTTGTTACACACCAAAATTTTATTTTTAAAGTCTTTACCCATCAGAGATTCATACTGAAATATTTGCAGAAGAAATGAAATATTGATTTATTCTACATGCCTTAAAATATTTGGAAGAGGTCTGGAGAGATAGCTCAGTGGTTAAGAGAACCAGCTTTTCTTGCAGAGGACCCTAGTTCAATTCCCAACCCTCACACATGGTAGCTAGCAACCATCTGTAACTCCAGTTCCAGGGGAATCCAACGCCTTCTTCTGACCTCCAAGGGCACTTCATGACACAGGTGCACTTATACACATGCAGATAATACACTCAAACACATAAAATTAAAATTTTTTTAAATATTTTAAAGGGCTTTAAAATATTTTTAAAGGTTTATGAAAGGAAACAGATAAAACTTAAACGATGATTGGCTACTAATCACTGAAGTTGAGTGATGAATACTTAGCGATCCATTTTATTCTTAATTTTTTATATGTTTGGAAATTTTCATAACAAAAAGTTAGAAAACAAAAAAGAATTCTTGAGCCAGATTTTCTATTTCTGCTACTTATAAGACAAATGAGAATGGGTGTGTCACTTCCTCTCTCTCCCTCTCTGAGCTTCTTTTTGTTCACATACAAAAAGCGGATGGTAACAATGCCATGATAAAGGGTTGTTGTAACTGTTAAAGATCTAACAAAGTACTCAGAAGAGTTCAGTAGTCAGTATGTGCTAACTACGATCACACTACCACCAACAATGAAATTTAAGAAGTAACCACTCCAAGGCAATCTACTGGACTAGGGAACTGATAACATATTTAAAACCTTTCCAGCCATATCATCTGTGCTGCATCTCCTTAGAGAAGCCCTCTGTACTAGATAGTTTTAACTGTCAACATAACTTAGAATCACCTAGGAACAGTGTCTTAAGGGTTATCTAGATCAGATTGGCCTGCGGGCCTGTGTATGGGAGATTGTCTTGTTTATTAATTCATATAGGAGGATCCAGTCCTCTGTGGGTGGCACAATTCCTAAGGCAGGGGATCCTGAACAGCTTAAATGTTGAGAAATTGAGCAGAGAAGCAGCATGCAAGCAGGCAAACGAGGATCCAGGCATTTATTCTCTCTCTACTCTTGACTGTACATGCAGTGCTTTAAGTTCCTGCCTTTACTTCCCCTCTCTAATAAACTGTAACCTGGACATGTAAGTCAAATAAGCCCTTTCTTCCCTAAACTGTTTTTGTCTGGGTATTTTATCATAGCAACAAATGAAACTAGAACTCCCTTGGAACACAAAATCACCATAGACAATGCTGAAAGGAATTAGTGAATGAGCAGTGAATGGGTGGCACTGTATTCCAATGACTATTTACAAAAATAGTCAATAGGCTAGATTTATCCCTTAAGGTTGTGGTTTGAGCACCCTTGTCTTCTATGGTACAAGGGAAGCAAAGGCTAGGTCTTCTGCCCGTAAAGCTGTACTCTTCAATAGTTTCAACTAAACAAAACCGGATCGTGAAGATGCAGGAACTTTAAAAAATCATAAATTTGACAAGTATTGCTATCTCTGGCTAACTTTTGATTGAGTACACATTTGCTTCAAGGCTAATAATCTGCATATAATTTTTAAAATAATATCCTGGACAACAACATCTCTTAAACCAAATTTGTCTACCACTGTAGAAAGAGCTCTTTTTATCTTCCGGTACCCTCAATCATTGCAGTATTACAGAAATCCTTGTTAATTTTTAAAAATTGTACTACTGTATTTAATAGTAGTTCTCCAACTCCGCACTCAAAAGAAATAGATTAGTCACTCCCTGGAGGTGTCTTCCTTCCCGCTGATGGAGGACTCTCAGGTCAGTTTCTGAGAGCTCCACTGGATGGGGGAGGGCACACCTAAGGCATGGCAGTTTCGCCCACTTTATTATCAGTGCTCCAGGATCCCAAAACACACCATCACCAACTTCCCAGGCACCTCTTACTTTTTAACCTCACTGCATAGGGGCGCTCCCATTTTTCAGAATGTTATGAAAGCAAGACAATCTGATGGACTAGTCCTCAAATTTGACTTCTGAAATGTTAAAAGTTAAGAGACATAATTAAACTGCAAATGCATTAACATTTATATAAAATATAAACCAAATGCTTATCCCGATTCACCAAACAAATTACACTTCGAACATTATAAAAAACCAGCTACTTATCACTGGCACCATTTGAAATTATTGCTAGTACTACAACTCCAAATGCCTAAGATGCCTTAAATACAAACCCTGAACATTTACATACTGATTTCATGAGCAAAGCAAAAGGTATTTGCCGGTAACAGTACAGGACTCAGCAATTTTATTGTCTGAGTAATCCTGGTTCGTTCTGATATGAAAATTCAATTATTTTAGAACGGGCCCTCTCATTAAATTTTGACAAGCAGCACGAGCTCGGTACCAGTTATAGCTCGAAGAGAACGGGGGTGCCTGATAGCACCACACTGAATTTTAAAATGTAGTATTTTTGCAGGACAAGATTATCTGACAATTTTGTATTAAAAGAAAAAATTAATCAAATACATTGTAATATTCAACATTGGTATATTTGGTCTTCTTTTTACAGATATTTTACTAAAATTTGCTGCAAAAAATGTTTATGGCATGCTTTCTCCCTGATTTCACAATTGAGCAATGTACTAGAAAAATCTGTGCGTGTCGGTAGTGAACGGGAAGTACCTGACTACATGTTTCTACCTACTGCAGCCTTTGTCAATTGCAATATATTTGTGGTACTTATAAACATGATTTTCAGAAAACAGAAATGACTTTATTTGCATATATCCTGTTTTCATTGGGATGTTTATTGTCCAAGAAAAAAAAACTCTTAAAGCAACTTTTGAGCAGACCCATTGTCTTTTCAAGCACACCTTGTAGTTAATCACAAGGAGGAAAAACTTCATTATTCCCTCATGGGACTGAAAGAATAATAATACAGTCTCTTGGTCTGGGTTGGTTAGGTTTATTTTTGTTCCGTCTTCTATTTTTCCAATAAGAGCATTTTTAGGTATACTGAGCTCTCTGCAGAGAAAAGATGTGCCTCCATGCTCCAATTTTTATGTCTGCACTTGGCCCTTCATAAAGAGGCAGACAAATTTCTCCCTTTAATATCTCTTAGTGACCAAAACATTCAAGCCTTAGAAAAGGAGCCATCAAGTTCATAGGTCTAAAATTGGAATCAAAAGAAAGAATGCTAAATAATAAAGGGATAGAGAACCAAATTGTGCAGGAAAGACATTTGGCTCCATGCAAGGGCTGACACTCAAACCAAGCAAGGGGACCAGGAGTAGGTCAGACTGACAATGCTCAGGCTCTGCACAGGCTGGCCTCTGTGCCCTCCACCTTGCTTCAGCCCTGCTCTTAACTTCTTGTTGGTGATGGTGGTGGTGGATTTTGTTTCAGTTTGGTATTGATGTTTTGAGACAAGCTCTCACTCTGTAACCCAGGGTGGCCTGGAACTCACCATGTACTTCGGGTTGGCCTCAAAGTCATGGTGATCCTCCTGCCTCAGTCTTCTGAGTGCTGGGATTTCAGGAGTGAGTCACCATGCCCAGCCCCTGCTCTTCTGTCCACTAGTCTTTCACTACCTTTGGTGGCTCAGCCCTATAGCTTTTTCATGGTGTGGTTAGTTCCTTGTGAACACTTTCTTCACACACACACACACACACACACACACACACACACACGCACATACACTAAACATTTTATTGGATTTATTTTAACTCTAAGGTGGTTTATGCCTCAAGTTTCCAGTAAGATTGCTAGACCTTCATGTTCTTTTTCTAATTCTGAGCTTGGTAAACCATGCACAATTGTTCAGGACATCATCACTGAAAAAAAAAAGTGTTATACATCACTTTTTTGAAAAAGAGAAAGAAGTGATGGGGAAGGAGAAATTGGCAAAGTGCTTACAATAAAAAATCTCATGTTTTTGTTGCTGATGAGAAATACTAACCTAAGGATCAGTTTGTCTTTCTCCTTTCTCACCTATAATTCTTACTGCAGTGCCACTCAAATACTTTTGAAAGTGATATTCTTGCAGGGTGTGGTGGCGTGCACCTTTAATCCCAGCACTTGGGAGGCAGAGGCAGGTGGATCTCTGTGAGTTCAAGGCCAGCCTTGTCGACATAGTGAGTTCCAGGACAGCTGGGGCTACAGGGAGACCCTGCCTCAAAAAGACCAAAAAAAAAAAAAGAAGAAAAGAAGAAAGAAAGTGATATTCTCTACCATAAAATACTCACAAAAGTTACTCATTTTTAGCCAGGCATGGTGGCAAAAAGGCATGTAGTCCTCATACTTGAGAAGTAGAGGCAGGAAAAATAGTTATTTTTTTAGTCAAAGAATCATTGTGTAATCCAGACTGGCCTCTGAATGTAGCCCAGGCTGCCTCTTGACTTTCGATTCTTCTTCCTCAGTCACCCCTTCCGTCAAACAAGGTCTATGATTATAGGTCATGCATAAGCCATCTAGCCCATTTAAAGTTACAGCTTTAGTGAACTATCACAGGTGGCAACCTACAAAAATAGGTTTATGAAAAGAGTTCAATAATAGAAGCAGTAGAATTGAGAAGCTAGGGATCTTCAGCCAACCCATTTGAAACACTCATAAGATACCACTAATTATGACCATGCCAGCCTGAAATTTTTGATGTATATACATTTGCTTGGTGTACCTTCTGCTAGTAAAACATTTCTTCAGAGGAAGTTATTATTTATGTAAACCATTTTATAGAAAGCAGGCAAAGAGATGTTTCAAATACAAAAGATTAATCTGACTTATAACTCTTTATTTTTCATTTTTTAATTAGTCAATTAGCCTAGGTCTCCATAAATAAATGAACAAATAAAGCATAGTATATATGCAAAATGAAGTTCTGCTTAACCACAAAGAAGAATGAGAGTACATCTTTTGTAGGAAATGGATAGAAGTGAAGATTGGAGATCATCATATTATGCAGAAAAAGGCCAGACTCCAGAAGACACATTTTCTCTCAGATGCAAGAACAAGATTGGGGGTGGGGGACTAAAAAGGGAAGTTCTAGAGATCTTAGCACTTCAAACAGCACAGAATCACTAACAACTCTCAGGTTAGAAGACGATTCAATATCACCAATGGTAACTTGACCTCCACTCCAAGTGTGGTATTTCATGTGTCTCTGCCCAACAGGAAATCACCCTAAGCTCTCTGTGACACCTTCAGAGACGATGCACCCTGCCTTCTGGCAACTAACTTTTTAGCTTGTTTATCTTAATTGAATATCTGCTGGTTTAAAACTTCAATCCATCCAAGGCCATTCAAGGCCTAATCCAGATACCTCTATTCTTTTCTGCCTTAGAATGAAGCTCAATAATCTGTTGTTTGTTCTTTATTAAGACCTCAATTCATCCTACCCTGCCTCTAAGGTCTTTGTAATTCTTCTCCATCCAACTGGCCTCTTAATGCTACAGGCTACAGGTGGATATATATACATATACATATATATATATATGTATATATATATATATGTCTCCTAGCACCTAACAGCCTAAAACTTTCATTCTTGCTGCTAGTAAATAAAACACAATACTAAGGAAAGCATCCTCTTGTAAGGTTCCTTACAATCCTGGCTTTGTTTTCTTCCTAGCAGTCATCACACTGGAAATGGTTCTTCTTTGCATGCTACATTGCTGTTTCCACTCAGAACCCCAACAGGAGGCAAACTCCATGAGGGCAGGCACTGCTTCCACTAAATCTCCAGTGCTTTTATCAGTGTTGCTATTATAGAAGGTGTCTAATGAGTATTTATGAATGAACGAAGTCACAGTTCTACCTTTTACCCTTAGTTCTATTTTTCTTTCCCTTTTTTCTGTACTTTCCTTCCTTAGCCACTCTCTTACCAAGCAGCCCAGTCTGGTGTAAAATTCACAAAAGTCCTATGGTAAAATAAGTTTTATAAATGAGATCTCAATATTGGAACCCTTAGGCACGTTTTCTCCATGTCCCAGGCATCAGAGAAGTCACACTCAGGATATTGGCACTTGTATCATACTTGCTTTAGTGAAAAGAAAGCCAAACCCACAAAAGACAAAACAGAATCAAATCGATCCAGTACTTGCCTCCCACTTCTCTCTTATTGCAAGTACCAGCAACAACCTAAGGCATAGACAATTTCTGATAAACCTACATGTGAAATGCAAGGTTGAATTCTTGATACATATGTTTGTGTCAATGAAGTGTTTACAGAGAAGGGGCTGGGAAGGCATGCTCCTTTCAGAGACCCTCCCATAACACCATGTGCAACTGGCACTTAAGAGGCGCTTCTGGATGAGAAGGGACAGCTGTTTTACATTATATAAAACCACTGTTTTCTCAGAGTGGCACTGAGAAGCCAGGGTATGTGGATCAATGAAGAAGAAAATCCTGGATTATGCCAACAGGGAGGGAATGTTGCTGAAATTTCTAATTGTTCTCTTTCAAATGATCAGTTGAGTTGGAAGATATTCAGCATGAGCTGCACTCCAACAGTAGATAGGGAATGACCTAATCTAGTATTAGTACCAAACCCTAGAGTATAATTACTGTCCTTGAAATTAGTTCATATGTTGAACACAAATATCAAGCCCATCCTTTTAACCAGGCCTTGTGCAGAAGCTCCAGAGGACACAGAATTTATAGTTCTAGTACAAAATACTGTATTTTACTCCACATGGAGGATATAATTATCCTGTCAGAAGGAGAAGATATTTTAAAGAGATATACTTGTGTTATCAGACTATTAAATAATAGACTCCAAAGGATTTAAATTTTCCTAAGAAGCCCATGCTAGGGAAATGGATAGGCTGAAGCCCTACTGCTAGCCAGAGAAGGAATTTGCCTTTGAGGAAAAGATTTCACGCAGTTCTGACAACTTGCTTGATATAGCAGAGCCAAGGTAAGGATGGGTAAATGATCAGAGGGACCACACATTGACCAGGCCTTCTTAGTTGTACACACTCCTTGCCCTCTCTTTAAACCAAAACTTCATGTCTGTGCCTAAGGGTAGACTTGGAGGGTCACTGGATCCTTTTATTTGTTCCTCTTTTCAATGTGGCCAAACGGAATAAATCTGTCTCTGGCTTTTTACTATTATTTGTCTCCTTAACTGGCATATTTGTTGGGATGTCCAGGATTCAGGGTTTCTTTGAGCCCAGAACCTCTGGTAAATAGGGACAGAACAAAAAATGGAAAGCACCTTGATAGTGAAACAAAAATGCATCCAAGCATTGAAAAGGAAAGATATGATTTCCACCTTCCAGTACTTAGTGGTACTGGGTTTAGAATAATGCTTTAAATTACTGTTAGTATCTGAATCTAGAAGGTAGCTTAGTTGGGACCGTTCAAGTAGCCAGAACAGCATTGACTACAGAACCACATAAATCAAACTCAAGCAACTTGATAAAAGACCTTCTAATGAGATCTTCATTTGGAATCACAACAAATGACTAAAGCACAAAAGTAACCATGCTGTCTACCATCCTCTGATGAGTTGGAATCCATTTTAAGCCTCATATTTGGGAGGCTCCTGTGTGGATCAACGCAGGAAGAGACAACATGAAAGGTAACTCTCCAGGGACACACCTTCACTTGGTTCTCATGGACTAAAAATGATCAAATTCAACAGGTAAATTGGTATATGTGATCAAAGAGGCACTTTTCCCCAAAAATGTCACAGGTAAATCCCAGCAGCTTATACCTACTCCGTTATGTTCCTCCCCTCCTAGACCGCTTCTGCTAGATTTGTCTCCCAACTTGTCAACAGGATGGATTATGGACCAAATCACAGCCATCTGCTTTCTGCTCAATTCAGGAAATCACCCAGTTTTTCAATGATGCCTAAAACTCTTAACTCTTCTAGCTAGTAAATACATGTGCAAAAGACTTTGCAAAAATCACTATCCCATTTTCAACATTTAACGCAGGTAGATGATTGGAATTGGAGTTTTACCCAAATGTATTTTGGGTAACATAAAATACCGTTTTTAAAAAAGATGGAACAACAGTCCCAAAAAAGGTAGAAGTGCTGAGTGATTTTAATTGGTCTGTGCACAGAATTTAAACGGCATCAGTCTGATTCTACCACACTAAACACTGAGCCAACAAGAGCTGTTTTCTGCCACTTGAGGCCGTTCAGCTGAAACAAGAAGGAACAGTTCACATATGGGTGGTGCTACTCTCTGATTCTTGCTATTAGGCAATTTTCCCCCCTTTGGAATGAAAATGCCAATTAGTCCTTTTGTCAGAACACAACAATGGAGCATTTTAAGCCACTTCTTTTCCAAACCTCTTTTGTGCACCCTTTCACACAGAGATTTGTTGTGTGGCACAGCCTACATATGGGAAGAAAGCTGGGACATTGGTGCAGAAATCAGACTGGACAGGACCTGATAAATTTATGACCTGAGAAAGAAAAGTGAAGTCCTGGAAAGGGGGTTGGCTGTAGGGATAATAGCCAGCTCAACTGCATGAGTACAACTGTCTCAGCTGTGCACAGTAGCAAGATCACATTTCAATGAGTGACTCGCTACTTTCATCAGTTGTTTATGAATCAGCTGCAGTTTCAGCACCTGCTATAATTTTCACTGTCCCCAATACAATGCCTATGATGACTTGAAGTCCTTTCCCAAAGGTTTGGATTGACGCCAAAGCCATGTAGTATAGTGCTTACGAGCACTAGAGCCAAATTCTGCCTGTGTTACCTATCAGCTGTGCATCCATGGTTGTTAACTTGTCTGTGTTTCAGTTTCCTCTTCAGGACAATGGAACTAATAGTAATGGCATCCTTAAGGGTTGTGGTGAGAATTACAGAAGGTTCTACAAAGAAAGCACACAGAGGAATGCTGTAAGGGATCAAAGGAATCATGTTTTATCAAACATTAGAACTTAAAATTCAAACAAGAAACTGTATTTGCCTTGCTGTGTATAGATATAAGTAGATAATGACTTAATGTACGAGTACACTGATAATGAAAGAACCCTTATTCTTCACAAAGGTGAGGCCATTTAGTTTTGTGCATCTGTATCATGCATTACAGCCAAGAAAAAAATCAAATAAATACTAATATGTATATCTTGAATAGTGTGAAGGACACTGTTCCCCGAATAGCAAACAAATGTAGATATTTTACAAGCAATATCTCATTTAACCACCACAGCATCTTTAGCACTCAGTAAATACGGAAACAGACTGGAGAGAACTCAGTTGGTAGAGTGCTTGCCTAGTACACATGAACTTCTGGATTTGGTCTCCAGATGTATTAGAATACACCTGTTACCTCGGCACTCAGGAGGTAGAAACAAGAGGATCAAAAGTTCAAGGTCATTGAAGGCTTCATAGTGAGTTCAAAACTAGCCTGGGTTACATGAGAACCTGCTCAAAAAAAATGTGGAATATAAACCTCAAAGATCTATTGACCTGTTGATATCTGCATATAGCTTTTTAAGTATCATAACCAAGACTAGAAACTTAGTTCAGTGGTTAACAGTTCTTACTGCTCTTACAGACGACCCATGTACCCATGCCGGGTGGCTCACAACTATCTACAACTCTAGATTCAGGAGGAATCTGACTCCTTTGGCCTCAGCACCTGCACTCACAGAACCCCCCCCCCACACACACACATATACATAATTAAAAGAAAATAATCTTTTTAAAAAGTATAGAACTATAAGCTAAGTCCATAACTTCAAAGCCTTTGAGTTTCCAATAATTATACTCCAGGCTCTCACAGAACCCCCCCCCACACACACACATATACATAATTAAAAGAAAATAATCTTTTTAAAAAGTATAGAACTATAAGCTAAGTCCATAACTTCAAAGCCTTTGAGTTTCCAATAATTATACTCCAGGCTGCAAGCTGGTGCTTTCCCTGAAGACTAAGCTTACAGTGTGAAAGTGAAAAGAATGGAACATCTCAATTCAATGGACTTAATCTGTAAGATCCAAATGTGCCATGAACTGTAAGAAGCATTTACTTTAGTGTGGCAGAGTGTAGTTCCTCGACTTGGTCATGTCAAGCACTCAGAGAATGATAACGATGGCAAGAACCTGTCCCCTGACACAACTGTTGATAGGTGTAATCTAGACTGATCCCAAACACCTGATAAGCAGCAGCTTCTTGTCCTGCCCTTGAAGCCACCCCACTCTGGGTCTTACTATTTATTCCCTTATTTATCCCCTTATTTAATGCCCTCCACCTTCAGAGTTGACCAACGCCTGTTATCATCCCAGGTACAACTCTGACTCCTACTGATACTTCTCATGGCTTCTTCCATACCTGTGCACTGATATTCCAAGTATTTGTCAAACAAAGTTTGGGAGAAGCAGCAGAACTTCTATTCTGTTAACCAATAAAGTTATATAAAGAATTACAATACAGAAAATGAATATAAATCAAGATTCTTGACTGATAAAGATGGAAGACGTTGTTCAAGAACAAAGTCTGAAAAATAACCACAAAGGGCTGGGGAGATGGCTCAGTCAGTAATCCTGCTGCACAAACCTGAGTACGTGAGTTCAGAGCCTTAGCACTCACGTAAAAGCTGAATGTCCAGAGCTTTCTGTCCAGACAGCCTAGCTGAACCAAAAAGCTCCAGGTTCAGTGAGAGACACTGCTTCAAAACACTAAGGTAGGAGGGGCTGGAGAGATGGCTCAGCACTTAAGAGCAGTGGAGGCTCTCGCAGAGGACCCAAGTTTGATTCCCATCACCCACATGATGGCTTAGAACTGCCCATAACTCCAGTTCCAGGGGATCCGACGCTCTCTTCTGACCTCCATGGTCATTGCATGACATGCATGGGTGCATTTACACTCATGCAAGCAAGACACTCATATTCATAAAATAAAATACTTTTAAATAAAGCTAAGTTTGAGTGCAATGGAGAAAAGCCTCTTAACATCAACCAATGTCCTATACACACATACACAAACATATGCACATACACATAAAAACACAAGTCTCTGGGATACTGTAACATGGATGAGAAGAATATTGTTTCAGTAGGTGGAAAAGCCCACAGAGACTGCATCTACCAATAGGGATTCATTTTCCTCGTAAATTATCATGTCGCATTAAAACGAAACACATTTTAAATTTAACTCATGGCAAGTTTTATCGTTTAAGTTATATTTTGTACATTTAGAATCAAAGTTAATTTTTATTTTGTTTTCTTGTTATTTTCCTTTTCAATACTTGATTCTACTCATGGATAAAGTTCCTGTCAAATTCTGAATTATCTTAATCTCAGCTCAGACCCTGTGTATTCTACCAGAAATGTATATGTTTTATGTAAACTTTACTCATACATAATTTTACTTGTATACTTGATTTCAGACTTTATTTTGTGCATATGGTTGTTCTGGATAGCTTTAGCATTCACTTGGCACACCTGGGAAGAGGGACCTTCTGCTGAAGAATTTTCTCTACTATATTGGACTGTGAGCAAATCTGTGAGGCATTTTCCTGATTATTAACTGATGTGGGAGGGCCCAGTCAGCTTTGTGTGGCACCACCAATAGGCAGGTGGTCCTGGGTTGTGTAAAAAAACAGGCTGAGCATGGACCAGGGGAGCAAGCCAGTAAGCAGCATTCCTCCATGGTCTGTGCTTCAGCTCAGTACTCCAAGTTTCTGGCCTGAGTTCCTGCCTTGGCTTCTCTTGATGATGGACAGTGAGCTGTAAGTGAAATAAACCCTTTCCTCTCCAAGTTAGTGTTTGTATCAGAGCACCAGAAAGTAACAGAAATAGTGACGTATGCAGGTCAATGTTGAGACTCTTCTGTCACTTTCCACCTCATTTTTTGAGACACTTAGGGTTACGGGACTATGTCAGAACTCATAGCATTTACACACATGTTGTAGATCCAAACTTACATCCTCATGCTTCCACTGCGAGCAGTTATCACTGAGTTATCACCTCAGCTCCTATACTTTGTCTTTCAATTACAGTCTTTAGTCGACTCTCAGATATCATAGATTACAAAGCGCTTCACTGGGAGGGTCTCACGAGCCCCCACCTCTGAGGAGCTAGTGACTGTGATGCCTTCTAGGAAGAGAGTCAGTTGTCTTTAACACTGTCTCCTGATAGGTCAACTATGGTCCTGCAAATGGCCTAGCTCCCTATGAGTAAATAGATACCACAAATTGGGCTCGGTGGGTTATTTAAAAAAAAGTTGGAAGGGTCTGGGAAGATATGGTGTGTATCTGGGAGAAGTTAGGGGGAGAAATGAGGGGTGAATATGATCAAAATGCATTATGTAACATTTTCAAAGAAAAATAAGTTTCAATAAATGAATAAAATAATGTCCCATTATTTGATGTACCACCAGAAAACACTGATAAATGATGACAATGCTTCTGCTATTAATTATAATCTTTTTAATAATTTTAGGTTTTATTTAGGATTTTAGATTTATTTAGATATAGTTTTCTCTCTTATACCTTCATGAAAAGGACAATACAAATAAAGGTGGCTATGATATTTTTATTGCATTTACTCCAGATCTAACTTCTCAGAATGAGAGTTCAGCTCATAAACAGCCCTGGTTTTCACCACTGTATTGTCCTTTGTGCTATGAAACACATAGGCAATGGTTTATTGATTGATTGATTGATTGATTGATTGATTGACTGGATTTGGTCTTTTTGAGATAGTGTCTCCCTATAGCCACATCTGGCCTGGAATTCACTACGTACATAAGACTGGCTTCCATCTCCAAGAGATCTGCCTGCCTCTGCCTCCTGAGTGCTGGGATGGAAGGCATGCAGCACCAAGCCCAGGTCCAGATTTCTTTTTCTAAAATGTTCCCTTGAAGTCTGACATTTTCTTCTATGCTACGGATACCCATTCTGCAATTTCTTTCTGCCATGTTTGAGGACTGCAAATTCCAACAGACACTTGGTCACCACAAGATTTCAAGGATGATAATGATTTCAGAGATATTGAAACAAGGGGCTAGAGTTGTGACTCAGATGGTAGAGGGCTTGCCTAGCATGCATGAGGACCTGGGTTCAATTCCACGCTTGGCATAAACATAAAAAGGTATGGTGGTGCACACTAAAATCCAGTAATCTTAGTACTCTGGAGGTGAAAGTGGAAAGATCAGGAGTCCAAGATCATCCTTGGTTACACAACAGCCCTGTTTTGAAAAATGAAAATAAAAATGAGAAACTTGTAAATTGTGGTCTATGTCTTCTCGCAACACAAATGAGATCATATATTATATACTATTCTGTCACTATTTTCTCTTAATATTTATTGTAGACATGAACCATACTAACTTATATCTACTTCATTTTTGTCTGTATGAAATTCATCACAATTCACTTTACCAGGATAGAGTTTATTCTTCTTAGAATGTTAGAGTTTGTAGGTCTTAAAAGTCAGTTCTCCAAATCTCCAAGTAGCTCTTAAGGACTTCTGAGAGCATCCAAAGCATCTTTCAAAAACTACTTAATGGGATTTAAGGTTTGCTTCATAGGATGGAGCCCATACCTTCCATTGATATCAGGCATGGAAACCTGAAGCTGGACAGGTCACAGGCCGTAGCAGAGAGTCTAATATTATTATTCTGATAAAGATATATAGTCTTAACCTGATTCATAATGACTTATCATTATATCCATAGATTAATGCATCTTTCACAAATGGCCAACATGCAGTGAATAAGAGACTGTAGACTGCTTATCCTTGTATAGGACACCTATATCAAACTCTACCTCCAAAGCCTTAGGGATCATTGCAGAAGAGGTGGTGGAAAGATTTCAAGAGCCCGAGGTAGTGGATGACCATAAGGAAGTGATTTTCCAGACAGCCAGGAAGTAACTTACATGAACTCACAACAATGGTGATAGCATGCATAATTCCCACCTAAGCTCAGCCAGACAAAATCCCAGCACAGATGTGGGGAAGTGGGTAAGAAACCTCAGCCTTGTCTGAGAAACTATTGGCAACCAATGCCTGCTGGAATCAGGAAGGGTCGGTCTCTTTCAAGGGAGTAACTCTTGGTAAATTAATGAGACTACAGTGGGTGAATCCACACAGAAGGGCATTTGGGGATACAAATTTAATACTCTGACACTCTCTGTCTCTGCCTCTATGTCTGTCTGTCTCTCTATATATTAAATATATGTATTAAATGTAATATAAGGGGATGCAGATAGGGGATGGGAATCTAAATATGATAAAAAATATATTGTATGAAATTCACAACAATTCAGTAAATAGGACTAAAAAATCTCACTTACCTTTGGGAAAGCATGTGCTTTGTCCTGTTTGCTGATAGAAGCTAATTGACTTCGGCCCACTGTCACCTATGCACAGCTCATCATAGTGTGATGTGCCATTAGAACACAAGCAGGAAGCATCTAGACATTTAAATCCTTAGAAGAATACAATCACATACCTCAGGGTATGAGAGGTTATTAAATCACTGCTGAGGGAGCTGTCTATACAATTTTCAATGTATAGGAGGAAAATGCAAATTTAAGACCCCAATCTGAGATGAGGAAACCTATTGTACCTTCCTAAGGCAAGTGTGATGGCTAATCCTGGATGTCAACTTGACTGGATCTGGGATTAACTGAAATGAGAGAGATCTTCTTGATCGGATCATCTGAAGCTAGAAGACACACCCGAAATGTGGGTGTTACCATCTGATGACAGCCAAATAAAAGGACATGGCAGAGGAGAACGCTTGCTTCTGCCACCTGCCTTCTCTCTTGCTGGTGAGTTTGTCTTGGTGCTGTAGACTGAAGACTAGCCTATCTTTTGGAATTCGTCAGACCTTCAGTGCCAGATCAGGACTACTGAGACATCCAGCCTCGTGGACTGAGCAACTACGGATTCTCAGCCTCTCCAGTGTGGTGCAGCCATAGTTGGACTACTCGGACTCTATCCTGTGAGCTAATCTGATAAATCCATAAATATTTTTTTTCATTCTACCAGTTCTGTTTCTTTAGAGAACCCTGACTAATAACACAGCAAGTTACAGCCCGGCCTAGAGTAGAGAGTCAACTGACGAAGGTTTACAAGTTCCCTTGTGGAACACAATAGGTACCTGATTCAGAAACAAACAAGACATACCTGCCGCCGCCAACACCTGATGAATGTGCCCTTGCTCTGTAAACCCAGTGGCAAGACACAGTGGTGGGATAAGATGTCTCAAAATGAATCCAAACTCTCCATCTGTGTATAAAAGTCCAGACCCTCACCTGAGATGGAGTACAGTAGCATTAACTGGGCCTCTTCCTGCAGGCACAACTCATTTGCTGTCCCAGGCAGTAGTCATGACTACTAGGCAGAGAGTGGAAGAGAGATATAAAGAAGAAGCTTGAAGGGGTCAGGGAACCAAAGAGCATAGGTCAGAACACCAAAAAATCATCCCAGGGAGGTGATAGGTGATCAGAATCCTCATCTGCAGGACCCAAAGTCCCCTGAATTTACAGCATTCTCCCCCTGGGACTTCACTTACTTTACAGGTGCAAAGGTGAAGCTAAGAATTTCAAAATGGTAGCCACAAAGCACACACTCCAAGCATGGGCCCCAACTGAGCCCAAGGCCCTGCTTTGTTCCATACCTATGGAAGAAAACACCACCACCACCAAAACCCACACAGCCTATCTGAACTACAAGTGAATGAAAGTCCACTGTGCTTGGAAGCAATTAGAAGCAATCTGGATTGAGGAAAGTTTAAAAGGAAATTCTACAAGCGAATGTAATATTGTGCCCGCCTGCCCCCAGCACAGGATCCCTGCTAGCACTGACAGACATTTTCAGGGGCTCTGAGTAGCAAACAAGGTGCAAACAAAAAGCATCCTTAAATACTATGCTAGGAAGCTGTCTTAAGCTATCTCAGGCAACTCACCCTAAATGAGTCCTTCCATACCTCATTGAAATGTCATTTTTTATCTTTTTTCCTCAGAAAGCAACATCAAAGTTGTATCAGCTCCCCTTTTACAAAACAGGAAGAGCTCATTATAGATATTCAAATCTGGCATGCAATTTGTGATGAATGTGAATTACAGAGTAAGAGAAACAAAACATATAGTAAGGCAGAGTATTCCCAAGTTTTCTTTGAAGGAGTAGTAAACTAGTCACAGAAGGAATATTCCTAAATGTGACAGAATATATGCCAAACATTACAATCAAGGGCTTAGAGGTGTAGCTCAGCAAAGCAGTGCTTGCTTTCAGTCTCTAAGTTCAGTCTTCAGCACTGAAAAAAATTACCATTAAACATACCTAGCAATGTAACACAAGAACCCTTCTCATTGAAATCCTTGATACAATAAGGGTACCCATTACTGTCACTACTATAAGACATTATCATAAAAATTCCAGCCACTACAGCAGGATGAGATGCATTTCTTTTGGGAGAAGAGAAAAAAAATCTATCATCATATACAGATAAGACAACCAAATTTTCATTGTGCTTTTCACACTGACAAAGGTTTAGGAAGCATGTTTTCCAGTGGTAGCAACAAATGAAACAAACATTCTTTAAAACTGTCAGTGGACTACAAATTGCTGTGACCATCCTGGAAGAATACATGTAAAATATACAATATGTCAGACTACACACATACACACACATACACATACATGTGTATGTGCACATAAAATCTGTAAATGGGCATACACTTTATCTGTTAAGTTCATGGCAATTTATCCTAACCAAATAAAAACCCCAGTGTATTACTACAAGATAGTTTATAATAGCAAAAAACAAAAGCATACATATATCAATCAGGATAGACAGTATATACAATATATATAATATCTACACTATATATATACACACTATATATATATATATATATATACTTCATGTATATATTTATATGTATTTATGAAATGTACTTGTTTGTAGATGTTTGGAAAATATCTGACATACAGCCAAAATCCTTAACAGTAGCTATCTCTAGCATGTAAACAGAATTTTCTATTTTCTTTTTTTCAACATGTATTTTTACTGACGTTTTGTGCAGTTCATACAATACATCTAAACCATATTTAGAGCCCCTCCCTCATCTGCACCCCCCATAGCCATCCCCACCAGATTCCATGCATTCTGTCATATATGTTAAGGTCTAATTGAGTCAAGTTTGTGTCCCCAGAAGTCCCTTGGTCTAAGTTCATCTACTGGAACCTGTTCAGCCTACTCCCTTGAAGAAAATCAACTCTGGATAGAACTCCTGTTTGCTTAATTTTTCACAATGATCATGTCTTATCAGAAAATGAAATAAGGATATTTTCAGAGAGAAGTGCATTAATCAAAGCATGTATTAGAAACCAAAAGGGAGAAACAATGACTTTTAGAAAATGTTGTAAACATTAGCTCCCACAGATTACCAAGGCTGTGTAAGCTTCAAATTTCACAAAAATAATTACCCAGATTTGTTTTAAACTTGCATACTGTTGGTGCAGCAAACAAGAGCATTCAAAGAATATGCATAAGCTAAAGGACAAAAATGAATGGATCATGACACCATAGGGCACCTCTAGCTTTTTATACTTCAGGAGGAAGAAAATGGTAGCCACTTCTGTAAAAAATGCAAATTCAACCAGTAGAAGCTGGACTAAGTTTAGTCCTTGCCTGCTCCCCCTACTGAGCATCCTGTATAGGGCCCCACCTGCACACACCAGCAACTTGGCAAGCACTGATTCCTCCCTGCTCCCTTTCAGAAGCACCTACTGAATTCTGCCTGCAGGAAATAATGAACTGATTAGAACCAATGGTGGAAGACCGTATCTTCACTGTCTTTTAAATTGTTTAGCCAGGAACGGTATTAGCAGATCAAAGGAGCGAAGACACATATGTTCCCTTTTCAGTATTCCAGCTTGAAAAGATTCTGAGGATTTACCATTTGAATTTTTCCTATAACAATTACATTCTTTAAATGTAATTTTTACTTTGGCCTTGAACCCATAGTTGGCCAGAGAATGCATTAATCATAGAAGCAGTGTTTATGTTAGAAAACAATGTAGGTAGGAGAGCATCATGCTTAATAGCAAAAGGAATTCGGATGAATTACAGGGCAAAAATGTGAGGGGCCAAAGGAAACCTACACCAGAGGTGGGAGTTCAGATCTCCGAAATGCCTTCCATGTGCTATTGGTAACAGCACAGCAGCCAGCTTCTGAAATTCAGTCAGTCTCTGGAAACACATGACAAGGAGCTGAGGGAGTCAGGAGAAGCCCAGGGAGATGGTGGCTCTTCCAGAGAGAGGGCAGAGAATAAGAAACTCTGGGCTGCTGCCTCTGGCAGATGCCTTCCGGACAGTGGCAGGAAGGACAAGCAAAGTGCCAGCAACCCCTTCTTGCTTAGTGAGGTTGTCACAATGAGAACCTTGGATGGCATCCAGAAGGTCATTGTTGACATTGTTGACATCCTCTCTGACCAAAAAGATGTGGACCACTCACTGTGAGAAGGGAGTATTGACAATCTTTTGATGCAATTGGACACTCAACTTGCTCTAGCAGAATATAACAGAGCTATAGTGGGTGAGAAGGAGACTCTGCATGCAGAACTGGGGGCTGAGATGTAGAGCCCAAAGCTGAAGGAATAAAGCTGGCCGAGGAGCTGGAGGACATGAACCAGGGTCTGGCAAGAGCAGCAGCAGATCTCATAGAGACAGGCAGAGACTGAGAACCCATACCAGCAGGAGATAGGGAGCCAGAAGGAGTTATATACATTGATGCGGCACTAGCTGCAGGTGATGGACCAGCTGAGCAACATGGAACACCAGCTGTGTTATGTCCACAAGCAGCTACAGTGACTTAAGATGACAAAAATCTTCCATGTCACATTTGCCATCTAGGAGGCAAATTTTTTGTCCCCTTTGGCATCAATGACTTCAGACTTGGCTGCCTCCCTCAGGAGCCAGGGGGGTGAAATGAAACTAGTGCCTCTTGAGGACAGATGACCTTCGTGCTCTTCTTCATGTCTAAAGCACTTAGACCGTAGGTCCAGAGGTACCAAGTTGTTGCCTGTGGTTACCATTCCTAGTCTTTCACAAGTGATCAAGTAGAACAGCCATTGTTCTCTGATGAGAGGCAAAAATTTTCTTGAAAAACAAATTTGACCTTGTCTTGGTGGCCTTCCTAGACTATCTGTAGCAGTTTCTAGAAGAGGCTGGGATGGGTAAGGAAGGTCTCTGTGTGCCTTATAGGATCCATGTGGAAGGAAGCCTGATGGAGGGTGCTGGGAACAGAAAGGAATGCTGTTCCATCATGACCTAACTGAACACAGAGGAGAGGTGGACAAACGCTCTCAAGTTCATGCTTGTCAGTTTGATGTGGAGTCTTTCTCCGGCCTCCTTATGGTACAGTCAAAATTAGTTTTCTCCTTTTCTAAATTATTGTGAACTATTATCAGATTGTAAATAGCACAAGACGCATTTGATTCAAAAAATGGTAGTCACATCAAGCATTACTTCTTTTTAAAAGTATTTCTCATAGGCAGGGGACATAGTGCAGTTGGTAGAGTGTTTTGCCTAGAACGCATAAAGCCCTAGGTTCAAGACCTCATGTGTTAGAGGTAGTAGTGTCTGAAGTTCAAGGTCATCCAAGCCCTATAAAGAGTGCAAGGTCAGAGGGCCAGGTTTTAATCCCAAAAGCATGCACATGCAGAGAGAGAGAGAGAGAGAGAGAGAGAGAGAGAGAGAGAGAGAGAGAGAAAGCAAGCCAAAAGCCATTTTTCTCTTCCTAACATATCTTTGTCTTCTTTTCCTTACATCTTCCTCCCTCCTTCAACTCTAGACGTTCAGTGACAGAAGTTAAACTACAAGAGGAAAACATTATCCCTACATAAGACAAGGATAGAAGGATTCAAAGGAAAGATGCTGAACCTAGGAATGAGAGGAAATGGGATGACTGAAAGAAAAGCAGATCTTTGCACAAATCTTTAAATATATCTCCATTGTTATTGGGGGAAGGAGTAGAAGGAAAGCGCCCCCATGCAGGGGCCTATTCAGTGCCCCAGCTTCTTGTTCCATACAGTTAAGGGAGACAAAGAAAATAAAAGTTGTCTAGAAAAATCCAGGAGTAGTTGCTTTGCAAGCTGTGGGAGGTAGGAGAGATGAAATGAGGTTTAAATCCCCCCTCGCACACTTCCTTGCTCAGACTATGTTCTGGAGTCCTGAGGCAGAGAAAGTGCAACTTTCATTACTGCTTCTTGGGATTGTTGAGTGGCTCACAGTGATGGAGAACCACAAGCAAGAAAAGCGACATGTGGAGAGGCATGTCTATGGTCATCCATGTGGAGAGGCATGTCTATGGTCATCCATGTGGAGAGGCATGTCTATGGTCATCCTGAGCAGCTTCACTAGGCTCCAGAGCTTTGCAAATTTTTGATTAGAACAAATTGTGGAGAGGCCTACGGTATGAAGTGGAGCTAAAAGGGTCTTCAAAGATTATTGAGGTTGTTATTGTAATATATAGCATTATTCTAGTCATCTTTAAGAAATTTAATAAATTTCTATGGTTTTTTTTTCATGAAAAAAGGTAAAACATTGAATCATCAAACATAGATAACATGTTGAATATTTAATTGACCCAAGATTAACAAAGACTTTCTAAGAAATTTCCAAGACATGATAGTAGAAAGGAAGACACAGTTATATCTAAAAAGAGAGGACACAAATAGCCTCCAAAGAATTCTAACCTTGGCTTTCTGGGCCTTCAAACCTTGTCTCTCCTGTCTGCTATGTTAGAAACGGGGCTTTCCTTCTCCTAGATGTGAACAGGGTTTGGCAGCTTGAACAGGCCCTTGCAGGAGCCTTCCTAAAAACCTTTGCCTAAGGGGCTATGGATGGGCAAAGCTGGAGCTTCTTCCTGGTGGTGGGTCCCTGACCCAGCAGCTCTAAGTGACCCACCAAGGTAGCAAGGGATACCCCAGTCCCCTAAGTGTTAGATGACATAATTTATTTCCTCCTATTCTCTCCTCCTGTCTCCTCCTACATGCCCTCCCCTTAGCTTCAGGTAGGGTGGGACATGGGAAAGGCCTAGGCAGTTTTATTTCCTCTGGGGGGCTGTGCTTCCCAAGCCCAGTGGCCACTGCGCTGCTATAGCTCGGGGTCTTGCTGCAGCTCCTGCTATTGGTACCAAGGGTGGATGTGTGGAACTTTACAACCTGAGGGCACTCTCATGGCTTCAGAAAAGCTTCTTGAAGAGGTTGTTCATTCTTAGTAGTGCAGTTTGCAATTCTGAATAGCAAATAATAAGTTTCAGTATTATTGAAAGCAAAACAAAAAAAGAAAATGTTATAAATTAAGCAGTCATATACAAGAAATGATATTCATGCTAATATAATTACTAAAAATCAGTAAAATAATGTGGGAAGCAGGCGCGGTCGAGCCGGCCAAGATGGCGCCCTGGCTGGCTGCCAAGCTTCGTGCCCCTCACTTGTTTACTCCAACCTGCGCAAGCACAATAAGCCCGATCATGTGCTGCCTGCTTGATTAGAGACATTGAGTATGATCCTGCTACGTGGCCCAATAAGCTGCCACTCTGCCTGCCCGCTATGTGTGTGTGTGCCCTGATTGGTCCTGGCTGCGGGGAGGGCTGTTGGGAACTCTATATGAAGAGCTGAAGTGTGTAATAAAGAGAGAGAGTGAGAAGAAGAAGCCTGAACCTCACCTTGGTGTCTGTGTCGTCTTTCCTCGGCTCTGCTGGATGGAGTCGTGGTTCGCGGCAAAATAATGTTTAAACTTTAAAATGAAAACATGAAGAAATTGAAAAAAATCATTCACACACGAAAGGATACTCAGGAGCAGTCATAAACTAATAAGTATATTACAAAACAAAATGTGTCAGCCTATCAAAAAGTTAGGGGCTAGAGAGATCGCTCAATGGTTACGAGCACATAGTACTCTTGGAAAGATCCATTTGGTTCTTAGCACTCATGTCTGGAAGCTCATAACCCCTGTAACTCCAACTCCAGGGGATCAGACTCCATCCTTTAGCTTCTGTGAGCACCGCACTCACATCACACACTCACATCATCACACACTCACATCATCACACACACCGTGCACTCACACCATACACACACACACACACACACACATAATTATTTTTTTTAAATGCTCTTCTTCAGTACCATGAGGCAGATTGGCATGGGGCAGTAAGCCAAGCACCTCTCAGTACTCCCTATAGGAATGTAAACTGCTATGCTACAACTGTTCTGAAAAGAAATTTGCTGAAAAGTACTGAAATCCTAAAATACTATAATCCAGTAGGTAGGGGAATACAGTCTGAGAATATTCAGAGCTTCAGAAAATGATTCCAGTTGAAGAGTATTTAAAGCACATTATCCATAACAGTAAGAATGGCTTATCAATATAAATGGCTAAGGATAAAGGATTAATGTAATAAATTATGGTATATCCATGTAATAGACAATTATGGAGTCATTAAAAACTGAAAAATCCTTTCCACTCTCTTTTCTACAGGTAATATTATTTGTATTTCATTGAGTCATCCATAGCTCATTTTCCAGTAATTGTGGTGCGTCACCTGTCCTCTTGATCAAGAAGGCCAAGGAAACCCCATGAGATGGACCTGAACCAGTGTCCAGTCTACAAAGAGGAGGGTCAACCAGAGGAAACATTTCCTCCATGCTTCCAAGCAAAGCCAGCCATGGTCAAGCAGGACCTTTGACTTACCTTCACATAGGTGGAATTGGTAAAAGAAAGGAGCCAGGGGCTCCTCCCAATCCCATGTAACCCCTGAGGAACAGATCCTCAAACAACCTGAAGAGTAAAAATAAATTGGCTTATCTGGGCCAACTGTATGGTCTTAAATACCCAAAAGGAAAGTATAACCAAATATTAAAGGGATCAATAAAATTCTTTAAGAGTCCATGTGTATACCTAAAAGCTACATAACAAGAAAGAACGCCAGACAGGAGATACCTTCCTTTGAGTTGTTGGCCAGGGTGGCCCAAGAGACTCCCAGACAGTAACCCAGCATAGAACTGGGAAAATTAACAGCAGACCCAGATCTTATCTGAAGGAATATTGGCAACTGATTGCTGCTAGATGAGGAAGAGTTTATCTTTCTAAAACAAGGAACTCTAAATAGACTAGATTCAGCGGATGGACAAGCACTGGAGAATGGCTGGGGGTACCAACAGCACAATGGACAGTAACAGTGATTACAGAGAATATGGGCTCCAGTGAGGAGGGGGGAGACTATGGGAGGGTACCATTTGTGATGTGGGTATATCGATGAATAAGACTGTTTGGGATCTTCCATATGAAATACAAAAATATCAACAAATAAAAAAAAGTGAGTTATATTTGAGGAAGCATAAAAATTTGTGCCATGTTGATTAGTAGAGGTGACACACATTACCATTGAAATCTACCTGATGATTTTATATCCATGCTCAGGTGCCAAGGATCTGAGTTTAACTGACTGTGACTAGTAGTAATCAGATACATAAAGATTAGAGACACATGTGCAAACATCTAAGTGTTAGTAGCATTAAAAATGAGTCTGTAGGAAACAGTGTATTTTAAAATGAAATGGAGATCTTTTTTAAAGGCTAAACACTCATTCAATTTTATGTCTTACAGGGTCTATCTGAGTTCAATATTGTATAACTGTATTAATTCAACTGTGACCCTAAAAATTTACAGCCACTTTTGAAAGAGATGTATCCTTGCTCTGGAAATTGTTATTGAATATGTTAAAGCTGTAATGAAATTCTTTTAATCATATGGTAATTAAATTTAAAAACTGTAATAAAAAATCAGAGTACCATTATATGGAGCAAAAATGCTCCATTAAATTTAAAGAAAGAAAGAAACAAACAAACAAAAAACTATGCATCACCATGGCAGCTTGATTGAATTTACAATGATTCAGGAGTCAAATCTCTGAGCATGTATATCTGTGAAAGATTTTATAGATACAGTTAATTGTAGGAGGAAGCCTCATCCTGAATGTAGGTGCCAGCATCCTATGGACTGAGGTACTGGACAAAATAAAAAGCGTAAAGTGAGCTGAGCACTAACATTCATAAATCTGTGCTTCCTGACTATGGCTGTGCTTTGACAAGCCACCTCATGCTCCAGCTGCCTTACCTTCCCTGACATGATGGATTGTTTCCTCTCAAACCATGGACTGATATGACCCATTCCTCCCATAAATTGCTTCTCATTATGTATTTGCTCACAGCAAAGAAAAAGGTAACTATTTCAGTCTCTTTAACTCATGATAAGCCTGATAATACTGTACCTGTGGTTACCTTCTTCATTTTCCAGAATCACAGAGTGTGTCTTCTCCTATTCTAGACCAAATTTCACCTGTGCTTTTAATACCATCCTTCCCTATCTCATTTACAAGAATACTAAGTACTCAACTTTGATAGCTACATCAATTCCAAAACCTACTGCAATTACCAAAATATGGTTTTTGCCCCCTACTACATTACTGGAATTGCTCTACTTAAAAAGACCAATATATTTTAATTGTGAATTTAGCAACTTTTTCTGAGCCTTTATGTAATTATATTTGTCTGCCACCATGGACATTATTTATTATACTTGTCTTGAAATTCTCTTCTGATCCTTACAGCCTGGAAGCAGAAGCCTGACAACTTTCCAACCAGTACTCTACATTGCCTACCTTGAGGGAGCAACATTTCTGAGTTTTCCCTCACTCTGAGGGTTGTTACTGTTCATCATTCTCCAGCATCTAAATCAGAGACTTAGACCCTAAATCGGCCCACATTAGGGTGGAATGACTATACAGTCTAGTCCCTTTTGATGTTGATGTAATTATTAGCAATACACCTTGTACTCACAAATCTGGATGACAAATTATACTATCACTCTACCTAAGGGAATGCAACAGCCAGAAAGTGAGATAGTAAGGTAATATCAAGAGGAAGTTGCCCAGTAAAACAGTCTCTCTACAGGAGACAATTTTTTTTTAATTCTGAACAAAATAAAACATACTAATAAGGAAATCCAATTATAATATTAAAAAGCTTTCTAGGTAAAAATGTAATAGTAATTTTAAAATTCATTAGACAAATTGAAGGATATGATCACTTGTTGAGAAAATAGAGGCCTGGAATATGCAGCAAAAGCAATCTTTTGAGACACAGGAGAAAATTCATAAAGTATAAAGAGGAAACTGAGAGTACTCCACCTGTAGCTAACAGGAATTTTAAAAAGAAAAAGAACATTGGGAAAGCCAATAATAAGACAAATAATAGAAAAAAATGTCCCTAAATAAAGAAACAGAATGCTTGCAAGTTGAGAGTTCCTGACAAGGAACTGAGTTCCTGACAAGATTGAAAATTTTTACATTAAATATAATAAATGATACGCTGGACACAGCAGCAGGTCTTTAAATCCAGCACTTAGGAAACAGAGGCAGTAAGATTTTTGTGAAATTGAGGCCAGCCTGATCTAAATGGTGAGTTCCAGGCCAGCTGGGGCTACAGGAATACCCTGTCTCAGAAACAAAACTACTTCTCTTTCTCTCACATATATACATATATGTATATATGTATATATGTGTATATGTATATAAAACATGCAGTAAAATAAAATATATGTCTTAAGTGTTCAGAACTCTGTGTGTGTGTGTGTGTGTGTGTGTGTGTGTGTGTGTGTGTGTGTCCGATGCCCAGTGAAAGATTAGAAATTTCCCTTTAACTGACAGAATCCGTCATGGCCCTTTGAAAGTCAAAGCCCACCTCTAAACAGAGGTAATCATTTATAGGATTTCTAAACCCACATGTTCATTTTGTGAGTTCCTGATCTTTATCTGAATGGTATGATACAGCACATAGCCTTCTAGGACCATTTCTTTCATTCAACATTGTTCCTGATATGTATAGTGATATATCTGTTTATTTCCCAGCAAAGTTTCATTGTGTGCATATATCATAATTTGTTTCTACATTTTTTCTACTGATAAATACTTCAGTTGCAGGGCTGAAGAGACAGCTCAGACGTTAAAAGCACTGCTTGCTCTTGCAGAGGTCCCAGGTTCAATTCCCAGAACTCACATGGCAGCTAACAACCATCCTAAACTCCAGTTCCAGAGGATCTGACACCCTCTTCTGATCTCCATAGGCATTGCACCACACAGGTGCGCTTACATACATGCAGACAATACATACATACACATAAAATAAAAACAAAATATATATTTTTTGGACTTTTTGAGACAGAGTCTCCCTGTACCCCCAGCTGTCCTGGATTCACCATGGAGACCAGGCTGGCCTTGAACTCACAGAGATCTGCCTGCCTCTGCCTCCCGAATGCTGAGATTAAAGGTGTGTGCCACCATGCCCAGCCAAATAAAATATTTTAAAAAATACTTCAGTTGATTCCAGACTTTGATGTACTTTTGTTTCTCTCTGGTGTGTAACGTTGGTTTCATGGTGCACTGGTAAATTCTATCAAACATTTAAAGGCAAAATAACACTAGTGGGACTATTAAAAGGCCTAAATAGAGTTATGCATCAAATTCAAATTTTGGATGACTGAGTATCATCAAGGTATCTATTTTCACAGAATTTAGTTAATGTAATCACAATCGAAGCAGACTTTCTGTAAGAAAATGGAAAATTGATTCTATGGGACTAGAGAGATGGCTCAGAGGTTAAAACAACTGGCTACTCTGGCAAAGGACCCAGGTTCAGTTCCCAGCGCCCACATGGTAGCTAATAACCATCTGTAACTCCAGTTCCTGGGCATCCAATGCCTTCTTCTAACCTCCATGAGTATTGCATACATGCAATACATACACTTACATACATGCAAGCAAAACACTCGTACACATAAAATTAAAAAAATAAACTATTTTTAAAAAGAAAAAAATGATTCTAGAATGTCTATGAAATTGCAATGGCTCACAAATAGAAAATGGCAGTCTTGAAAAGAACACATTTCACCTGATTTCAATATTTACTTTAAAACTACAAAAAAATCAAGACTGAAGTTATAGCTCAGTCAGTGCATGAGTTTGGATTCCCAGTACTCGCTTCTTTTTCCAGAGCTGGGGTGGCTGGAGCCAGGCAGGTCCTAGGGGCTTGCTGGCCAGGCAATCAGCAACCTCCAGGTTCAATAAAAGAGCCTGTCTCAAAAAAAGGAAAAGGGAATGAAGGAGATGCCTAACAGCCTCTGTCCTCCATATGCCTGTGCACCCATGTACACACACACACACACACACACACCAGCCAAAATCCTACAATAATCAAGAGACTGTACAATTGGCATGGGCTATACATTTTTTAATGGGCAGAATAAAGAAATCAGAAAATAACCTACACATAAAAAATGTAATTTTTAGTCTATGATAAAGGCACTATGCCTACTGAAATAACAGATGTAATAAGAGATGTTAAACACTGAATTACTATGCAACCCTGAAATTCCATACCTAAATATATATGCTCAATATGGCAACAAATATGTTACCATACATGTACAAAAATGTCCATCGAAGCATCATTTGTAATATATAAAAAGTAGAATCAATCCACATGATTATCAAGTAATGTATGAATAAAAAATCACAGTATACTCATACAATACAATATTCTGCCATTAAAAAAGAATACTGCACAGCGATATTGAAAATTTTACATTAAGTAAAAGATGCCAGAAAAAAAAAAGATTAAGCATTGTTGGATTCTGTCTATATTTCAGATCCAGAAGACAAAAATCCAGACAAAGGAAATAAACTAATGGCTTTCCAGGGCTATGAGGATTGGGCAATGGGAATTATCTGCTAATAGATAGAGGGTTTCTTTCGTCATTGATGAAAATGTCCTCAAAGTAGTGATGATTGCACACCAAAGAACCCACTAAAATACACTGAATTGTACATGCTAAAACGGTGGCTTTTATGCTGTGTGAATCACTTCTCAATGGTAAGTATTAATTTCACACTTCGCATTGATATAAATCTGAAAGATAAATATAAAATGCTATTTAGAGATATGGATATGTGAAAGTAGTTATTCACAACTTTGAAGTAGGTACAGATTGCTTTATGAAAATGCAAAAGTCGCTAATATAACAAAATGAAAAAAAAATTGGTAAACTAAGTGTCATTGAAAATTTATGAACATGTGCTTTTCAAATGGCAAAATTAAGAAAATAAAGTCTGGGCTGGTGAGATGGCTCAGTATGTAAAGGTGATTGCTATGAAGCTTGAAGACCTGAGTTCAATCCCTGTTACCTACATGGTAGAAGAGAACCAACTCCCACATTGCTCTCTGACTTGTTTGCACACACCCATGTGTGGGCATGCACAAAAAATGAATAAATAAATAAATGTAATAATTTTTAAAAGAAAAATTCTTCAATAGCTGGAGAAGATGTTATCAATACATACAACTGACTACTGACAAAGAACTCAAATAAAACCGTAAGAAAAAGGTAAATGGTTCCATTTGAAAACTAAAAATTTTGAACACTTCACAAGGAAGATGTATAAAGAGCTAATAACAAATACATGTTCCACAGCAAGTCATCAGGGAAATACTGTTTAAAACTTCACTGAGATACTACTTCACACCCAGTAGAACAGGCAAATTTCAAAAGACTGACAGGATGAAGTATTGACCTCGAAATGGAGCAAATGGAATTGTCCCTCATTGCTGGTAGGAGTTTAAAATGGTTCAAAGCACCTTTTAAAATTTTTGATAACTTCTTACAAACTTAAGCACATACCTATAGGCATTCCCAGAGCTGAATAGCAACCAAAGGAAAAGGCAGATACAAATTTAAGAGCTTGAAGGTTATTCATAAAATACTAATGTTTTCATATTAGTGAGAGGCGGGGAACCATGTAATAGGTGAATTAATAAATTGTATCCTATTAAATACATAGGAATACTACACAGCAAAGAAAACAACCAAACTACTTATACAACAATGTGCAGAACTTCATAAACATTAAGTTGATCAAAAGACATTAAGTGAAAATGGGGAAAATAAGCTCACTGGCAAAAGAATGCATATTTAAAAGTAAATATAACTGAAAGTTCAGTGCCCTGCCACAATGGGAGGAAGATCATCACACACCTATCACCCCCTTCCAAGGCTCATGGACTTTTGCAGAAGAGGTTGGCAGAAAGAACGTAAGAGCTGGAGGAAGGGGTGGAGTGTTAACTGGAAGTGTCCTCCTACCACTATGCCGGCAAGCTGTAGTCACACCTCCTTCTGTCAAGGAGTTGAGGGAGGAGTCAGTTACCCCTCCCATCCAATCAGTCAACTTTATCTGCATGTGGGAAAATGCCATGAGATACATCCCTCACCATTTTTCTGTGGCTGTTGGGAAGTCATAGGATCTATATTTCCAGCACAGCTATGGGGGGGGAACACCCACTCTTGTGTAAATAACCCCCCACCCTATGCTCTGTTAGCAAGCCCAATAAACTCATTAGTATTTAAGAAAAAAAAAGGAACAGAGCTAATGGAAAGCTTCATTATTCCACCAAAGTTGACCCCATGTTGGCAAATCCTTTGGTCTTTGATTTATTATTCTTACGTTTACCTACTTAAACTTCATTGTGTGTGTGTGGGTGTGTGTGTGTGTGTGTGTGTGTGTATAAAACCTGCTTCAAGTCATTTCTGGAAAAAAACGCATTAAAAATGGCCTCTCTTTGGAATAATTTTTTAAAAAATCAAATTAAAAATACATCCATAGTTTAGGAGATGGCTCAGCAGGTAAAGGGGCTTGCTGCCAAGTCTGTTTATCAGAGTTAAACATTTTTAAGTAAATTCAATATGAGAAAGAGAAAAATTAAATAATGAAAAATATAAGTTGGGTGAAGTATTGCACACCTTTAATCCCAGCACTCAGGAGGCAGAGGCAGGCAGATCTCTGTGATTTCAAGGCCAGCCTGGTCTACATAGTGAGTTCCAGGTCAGAAGTGGCTACAGGGAGACCCTGTCTCAAAAAAGCCAAAAAAAAAAAAAACATGATAACAAAAAAGGTAAAATAATTGTGGGACATAAAAGTCAATCTGAAAACAAATACACATTATTTTCTTAGATATACAATTAATATTTTCTTTCTCTTCTTTTTCTTTTCTTTTTTTTTTTTTGAGACATGTAGCCCAAACCATATTTAAACTATGTAGCAAAAGATCGCCTTGAACTCCTGATCCTCCTGCCTCTTTCTCCTGAGTGTGGGATTTGCTGTAATGTCCTACCATGCCCAGCCTCTTTAAATTTTGTTTGCTTATTTGTTTTTCTTTGTGTGTACATGTATGCGTGTATGTTCATGTGTGTGCCCATGCACATTCTGTGTAGGTACACATATATATGGAGACCAGAGGCCAACTTCAGGTGTCACTGTCAGGAATGTCATGTACATCCTTTGAGTCTTGGTCTTTCTTTGGCCTGGCGCTCACTGAATTGGCCAGAGAACATCAAGGACCCTCCTGTCTCTGCCTCCCCAGTGCTGAATTACAAGAGCACACCATCAAGCCTGGCATTTTTTACCTAAGTTCTGGTGATTGAACTCATGTCCACATGCTTGCAAAGCAAGTACTTTACCACTGAATCATCTCTCCAGCCCCCTAGCATGTTTTTAATTAAATAAAATAATGTACAAATGCACATGGGGTTGTGCATGAGGAAGTTTATGTAGAAGAGTAAGATAAATTTTTATTTATTACATATATAACCAAATGGTATGGCATTGACATAGAAAGGGACAACTAGATCTGTGGAACAAACACCCCAGAAATACAACCTGGTATTTATGTTAATAACTAAGGAGCATTTCAATAGTGAAAAATATTTCACATATATTTGCCCAGACATCTTTGAAAGGAAATGGATGTGTTTCCTCCCTTACCCATGTACAAAAATAAATCCTAAATATAAAAGTGAAACAAAATGGTCCAACAAAAACTGAGAAATTTGTAATCTAGATGTGCAGGAAATCTTAACACAAGAAAAACAGACACTACAAAATAAAAATTAAAAACCTGAGATATTTGACTAAAGTTCAATTAATTTTTCTATAAATAAGGTTTTTGTTCTAGAGATTGACACTGACAATGGGCAACAGTAGGAACATACTTTACGCATGGAGCTATACACCAAAACTGGTATCTTTCATCTTATATACACAGGGACATAATGGAGAAAGGTTTTTATATAGCAAATAATCCTTAAACAAATTTGATAGACAAGTAATGCACTGGTTAAATGCTTATCACAGCAAATAACTTAATAGCTATAATTTTTAATGGTCAAAGAACTCTAAAAGACATTAGGAAGAGAATACTTAAATGGCCACTGAGCACATGAAAAGGTGCTCAATGTCATTAGACATCAGAGAAATGCAAAGGAGAACTACAGAGATGTCACTTCACACCCACTAGAATCACTAAAATTAAAATGATGATGTAGGGGGCCAGGATGAAGACATCCTTTTTAGAAGCATAAAAAGAGCCAGTGACACAAAGAGGGGTTAAGAGTTTATAGAAAAAAAAATCAAGCAACTATTACTATTAACAGAACAAATTCAAATGGTTGCTAAACATCTAAAAGGATACTAATAAAGAAATATAAATTGAAACATCAGTGAGCTAGCCTATAAAATTAGGGGTCAAAATAAACAGACTGATAAGATATGCAGCTATCTTTAGCAATCCAAAACAAAACATAGTTCCATGCATTGCTACTGGAAGTGAGATGTACTGTTTCACATTGGAAATGTATATGCTTGCTACTAAGTTATCTCAAAAATAAAGGCACCAGAGTATGAAATGTACATACAGAAGTTAACACATATTTTTATATATAGAAAATGACAAAAAGATGAAAAGTGATAAACCCATTGTATATGATATATAAGTGTAATTATGTATGACAATGTGAGCATAAGTCACATAAAGGACAGTCACCATGTAAACACCGATTATCAGAAAAGAAGGGAACTACATTCATATTAAAAAGCAGTGTCTGTTACAGGATTCAACAATACAAAAACATCTAAATAAGGATAAAAGACAAATGAAAAGAAAAAGGCTTTTTTGCTTTCTTGAGTTTTTTTTTTCCTTTGGTCTTTTTTTTTTTTTGAAGCAGGGTCTCCCTGTAGCCCCAGCTGTCCTGGAACTCACTATGTAGACCAGGCTGGCCTTGAACTCACAGAGATCCGCCTGCCTCTGTCTCCCAAGTGCTTGGACTACAGGCATGTGCCACCACGCCTGGCTTGCTTTCTTGAGTTTTAAATAATCATCATTCAGTTTTAGGAATTTTCATTCCTTTGTCCACTTTACATATAGGTAAAGGCAGCACTGTCCTATAACAACATGAGCCCTTCCAGGTGTGGTGGCAAATGCCCAGCATCTCAGCACTCATGCAGTAGATGCAGAAGGACTGAGTTCAAGGCCAGCCTGGGCTATTAAAACCCATACAAGAAAAAAAAACTGAATCACATGAGTATTCTTAATCTTTTCTAGTTAGCCACATTAAAGGTGTTCCAAAAGAAATTTTAGGAAGATTCACTTACCTGAATATACAAAAACAATAGAACCTCTACATTTGATACTGAGAAAATATTAGTGAGCTATTTCGTGACTTTTAGACTAATTGTCTGAAATCTGGAACACATTTTACATTTCCAACATTGCAATTTATTTAGACTGGCCACACTTAAGGAGCTGGTCTCCTCTGGCTAGTGAACACCACAGTTTCCCTTAGAAGGGTCACAAATGGAACGTGCTTTGAAAAACTGCTAATAGATTAACTGGAGATAAAAAATGCAAATTATGAATTTGCACATGTGTACAGGAACCACACAAAATATAAAACTCAAAGAAAGATTAGGTGTTGAGGCTCAAGTGCCCCTTTTCATAGGAAAAAGGGAAGTAAGAGGCTGTAGAAAAGAGAGGTAATAAATGATTCTGAAGAGAGATAATGAGCCTGGAACAAAGTTTTCAGGCTCTATGGATGAGGTGCTTCAGTGTCGTGTGGATGAGGAATTTCAGTGTCATCCTCTGTGCTGGGAGCTTGAGTTTATTCTTCCATTGGTAACAGAACTTTATTAAGTTTTGAAGGCATTCATGTTGTTCTTTGGTGAATCCCGTCTCTGGCAGATCAAAGAACTTCAGAGAGATCTTTGTACAACCAGAGAGAAAACAGCATTAAAGTGGAAAGAGAGAGTTGGGGGAAAGTTCAGAGACTAGTAGAGTTCTACTACTTTTTCTCCAGGTCAGCATGTTAAAGAGATATGTTTTAGGGCCCAGCAGTCCACATGGGGTAGGGAAGCTGAATGAGGGAGTTTTAAAAAATGGCAACAATAAGAGGCTTCTTAACATACACTGACTAAAAATTAATTCAAAATCAAAGGTGTAATGAATCTGAGGTATTTCAGGGAGTTCTCACTCATGTGGCATGAAAAACATGGTTCTGAGTACAGGACATGCATACTCTGCACTATGCATGCCATTCTGCTGCATAATGCCAACCAGCACTGCCTCAAACACCTCAGCTCAGACTTGAGACTACTGTACATTACGAATTGCAGCACTTTCACTGCAAATTCAAGGCTTTCTGCTCTTAAACACTGTGATTTGATTATCGAAAATGAAGACTTGCCATACTTTCCTAACCTTCATTCTTCAGCATGTGAACATTAAATTAGTATATCTTTATGGGTTTACTTTTTTTTTAAATTGCTGCTTGAATTGTTGCTTTGGGGCCGTGTGCTGCTGCCTGCACAGGTAACACGTTCATAGAGATAGCTCTGGGGAGCACTTAGATCCTGTTGCAATATCAGGAGTTGTGGGGGATGGGGGTGAGGGAGCGGCATCAGTCAGATGACATGCAGACACCGGAGACCAAATTCTGTGATGCAGATCTAAAGTTTATCAGGAAGTGCAGCAGGCTTTATAGGGAATAGGTACCAATCACTGGGCTCCATGAGTGCTAACTTTAAAGGTTAAGCCAGCCCTCACTGAGACCACACTATGAGGGAATGAGCAGGCTTTGTACAGTGATAATAAAGAAATGGGGAATTCACTGGGTGGGGCAACGTGGGGCAAGGGTCAGGCCACCTTAGAGTGTGCTTACAAGGCTTGAGCTGATGATCCTGTGGGCTCATTGTGCCTTTACCAAGGCAGCTAAGTAAATCCCCAAGCCAGGACTCTCCTCATCGTCCCCTTCTTTTTGTATTTGAGCCTGGCAGACCTTAAGTAGTAGGGCCTGAGTATGGTTTACCCTAGAAACCAGGTTACAGAGGCATTTAAATGCTATTAAGACAATACAGAAAGCAGCAAGCAGGATAGCCCATGTGATTAAGTTGGCAGGGGAGAAGAAGGCTTGAAATCTGTTGTGTATTTGTTCCCATAAATCTTTTGCAACTATGGGGGAGTACATGGATGTTATTAAGCCAGATGATGTCCCTAGACAGCTGTGCTGTAAAATTTAGGAAGTTATTATCTCAGGTGGTAAGTAGATGTTGTCTGAGATGCTCCCGTGCCTGGGTATGTTTTTTTTTTAATTTTTATTTATTTATTTTTAATTGCCAGGTACCGTTGGTCACACTGGAGACTCATGGTATTCCAGAGGAAACTTACTTCTTCTGCTAATAAGTCAGTTTGTTGTTCCAAATTCATTATTGCCCCTCTGAGCATACCATTGAGGGCGGTTTGGGTTTGGAAGGCTGTGGCTGACTGCATGGCCAGTGAATTGACTGTAGCTGCCATGTGGACTGTGTCATCCTAACAGTAGAGGTGGCAGCAGAAGCTAAGACTGTGATAATGACTGTTACAATGGCTACAATTATCCCAATTTCTCTCTCGAATCAGTGGGTAATTTGGAGGGCTTGTAGCCCCTGCCAATCGGTAGTGTTTATGGGGATCCAGATTAATGGGGGTTGTCTTACCAACAGTGCATATGTACTCCAACCCTGCCAGCAGTTGGTGAGATGACGAGTGGGAGCAATTAAAGCTACTATCATTACTGACCACAATGAAAAAGGGAGGTTTGAGGCAAGCTGCCGCTTGGACCCTAAAGGTAGATTTTACCTCTAGGTCAGAGGGGGGAGTGATCCCATCCTCTGAGTAGTCGTATGTCCCATTATATTGGGGCCCTCCATGTAAGAACATAAACGGGATAAGAGTAAGGCAGGCTAAGGCCCCACAGCCATGCTAACAAGCTAGGACAGGTGGGGGGTTTTGGGCAATGTTTTTAGGTTTGGGGGTGGCGTACCCAGACCACGCTATTTTTGGTCAATGAAAGAGGATATGGAGTGGATATACAGTCCTGCCACCAGTCTCCACAAAAGGGGTGAAGGGATAGTGAGAGTACACAGGGAGGCACGGGTGGCCTCCTGGGTAGGCCCAGGTCCCATTAGGGATGAGTGTGAAGTTAACTGTGGGCAGGGTGCCATTGAAACCTAGGAAAGTGCACTTGAAGGTAAAAGTGATGGGGGATGGGGTGCCCCCCATACTGGGTGGTGGTGGAAGGCCCATAGCATTTTCAGGGTCTAGCCAAAGTCCACCAAACTGGCATTTCCTAGAGTAACCCAACTCTTGTCCCTGTCCAGTGAACCATTACCCCCTACTCTGAACTTTATGGTGCAGTCCAACTATCCGAAGGTGTCGTTCCAAGGTTTGGTAGTCATTGTACCGGGCCAGGAGGGGACACCTGTGGAGATATTTGTAGAAAATATCACTGATAATTGTGGGGCATTCCATCCCACAAAGACCAGGATGGGGGGATGAGGCAACACTGCCCAGAGCATCTCTGCCCGTGCTTGAGAGTTGGCAGTAATTATGGCACACATCAGTAGAAACAGAGTCCTGGCCCCTGGTTCAGGGTCAGGGGCCATGGCCTGGGCCTGGTTGACCAAGTACTTAATGTCTCCCCCAGTCACTGAATGGGCAGGTCACCAGGCTCGCCGTCATCTGGAGCATTCTGGTCCCCTTCTGTGCAGGCGGTCATCAATCATCAGCTTCTCCATCTGTTCAGTCAGTGGGTCAGTCTGCTTCTGGATTGGGTCAGACATTGTGGGCCAGTATCCACACTGGAATCTGGGAATTTTCTGGGAAGGCACAAGCAAATCCTCGACCCTGGGTTAGTAGCAGGTGTGGTCCCTTTCCAGTGGCCAGTAAGAGGGTCCTTCCAATGGACCAGGGGGAGAGGTGTCGGTCCTGAAAAGGAGCCCCAGTGTTTAAAGCCTGGGGAGAAGCCCCGGTCATCAAAAGTTAAGAAATTTAGGGCAAACAGGGCTCCTGTTAAGGCTTCATGTGGGGTTCTTACTCCTCCTTCCTTTTGTAGTTGAGCCTTGAGGGTATGGTGGGACCTCTTGATAATGCCCTGGCCCTGTGGGTTGTATGGGATTCCGGTAACGTGTTTTATATGCCAGGAGGAGCAGAAGTCAGCAAAGGTGACGATGGCATAGCATGGCCTGTTATCGGTCTTTACTTGCCAGGGGACTCCCATAACCAGCATGGCCCATTTAAGGGCTAGGATGGCATGTTTAGCTTTTTCTCCAGACAGGGCTGTAGCATATTGAAGACCAGAGCACGTATCTATGATGTGGTGGACATATCTAAGCTCTCTGAAGGAAGGGACATGGGTGACATCCATTTGCCAGAGAGAAATGAGGGCCCTTGGGAGAGTGCCATTGGGCTGGAGTGGGCCAAGGGGGAGCAATGGTGCACATGACTTAAATGTTTACAGGTGACTTTGGGGAGGTCAGGGAGGAGGCGATGGAGTGCCCCAGCAGATGTATGAAATTTTGTGTGCAGCTCGTGTGCCTTTTCAAGGAGTGGGGGGCTATGAATCAACATGATGGAATGATTGGCCAAGGCACTGCCCTCAGCCAGGGCCCCCGGTAAGCCCGTATGGGAGCGGAGGTACTAGACATACCATGGATGTTGACTATTATCTAAAAGCTTTTGGAGGGAGAGTAGGGCCTGGTCCAGCCAGTCAAAGAAGCACAATATATGGCAAAAGGCAATGAGGCAACAGCCTGTACAGTGTAAGCAATATCAGAGAACAGATTAAAGGGCTTATCTGGAAGCATCTCAAAGGCAGTTAAGATGGCTAGGAGCTCCCCCACCTGGACAGATCCAATGAAAGTAAAGGCTTTAACAAGGGGCGCAGGTTTGGAAGGGTTGTGGACCACTACACCATACCTAGACCTATTGGCATCAGTAAATACCGAAGGAGCATGGGGGAGAGACTTCTTTTGTGGGAAGGCATGAAAGGGAAAATAAGGGGTAGCTGACGGAGGGTTTGGAGAATTTTAAGTGAAGGGTAGTGGTTATCATCCCTTCCCATATAGGTTTGTAAAAGGGTTTGGTATGTGGGATCCTCAGCAAACAAAGTATCTAGTAAGGCCTCAGTTAAGGGTAGAATAAGTGAGTCTGTCTTTTTCCCATAAGTCTATACGGAGGTGTGGACCAATTTAAGGGCAAGGTGGTACCAAGCTTCAGGTGCAGGGGTGATCTTATGTACAGTGCTCCAGGCCACATGTACCCACATGAGTATGCATTGTTCCTGATAGAGCACTCCCACAGGAGTGTTTTGGGAGGGGCTGACTGTAGCAAATAATTTTTTGGCAGGATTAACCCTGCATAGGGTAGCTTGTTGGAGTTGGGCATTGAACAGAGTGATGACATGTCTTGCCTCTGGGGTGATGTCCCAAAAACTGGTAGGTGAAGGGTCACCATTAAGGAGAGTGAATAATAGTAGCAGCTGGGCAGAAGTAAGAAAAAGAAAGCTGTGTACCCAATTAATATTTCCACAAAGCATGGAGCTCAGAAAGGGTCAAACGATCAGGGATGGAGAGTGTAGGGGCCATAGGCTTAATGTCCGAGGCAAGGATGGGTCCCAGGAAGGTGAAGGGTGGCATCTGCTGAACTTTATCAGGTGCCACTGTGTAATGAATGTAATAGAAACATAACAAATATCATAGAACTTAGAATATAGAAATAGAAATCCAATCTGTAAAAACAAAAGTGATTGAAACCATGAACTATGTGACAGCTATGGTTGACAAGATAAGCTGAACTAGGAAGCATGAGCCTTAACTGAGTGAAACAGAATGTATGTGTGAGTGTGATAAGTAACCCAAGAGCACTCACCATATCTAAGACACCAGCTGAACTCACTGACATCAAGACAATGACAGACTGACGGTAAAAAGCATATAAAAAGCCAGAGACTCGGGCAGTTCACTGATGCTTGGCAACTCCCAAGACCAAGACAGACCGTCACTCTGTCTGGCCGCATCCCGATGTTCTTGCCCGAGACATCAAGACACTGAGACTCTGCCCCAGACCTGCCACAACTGCACGTGATCATCAGGACCTGCAGCCGAGCAACTTCTGCCGGGAGAGAGCAACATCACAGCGGATGCTGAGAGCCTCCATACGGAGCACCTAAGGACTGGGACGTTGGGCTCTAGCCCTGAGGTACTCCCTAAGATCTAGGAGCTCTGAACATTGGTTCAGTTCTTCCTGCTTCTCCCCTTGAGTGTTTGTGTTGTTTGTGAATGTATTTTGGGCTTGTTGTGTGAAATATATTGTACTTGCAACCTCTCACTCATGTGGAATCTCTTCTGTCCATATGTGCCCGTCCTGGCTCTCCAGAGCAGCAATATTGGACAGTTCTGACCCTCACGACTGACCCAAATCCACCTCAGGACACATCGTCAGGCCCAGGACCACTAGGTTATGGAGAAATTTAGGATCGGAATGGGCTAAGAAGATGTCATCTATGTAATGGATGACCATTGCACTGTCCTGCAGGGGGCAGCAGGCATGGTCCACATAGTGCTGACACATGGTGGGGTTATTTTTCATACCCCGTGGCAAAACTTTCCAGTGATAGCACTGGACAGGTGTGGCATGGATAATAGCTGGAACCGAGAAGGCAAAAATCTTGTGATCCTCTGGGTGTAATGGTATAGAGTAAAAGCAGCCTTATATCAAGGATCATGACTGCAAAGTTATGGGGCACCATGGAGAGGTGTGGCAAGCTGGGTTGCAAAGCCCCGAAGTCCTACATTTGAGCATTAATCGCTTGGAGGTCATGTAACAGCCTCCATTTGCCTTGGGTCTTCTTTTGTATAACCAAGACTGGGGTATTAAGGGGGCTGTGAGAGGGCTCAGTATAACTGGCATCTAGCTGCTCTTGAACTAACTTATGTAATTGTGTTAATTTGTCTTTAGGAAGAGGCCTCTGTTCCACCCATAGAGCCTTATCTGTAAGCCTTATTAATTTAATTGGGCTAGGTTGCAGGATTGTGGGGATGGAACAGTGGCTGTTAGAATTGGGGGTGTGCCCAACCAGTGAGGTTTAACTTTTCATGGACAATTATATCACAGAAGGCAGAATCATCAGTGGTTAAAACCACATCCATGCCGGACATAATATCCCTACCCCAGAGATTGTTAGGCAACTGGAGCACCAGGAGTGGTCTAATAGATCCCTTATTCCCGTCGGGGTCCTCCCAAATAACTGGTTTTTTTACTTGTTTGGAGGCCCGCAAACCCCCTGGATGGGTGGTCCTTCCTGTGTTTTCCATTCTGGTAATACCTCTTCCTCTTTTAGGACTGTAACATCAACCCACGTGTCAAGGAGGCCCTTAAAGGGCCTCCCACCCAATTTAATCCACATCCGAGGTTTATGTAAATCCATGGGAACAGTCCATTGTACTAGAGGCATGGGGCGTTTTATTTCCTTTCTTGGGTGCGAGGCTGAGAGATGCCCTGATTGCCGTTTAGAGGCCTCCTATTTAGTGGTCTCCCTTCGCTGTCTAAGGAGGATCTACATCCCTGGCCCAGTGAAAGCCTTTACAGTATTTAGGGCACTTGGAGGGAGGTGTTTTAACAGGTGGTCTCTTAAGTTTTATTGGGACATTCTCGGGACCAGTGTCCCTTGTCTCCACATGACCAGCAGGAGCCATGTTTGCCACTGTGGTGGTGTCTGGCAGCATCTGGTCCTCCTACATGGCAGGCAGCCAGAGCCTCTGCAAGAGTGGCTGCATGGGCCCTGGCTGTCCCTACATCTTGACAAGCAAGAATCCAATCAGATATTTCCTGATGTCTGATGGGCCCTATTGCCATTTGGCATTTGGTGGAGCAGCCTTCATACACCAGGTCCTTAAGCAGGGTTGCTGCGGCCCCCTGATGGCTAATTTTTCTATTAACACTCTGCTGACATCTGTCAACAAAGTCTGAAAATGGATTGCCTGGTTTTTGCACAAGCTTGGTCACTTTAGCATCATGGCATACCAGCATACTCCAGAAGGCTCACAGAGTGCAGAGGCGTACTTGCTCGAAATAGAGAGCAGGTCCCTGGGTCTGCTGGGGGGGGGTGTCTCAAAGCGACCTCTTCCAATGAGGGCATCAAAATTTAAACCCGCAACGTTGGCCTGCCTATTGCATTCCACCTGCTGCTCACACTTGTCCTGGTAAGTGGCCATTCTTAAGAGGAAGTCCCTTCCCAGTATGCAGGCATGAGTGATCTGTTGCCAGTCGTAAGGGGTGTTAACTGCATGACTGATTTATCCAGGAACTGATTAAACTAAGGGGACTGAATGCTGTCCTCAAGGGCTGCCTTATGTAGTTTTTGCAGAGTGTCATGTGGGTGTGGGGGGGTCCAGGCATTTGGGTTTTGCTGGCCCTGAGCTATGGTGACTGGGAAGAGTTGGGGCAGAGCTGCCCCAACCTCCAGTGAAAAAGGGGGATGAGGGGTTCTTTTCCTCCTTCCACCAGTCAAGAAGCTCCTTAGGAGGGGTGGTGTTATCTCTGGAGGGAGGGGAATGAGGGGAGAAGAAGGGGGTGAATATTTGGGCAGAGAGGGGTAGAGAGGCTCTATTGCAACTGGTGCAGATGGAGCCGCTGGTTTCACTTTGTCTATGGTTGGATCTAGAGGTTCCCTTTCTTCATGCAGTGCAACCTTAAGAACTTCTTGTTTGCCACCATATTGGCCCTCCCCAGAATCCTCAGCGGAGTCTGTCTCTTTCTGTAACAGGGTGGGATACGCTCCCACCTCATTCCCCTCAGCCCCCATGTGGGAGTCTATCTCTTTTCACAGTATTTTGCCATAATCACTAGAGTCAGGGGGACCCCTCACAGTGAGGTCAGGATAGCAGTGACTATGGGAAAGAAGGTAGCACTGAAGGAGTGGCCCTCTCGGACCTTGACCCTGCGGGCAGCATAAATAATCTGGCCCCAAACATCTGGGCCCCAGGCATGACTTGCCAATACCCAGGGGGCTACACTAAGGACCTCTTGGAACATGTGCTCCACCTGTGCAGTTGAAACTTTTACATGCCTACTCCTGGGGAGAGCTTTCAGAGCGGTTGCCTGAGGCTTCCACGAGGTGGATGGCATTCCCCCATACTGCAGAGCACTCACCTTGCCAGAGATGCCAATCAGGGGAACCCCATGTTGGGCACAAGATGTTGCAATATTGGGGGTCCTCAGGATCCAGGGTGAGGCAGCAGCGTCAGTTGGACAACATGCAGACACTAGAGACCAGGTTCTGCGACACAGATCTAAGGTTTATTAGGAAGTGCAGCAGACTTTATAGGGAATCAGTACCAATCACCCGGCTCCATGAGTGCTAAAGTAGCCAATCATTTTAAAGGTTAGGCCAGCCCTCACTGAGACCCACTACAAGAGACTGGGCAGGCTTTGTACAGTGAGAACAAAGAAATGGGGAATTCACTGGGTGGGGCAACATGTGGGGAGGGTCAGGCCCCCTTGGAGTGTGCTCACAAGGCTTGAGCTGATGATCCTGTGGGTTCATCATGCCTTTACCAAGGCTGCCAAGTAAATCCCCAAGCCAGGACTCTCCTCAAGACACTTTTCTATATAACCAATCAATGCATAGGACATCAGGAGCTCATCATGCGGGTCCTCACATGTGATATCTTTTCCCAGCTTCTCCTAAGTGTGAGAAGGGGGAGAAAGTGGGAATAGAACAAGTAACTATTTCAACCACCACAGTAATTGCTCAGATCACTGTGTGCCTTTTGTCTTTAGAGCTATCCTCTCACTAGAGGGCTACAACCCCCTGAGGTACTAAGTGAAAGGAATACTGGTTCTAATTAATAATACTTAAAAAAATCCACAGTGGTCTGAAAGTACATTTAATACTGACAGATGAAGTCATAAAGGTTAAATGGCTTCTCTATCTCTCTAAGCTGTTGGGAAGATGAAATAAACAACGACAATTAAAAGGGTTTTGAAGACAATGAGGGAAAAGACATATATAAGGATTAGCAATGTCATTCCTTGGGGACATCACATGGTGAAGACATAGAATGTCAATCTGATTTATCCCAATCAAGATTCCAAGTATCAAATATTTCAGCTTAAGTTATCTGACCAATCAACATAAAATCACGATACCTAATCCAGCCTTCTTTTACAGTCTAAGTCTCTTCAAGTCTCTTTGCTTGTTCCCAGAAAATAAGAGAGAGAACTCTTCTGAACCTGGAGCTAGGCTGCTGTCCAACAAACCTCAGTGATTTTCCTGTCTCTGCCAACCCCCTTCCTTCTCTGCCCCCCACACCCCCAGTGCTAAGATCATAGGTGCATATGTCCACACCCAGTTTCAAAAACAAATCTTTTAAATGATTTAAGCATTTATAACAAGATATTTGAAAAAGAGCAACATAGTAGGTCAAAGAAAAATAGGAAGAAGACAATAATGCAGGTAAGAGAAATCAATGAAATGAAGAAAAGAACTGAAGATTAAGAAACAGAATTAGGACATTTGAAAAAAATAGAAAATTAAACAGGCCTCTAACAAGAACGATATTATTTCTAAAGGACAAGAGAGAGAACATACATATTACATACAAACAGAATTTTATGTGTGTACAAATACAAATATAACTAAGTACTGTGGGTTTTTTGTGGGGGAATCTTTTTGGGGTCTCCCTGTAGACCCAGCTGGTCCAGAACTCGCTATATAGACCAGGCTGGCCTCAAACTCAGTGATCTGTCTACCTCTTCTTCCCCAGTGCTAAGATTAAAGGCATGTGCCACCACGCCTGACATTTTTTTTAAGTACTGTGTTTTGCAAAATAAATTTGCATGCATATTCTTAGATACAAAAGACCTATATAGCAAAACAATAAACTCCAATAATGACCTAGAAAGTAATTAGAATAGAGAGCCATTCCACTATCGTGAATAGGACTAACAACCTTGTAAGACATCAATTATCTCCAAACATACATAAACTCAGATATTCCAATCAAAATTCTAGTGGGATTCTCATTTAGAGTGAGTTGAGAAGTTCATTCAAAAATTTATAAATAAAAAATAAAAGTTAGGCCTGATGATGTATGCCTTTAATCCTAGCAATCAGGAGGCAGAGGTAGGAGGATCCTTAGGAGTTTGAGACTAGCCTGGTCTACAGTGAGTTCCAGGCCAGTCAGGGCTATATTGTGAAACACCTTACCTCTAACAAATAATAATAATAATAATAATAATAATAATAATAATATTCTACAAAGAGTTAAGACAATTTTGAAAACTAAGATGTTAAAGGCAGAAATGTTTTACTAGATATTAAGAAATGATAAAAATTTAGAAGGACACTTCCTGCTTAACTCTATGTACATATAGTGGTCCCCAACTATTTCTCACTAAACAAAACTAAGAAAGACAAATCCAAGCATGAGGCAGACAAGATGAAACTGGACCTTCTTGGCATGCTGTGTAATAAACATACTGTAATTTTGTGTTCCTCAGTGAGATAATGCCCCTGGATACTGATCATCAATAGATAACACTACAGAAGGAAACCTAACAGACATCCTCACAGAAAAGCACAGCACCATGAAGTATCTTCTCAAAGAAATTTGAATCTAAACAAGGTTCTAGATGCTAGCATGGATTTACAGAAACACAGAGGACAGAGGATCATATTGAATGTTACCACTAGTATGCCCTCAGCAAAATCCAGAACAGGAAACTTTACAGAAAATATAATCAAGTTTATTCGTCAAATAAAATGCAAGGAGAGAAAAAGATGGAAGGAACAGGGAGGGTAATAAAACACACGGTATGAGAGTGAAAGGCAGAATACTTGGGGTGGAAAGAGGGATGGGGTCAGAGATGTGAGGAAGAAGAGGGAATGGTGGAGGTGAGTCAAACAATACCAAGGATGTATGAAAATACTATAAGAAAAGTTACTACTTTGCATGTAAAATATAGAGAACATTTTAAAGACAGGACAGAGAAACAGTAAATTAAAGAGTGAGGTGGGGAGATAGTTTACGGAATAAAGCATTTGATATGTAAATGTGAGGACAGGAGTTCAGACCCCAGGACTCCACATAAACATTAGGTAGGTTATGTTCTACGTATAATCTCAGCACCTGCCAGGCAGAGACAGGATCCCTGCAGCAAACTGCCTAGGTAAACCAGCCAAACTGGCAAGCTCTGGGTTCAACTGAGACCCCCCGCCCCATCTCAACATATAAGGTGGAGAGCAATCAACAAAGACATCCTATGTCATCCTACATGTACACATGTGCCTACACACAAAGATACACATGCACATACACATAGCACATACTCTAATAATAATAATCATTAAAGAGACCCAGAATATAAAACAAACTCCAAAAACTCAATAGCAAAACACAAATAACCTGGCTACAAATGAACAATAACCCCAAATACACAATTCCCAAAAGAAAACAAATACTTTGTCAACATAACAATTCATCAGATAAATCCAAATTAAAACTGCGATGAGATAGCACTGTACTCCAGTAAGAACGGTTCTCAGAGAAACAACAGAAGATAACAAGTGACAGCAGGAATGTGAAGAGAAAAGAACCCTCATACACTGTTGCTGTGGATGTAAATTACATTTATCTGGCCCTTTACAGAAACAGGCTAATGACCTCACAGCAAAAAGGCTAATCCAGTTTTGGGTATTCCATCATTGATCAGGAATATGTTCTTAACATCTAATCGTTGTTTTGGTTTACTCATAAGATGCCATGCATGCACAGTATAATGTGAATGCCAAGGTTGGACACAGTAGTTGTCCTCTGTATATGTCTAATCCACTCTAACTACTGCCCAACAATTAATAATCTGCATCTACTGTAATTTATATTTTCTTCCAGTGAAAGATAGTTGCTATCAGTGGAATAGGTATAGCAGATTACTCTCAAGAATCTTTGACAGCTTGCTCATAAAGGTTCACAAAAGCTCTTTATGTTTCAGAAATTTTGTGAAGTTGGTTGTTTAACACATTAAGTAAATTTCATTAAATTATAAGGAGATCACTTATACCAAGATCAATGGTAATACAATTTATAACATACTATTCATAGTCATCTCACTACACTACATATTTCTGCTCTTAAAGGTTTTTGTATTTCTTCAGTTTATATTGTCAAAATAATTTGTCAAGGGGGTTGGAGAGATGGCTCCACGGTTAACAGCATTGGTTGTTCTGACAGAGGACCTGGATTCAGTTCCCAGCACCCACATGGAGGCTAGCAACTCTACATAACTCCAGTTCCAGGGGAATCCGATGCCCTCTTCTGACCTCTGTGGAAATTGCATGACATGGGTGTACCAACACATGTGCAGGCAATACACTCATACACATAAAATTAAAACAATAAACAAAATACTTTTTAAATAATGTGTTGGGAAACCCTGCTGTTAGGGTTGTAGTTCTCCATGTCCAGATAGCCCTAAGGGGCTCGGCGCCAAATGGAAGGACTCCCCTTTTCAGCAGGGGGCCTCCTGCTCTCTTCTTGGCCTACCTGGAAAGTGCCACCAAGCACGGATGCCTGACCTTATTTGGAACATGACCTTTGGCATAGTTACCTGGA
>NW_008358534.1:3075800-3077804 GCF_000622305.1 Nannospalax galili
TCCCCCCTCCCCAACAGGGACCTCACCTTGACCTTTGGAGTCAAGGAAAACAAACTCTCCTGAGAAGCAACCTGCCTTCCCTTTGACCTCCAAAGATAAGCAGATTCTACCTGATAACCAGAGATTTTAGAAGCTGTTTTTCTCTCATCTTAAGAGGGAAAAAGTAAACACTTCCAGACCCTAATCCTACCTGGCAGATGGAACGGACCCAGGTTTACAAGCCCTGCTTTTCCTGCTTCCCCCTCCCTGATTTTTCCCCCAAACACTCCCCCCTTCTACACCCTAAAGCCCCCATATATAAGTCCCAGCTCACAACCCGCAGGCTGACATCTTTCCCTTCCCTGAGGGAAACATGTCCCGTGCGAAATAAAGCTGTATCCCACCGAGAATTCTATCTGTGCCTCGCTGCCTCCTCCATCCACCCACTCTCTCCAACATTTTTACCTATCAGATGGTGCCGAAACCAGCTCTTACTTCAAGGGACCTCGCATGTAAAACTTTCGGACTCGCTTGTCGTTACTGGCTGCTGCGAACACCACAGATTCGGCATTAAGGTACACTTCCACCCTCTATCTCTCTCCCTGCTCCCATTCCTTTCAGCTCTCTCTCCCTCTCTCTCTCTCCCCTTTCCCCTTCACTACTCCAGTTTTCTTTTCATCTCCTTTCCAATCAAATTCGGTCAATCCTGGACCTCACTCAAGGCCACTGGACAGCACTGGTTTCCGCCACCGTTGGATTGCCCAGCACGGTTACTGTGCCTGTCCACTCCCACCTGGGAGTCAGACCTGCCTCCCCGTCGCACTCAAATCCTTTTCCCTACCTCAGCTCCCTTCCCTTCCTCACTCCTGCCATCTTTTGCCTTCCCCAACATCTCATCTTCTCTCTCTCTCTCTCTCTCTCTCCTCTCCCTCCATTCGCTGGCTACTCTGAGGTGCCTTTGGCTTGCCTTCTTAAATCCTTAAAGAAGCTAGGACTATCTGACACAATCAGATCAAAACGCCTAAAATTCTTGTGCACCACTTCCTGGCCTCAGAACAAACTAGATAATAACTCTGTTTGGCCAAACACTGGAACCTTAGACCTCAATATTTTAAAAGATTTGGAAAACTTCTGCCAGCATAATGGCAAGCAGTCTGAACTACCCTACATCCACGCCTTTCTTGACCTCCGTGCTAATCCCTCCCTCTGTGTCAAATGTTCTTCCCACCAGGTCCTCCTGGCTAAGGCAGTCTCACCAGGTCCTGAAACTCCAGGGGCCTCTGCCACTCTCCCTCCTCCCTACCCCTCTGACTCTGCTTTTGATCCTTCTGTAGCTGATAACCTGACCCCTATCAGAACCCAGCCCCAAGACCCCCCTGCTCCCGAGCCTGAGGCACAACCAAGTCCTCCCCCTGCCCTCCTATCACTATACCCTCCCTTGCCTTCCAGTCCAGGGGCCAGCCCATCTCCCCTCCCTTCTCCACCTCAAACTCTGTCTCTGCAATCTTCCCCCTCCCTTCCTCAGCATTCTGAGTCTGACACTCACTCTCGTAATTCTCCTCTATTCAAGGAAATCCAAAATCCTAAACACCTCATTACCAAATACTCCCTAGTCTCCCCAAGTCTGACTTCTACCTCAAATACCCCATTTACCCCTCCTGCTGTATCTGCTTCTACTTCAATTCTAGACCCTGCCTCAGATACCCCTGCCCCTACATCCTCTCATGGACAGGACACCCCTCCCATCTCTCCCATTTCAGCTTCCTCCCAGGACTCCCCTTCTCCTTCTCTTCTTCCTCCTCCCAACCCTCTCCCATGTCAACCCATACCCGTTTCCACACCCAGTCTCAGCCCCCTTCCCATGGCATCTTTCCCCTCAGGGAGGTGGCAGGCGTGGACGGGATTGTCAAAGTCCATGTGCCTTTCTCTCTAGGAGATCTCTCTCAACTAGAGCACAAAATAGGTTCTTTTTCAAATAATCCTACTCACTTCATACAAGAGTTTAAATATATTACTCGCAGCTAT
>NW_008358534.1:3080848-3090011 GCF_000622305.1 Nannospalax galili
GTAAACACTTCCAGACCCTAATCCTACCTGGCAGACTGAACAGAGCCAGGTTTACAAGCCCTGCTTTTCCTGCTTCCCCCTCCCTGATTTTTCCCCCAAACACTCCCCCCTTCTACACCCTAAAGCTCCCATATATAAGTCCCAGCTCACAACCCGTGGGCTGACATGTTTCCCTTCCCTGAGGGAAATGTGTCCCATGCGAAATAAAGCTGTATCCCGCCGAGAATTCTATCTGTGCCTCCCTGCCTCCTCCATCTGCCGCACACTCTCTACAACACTTTTATGTATCAAAAACTACCCCCAGGTTTTTTCTATATGATAATCAGGCATTGCCTGATAGTCGGACGATAGGAGCCCACTACCACATGTAAATAAAGCATACTATGAGCACCTATCAGCTGAGGCTTTGGCTACTGCCTCTACACTATAATTTCTCTAGTTCTCCCACTGAATAAACAGAGCTGTTTCACCGAATCTGGAGCTGTATCACTGCTGTTTCACTGCCCCATGAAACCAGCCTCCCCGGAAGGGCTTTCTTCCGTCAGTGCTCACTGGCCATCCTGACCCCGTTCGTCGCTTCTGCTCCCCCTGCCCTCATGGACCGGTGGCCAACAACCCACGAAGAGAGGGAGAGACCCCCACAATAATGTATCATTATATATTTCTCCTTAAGTCCTCCCAGTTTTATGCTGAACATCAGGTTAGTAGCAAACATCAGCAAGTCAAGTCTTTATCTGTTACATAAGGTGGCAAACTATTGCCATCCAACCAGGTGCTTTCTGCCTGCTTGTTTATATAATACAAACAAATCCTTTGGCATTGAAGCAGTCAGGTTGAATATTTACGCCAGATATTAAAGAACTTTCAAAGCCTAAATAAATGTATTCTCTGGCCCCTTACAGAAAAAGTTTGATAACCTCTTGGTTATTTTGTTGACTGTATAGATTGAGGAATGTGATGGTGAGAATATTAGCAATAAAATAAACCAACCAATAGATAAGGCAGCAACCTATTTGTTCCAATGGAAGACAATGAAGTGAGCTCCATTATGAGTATTGGTTGATATTTTCACTTATTTTATGGAAGAAGACAGAAGTCAAACAGCAGACATGGATGTGTGTTTCTCAATGTCATGAGCAACTTTACTGAGCCACACAACAGTTTTCAAAAAAATGGAGGAACCCTTCAAATTTTTATGTCATTCCTAATATACCAGCTACAAGTCCCATACTACTTTAAATTTAATTATCCAACTAATATTAAGAATAGAAAAACGGGGCTGGAGAGATGGCTCAGCAGTTAAGAACATTGGCTGTTCTTTCAGAAGACCCAGGTTCAAATCCCAGCACCCACATGGTAGCTAACAACTGTCTGTAACTCCAGTTCTAGGGGATCTGACAGCCTCTTCTGTCTTCCACAGGCATTGCACAACATAGGTGCATTTACCTACATGCAGGCAATACATGCATACACATAAAATAAAATATTTTTTAAAAGAATAGAAAAACAATAAAATGCAACAAAAATTGGTTCTTCAGAGAATTTAATAATATTTACAAATGTTTTCTGGGCTGGACTAAAAAGGAGACTTAAATTACTAAAACCAAAAATTAAAATGGAGACATTACCAGCTTTATAGAAATTTAAAAGGTAGTTATTTGAGAGTTCTAAGAAGAATCACAGGGGAACAAGTTGAATAACCTAGAAGGAATAAATCAAGAATAGAAAGTTCGAATAAATTATAAGGACAATGAATCAGTAAATAAAAATTTCCCACAAAAGAAAAGTCCTGAGTCTGATCATTTTGCTGGCACATTATGCCAACATCTAAAGAAAAATGCCAGTCCTCCTAAATCTTTTCTCCAAAATACAAAGGGAAATAAAAAAGTCCTATCTCATTATATGAAGTTGATGTTACCCTAATACTAAAGCTGGCAAAGACACTTAAAAAAAAAATCAATAAACCTACAGACTGATATTCCTTATAATAATTGCTCATTAAAAATTCTCAGTAGGTGGCTGGAGAGATGGTTCAGTAGTTAAGAGCAGTTATTTGCCTTCCAGAGTTCCCAGGCTCAGTCACCAGCACACATATGGCGGCTAATCAAGTTTCAGAGGATCCAATGCCCTCTTCTGGCCTGTGAGGGCATCAGGCATGCATGTGGTGCACTTATATACATGCAGGCACCCATATTCATAAAAATATAAACAAAATCTTATTAAAAATTCAACAGAATACTAGGAAAACAAGCCTAGAAGCATAAAATCAAAATTATGTACCATGACCAAGTGGGATTTACTCTTGGAAAGCAAGGACAGTTCAAAATAAAAGATTCACTCAAGTAACAGATGGGTGAGGGAGAGTATGAGTTACATACGACCACTGAATGGGCTGACCAGACACTAGTGGACACATTTACACTGAAGGACATTTGGGTACAAACACCTGAATGAATAGGACAGTGGTATCAGAAAAGAATAAAATACAAATTAACCAATGAGGTAAAATATTTGTATAATTAAAAGTATAAAATATAGGTAAAAATTTTAAAACAAAAACACATCCCATATTTATGAATTAGAAGACTTAATATTAAGATGTTAGTACTACCCAAGTGATATTTCATCAATGCAATCATTACCAATATCTTAATAATTTTATAGCAGATAAAAAGCCCACTTCAAAATTCATAGAACACCAGCGAATCACAAAGAACCAAAATACTCTTGACTAAAGCTGGAGGACTCATATATGTTGAATCCAAAACTTACTTCATAGTCACAGTAATTGAAATATTGTGGTACTGACAAAAATACATATATAAACTTGAGCAATAGTATAGAAAGCATAGAAATACATTCTCATATAAAAAGCCAAATGTTATTTATCAAGGATATCAAGATCATTCACTAGGAAAGGACACTCATTTCAAAAAATTGTGCTAGGAATACTAAATGTCCACATGCAAGAGAATTAAATTACTTCAAAATGGATCAAAGACCTAAATGTAAGACCCAAGGACGTAAAAATTCTCAGAAGAAATTATAAAGCAAGGCTAGGGATATAGTTCTGTGGTAGACCATTTTCCTAGTGCATATGAGACCCTAAGTTTCATCCTCCTCAATGTTAACCAAAAAAAAAACAAGATGGGCATGGTAACACATGCCTTTAATCCACCACTCTGGAGGCAGAGAGAGATTTCTGTAAAATTGAGACCAGCCTTCTCTGCATAGCAATTTCCAGGCCAGCTGAGGCTATAGGGTGACCCTGTCTTTTAAAAAAAATGAAGAGAGGGGGAAGAAGAGGACAAAGATGAGAATTAAGGGGAAGAAGGAGGAGGCAAAAGTTTCATAACGCTCAGTCAGTGATTTCTATGATATGGTATCACATAGGAACAATAACAATAACAACAACAAATCACATTTTGGAGCTGAAGAGATGGCTCAGTTGTTAAGAGCACTGTGTGTTCTTGTAGAAGACCCCACTGGAATCCCAGCAAAAACATGGTGGCTGACAACTGTCCTTAACTCCAGTTCCAGGGGATCCAATGCCCTCTTCTGTCTTTCATGGGCACTACATGACACTGGTGCCCTTACATACAAACAGGCATAACACTCATACACATAAAATAAAAAATTTTTTTAATCAGACTTCATGAAAGTTTCAAAAATGTTTGTGCGCAACAAAAGAATCCACAGAATGGGCTATAAAAGTGGAAAATCACAAGTGTGGCAAGGGATCGTTGTCCAAAAAGCACAGACAACAATACACTAAACAATACTTGATAAAAGTAACTTAATTCAAAAATGAGCAAAGGATTTTGACAGTTCTGCAAAGATGATATATACATGGTCAGCATTCATTAATCATTAGTGAAATACAAATTAAAACTACAAAGAGAGACTACCCGACACTCATTTGGAGGACTACTATTAAAACAATCAGAAACTATCCTAATGTAACACAAGAGCCAGGAACCATGAGGGTAAAGGAGAAAGAGCTCAAGAGGAGGATAGCAGGAGAGAGATGTTATCATGGGGAAAGGGGGTACTTTAACAGGGGAGGGAGTAGGGAGGGTAATACAAGGTGAGGGGACAGGAGAGATAAATAATACTTAGGTGGTACGAAAAACCAGAGGGAAATGTATTAATTCAAAGTTCCTACTGAGAAATACGCATGCAATATATATACAAGTACATATGTGTAGCTGAGGGCTATATAACAAAAAACATAGTGACAGGCAGGAGAAACCTCTCTTCCAGTTGTAGGTCAGTATAGTCCAAGAGACTCCGAAAATAACAGACTACTGTCATAGCCCTTGATGGCCTCCCAAAACTTGAAGGTAAGACCCTATTACTGAAGACAGGACATACTTTGGACACAACACTTGGAGCTGTTGAGCTGGAAATGATCTGAAAACCTTCTCCCTAAAGACTAGCTAGCTCTCGTGGTATCAGAGGATACTATATGTAAGCTGCCAAGGGAGAAAAACAATGGTCCAATCCACCTATAAAGGCTAATAAACACAATAATGACTGGTCCATCAAGTTATCTCTACAGTATTGGCACTTCTATCTTGGGGTTAATCAACAGCTCTATAATTGGAATTAAGGACCACTTCAATAGGATGGAAGTCTTGTGTGATACTATAAACATAGCCAAATACACATGGCTGGAGAGGTCATAGATCCTAGAGAAAAAACTACTTCTGTCACATTCTTAAACCAGTGTAATTTCTTACTGTATTCTAAATATACATCCTAATATTTACAGACTAGTGTACTTCTCACCACTCAAAGAAGCTTCTTTTTACAACAGTTAGAGACTATTACAGAATTACAAAACTCATCAAATGCAGAGAATAAGTGTCTATGAGACACTTATCCCTAAGTGACAGATCTGCAATGCAACCGTTACACATTGGATGGATGCATCTCCAAGTCTCACCAGAGAGGTTTCCTTATGCAGAAGATGGTGATTAACACAGAAACCCACAACTGGCCAATGTGCATAGAACAAGACGCTACAGAGCGCTTATCCCTGAATGGGACACCTGTTTCAAACTTCTGCCTCCTAAGGCTCAGGGATCATTGCAGAAGATTGGGTGATAAGATTGCAAGGCCCTGAGTTGATGGATGGCCATAAGGAAAGTCTTCCAGACAGCTAGTCAGTTACTCATATGAACTCATGGCAATGGTTGATGGAATGCACAAGTCCCATGCAAGCTTGTACCAAACAAAATCCCAGCATAGACAAAGGGAAGTAGTTAAGAAACCCCAGCCCAACATAAGGAACTTTTGGCAACTGATGGCTGCTGGGAGGGAGAGACAGTGTCTTACAGGGATGGGATTCTTGGTGGGCCCAGTGGATGGACCTACACTGAAGGACAATTGGGGGCACAAATTCACATTCTATAGGCCATCATATTCATACACACATACATGAAAGTATGTTAAATTGTGCTGGGGGCAGTAAGGGGAGGTGTGGATAGAAGAGGTGATCTAAATACCATCAAATTATATTGTATAAAACTTCAACTAAAAAATCAGAAAATAACAACTGTTAAAGACAATATAGAGAAATTGGAATTCTTGTGCAATGTTAGTGGGAAGATAAAATGGTACAATGTTGTAGAAAACAGTAGGTGTTTTGTTAAAAATTAACAATGGCATCACCAAATGAACTAGCAATTCCATTTAGGGATACATGCCCAAATAATTTTAAGGTGGAGTCTTAAAGAGATATTTGTGAACTTATTCACAGCCATATTGTTAATAGCAAAACCACAGAAGCAACAAAAGTGTCCATTCACAGAGAAATCATGAGCAATATGTGTTATACACAAATCTTATTCAGACTTTAAAAGGAAGAAAATTCTGACATGTGCTACAGCATGAATGGACCCTGAAGACACTGTGCCAAATGAACTAAGACAAATCCTGTACAATTTCATTTATAGGAGAAGTGAAAATTAATGACACAAAATTTAGAGTGTGGCTCTAGTGTTGGAGGCCAAGAAGATCGGGAAATTTGATTGAGTATATAATTATAATTTGAGGTTTACAACTTTTTATTCATTTATTTATTTTCCTTTATTTATTTCATGGGGGGCGGCATGTGTATGCATCTGTGATTGTATGCATGAGCGTGGAGACCAGAGGTAACCCTTGAGTGTCAATGCTCCTGAGCCACCCACTTGGCTTTTTGAGACAGGTTTTCTCATTGGAACCTGGGGTTCACCAGATAGACTAAGCTGGCTGGCCAGCTAGCCCCAAAGAGCCTCCTATCTCTGCCTCCTCAGGACTGGGATTACAAGCACCCATTACCACACCCAGCTTTTTACATGGGTGCTTGGTATAGACAGAACTCAGTTCCTCATACTTACACACCAAGCAGTATAAAGACTGAGCTACCTTCCCAGCCTCAAGTTCAGTTTTGTAGAAAGGAAAGCGTTAAAGAGACATATAGTGACAATGGTTGCATAGCGTTATGAAGGTATTAAATATCACTAAATTGTACATCTTTAAATGGTGAGGATAACTGGGTATCATGGCTCATGCTGAGGCAGGAGAAGCACCACAAACTCAATGCCAGCCTGGTACACTGTAAGTCTCATGCCAACTTGGGCTATAGACTGAGACCCTATATCCAAAAATAGAGTTAAGATAAACTTTATTTATATACGAACAACAACACTCTGAATCAGAAGAGTTCAGAGAGCTCACTGCAACAGTGTGCAGAAATCACTAACAGAACAGGCAAGTCCAGAAAAAGCTTGATCAATTATAGATAGGAGCTTGTCTTATTTCAGTATGATCTGTTCAGCTGGCAGCCTCTGGCTGAAGTTCCTCTGCTTGTGATTGGCTGACACCTGGATGTCTGTTACCATAAAAACTACAACTAAGATTGCAGTTTCCTATATGATGTTAGTCTACATTATTAAGTAGACATTCTGATATGCAGACAGCCTCAGACCAAATGTAGCAATATTGAGTTAGGGAAAAAAAGGCTTTAGCCACAATAGATATTTGGAGAGTGGTGTTCTTTTTAAATTTTTAATTTAATATTAGTGTGTGTGTGAGAGAGAGAGACAGAGACAGAGAGAGACAGAGAAAAAGAAAGAGAGGGGGTTGTGCCATGGTGCATGTGTGAAGGTCTCCAGAGGACCACTTAAGAGAGTCAATTTTCTCTATCCATCTTTACATGGCTACTGTGAATTGAACTCAGGTCATCAGGCTTTCATAGCAAGCACCTTAGCCCACTGGGTCATCTCAACCAGTCCAAGAACCCTGGTGTACTAGTTTGTTTCTTCATTGCTGAGACAAAACACTCTGACCAATACCAACTTGTGGAGGAAAGGGTTTATTCAGCTTACAAGTCCCAGGTCGCAGTTCATCAGGGAGCCCAAGGTAGGAACTCAGGGCAGGAACCTGGAGGCAGGAGCTGGAGCACAGGCCATAGAGGAACGGTGCTTACTGGCTTGCTCTCTTGGCCCCTGCTCAGCCTGCTTTCTTAGGCAACACAGGCCCACCTGCCCAGGGGTGGCACCACCCACAGTGGGCTGGACCCTCCCACATCACTCATCAAGAAGATGCCCCTCAGACATGGCCACAGGCCAGTCCAATAGAAGAAATTCCCCAATTGAGGCTCCCTCAACCCAGGTGTGTCAAGTTGACACTAAAGCTATCCAGCACACCTGGTAAGACTAAATATTGCTACAACTACTAAAAATCAATTTGACAATATATTTCAAAACTCTTCAAAGGTGTTTCAAACATGAATCTTGATCGTCTTCTAATTTAAAAATTCTACTCTACAGAATTATGTTGCACTCAAAGATTTACATACATCGATTTTCATTTTAGTACAATTTACAAAAGCACAACCTGAAACCCACAAACTTTAGCTATAAAGAATCCTGTCATATTTGTATGATGTCAAATTAGGTAGTCATTAAAAATGAGGGCCTGTGAGATGACTCAACAGGTAAAGATGCTTGTCATTAAGTCTGAGTAGTACCTCAGTTTGATCCTAAGGAGCCGCATGGTAGAAGAAAGAACTGGCTCCCACAAGTTGTCCATTGTCCTCCACAAGCAAGCCATGGCCTGAATGTGTGCATGCTACCACACACACACACACACACACACACACACACACACACACAATTAAAGTAATTTTTAATTTTTATTTTTGAGACTATCAGGAATGAGAATTATCTTTGAATCATTTCCATACCTCCCAGTTCTACCAACCCCTCTAATATCCCCCAGTCTTTCAAATCTTGTTCTCTTCTTTATTATTGTTATACACACATGCATACATTTATTATATATGTGTGTGTGTATGTATAGAATGTACTGAATCTATTTAGTGGTGTTTATATACATCTGTGTTTGGGGCTGACCACTTGGGATTAGATAACCTCTCAGGGATGAAGCCCATGGAGAAAACTGATTCTCCCTCAGTCAGAATCCACTGATTACCAGTAGTTTTTCACCTTGAGGTACCGTAACATTTCCCCCATCCACCTTGGCATGTCAATTGGTTTTGCCACTATGTCCAGCTTGTTAGACTATCAAACTATGTGATTTCATTGGTGTACCTTCCCTATCATGTCTAGTGGAAATAAATAACCAGAATATTAAAAGTAGTCCGTTTTGGAAAGGAAAATATGTAAGGGAATATAAATTCTAGAACTTAAAGACACTAAAAATGAAATGAACATTAACAAAGTAATGCCCATTTGCTTAATTCTACTATAAGCCTATCTAGAGTAGATGATGATGGCAAAAGGAGGAATCCGTGAACTTCAATATAAACCAAAAGAAACTACCAAAATCTGAAAAACAGAATTGAGTGTGCTGCTGTTCAGCTCTTGAGAAGTTCAGCTCTTGAGAAGTGCAGGCAAGAACAAAGTCAGCCCACGCTACACAGCAAGACCCTGTCTCAAAGAAACAAAATATAGGGGGCTCAAGAGACAGCTCTGTGGTTAAGAGTACTCACCGCTCTTGTAGAGGACCCACGTTAAGCTGTCAGCCCCCATGTGGCGGCTAACAACTGTCCTTAACTCCAGTTCTAAGGAATCCAATGGCCTCTTCTGGCCTCTGTGGGCACTACATGTGGAGGTACACTTACTTGCAGACAAAATACTCATAAAAATAA
>NW_008358534.1:3091548-3099341 GCF_000622305.1 Nannospalax galili
AACTACACTCCATATGGATATACTGCATTTTATATATTCATTCAGCAGTTGGAGAACATTGCGGTGGCTTTCACTTTGTTGGTTATTATAAAAATATCGCTATGCATATTCGCTTATAGAGTTATATGTGGGTGTATATTTTTATTTCACTCCGATATATACTTAGAAGTAGAATTGCTGGGTAACAAGGTAACTCTTTCACCAGAGTGACTGCCAAACCGTTTTCCGAAGGAACTGTACCATTTATATTTCCCAGTTCTGTGTGAGGCTTTCAGCTTTTCCTCGCCCTTACCATCACTTACTTGCCTACCTTTTTAGTTATAGCTAAATAAATATTTTTAAAATTTTTTATTTTATGTGTATGAGTGTAACACCTGCATGTGTGTAAGTGCACCATGTGCATCCAGTGCCCACAGAGACAGAAGAGGGTGTTGGAGTCCCCTGGAACTGGAGTTACAGATGGTTGTCAGCTGCCATGTGGGAGTTAGGAATCAAACTCGGGTCCTCTGCAAGAGCAATGAGTGCTCTTAACTACTGAGCCATCACTCCAGCCACAAACAATAAATATCTATATCTGTGTATGTATATATATATATATATACATATGTGTGTGTATGCATATATATCTGTGTGTATATATACACATATATATAAAGAAGAATAGAAAGTGAATGGATTTTTTTCAAACATGAATGAAACTTGAAGGACCTTTCAAATAATCTATGCATTTAGCAATGCCAATCAAAATCTCCATGACATTCTTCACAGAATTAGAAAAAAAATCCTAAAATTCATATAGAATCACAAAAGACCCTGCATAGCCAAAGCAATCTTGAAAACAAAAATAAATGCTTGGCATATTGCCACACCAGATCTCAAAATATATCACAGAACTATAGCCATAAAAACAGCATGGTCCTGGCACAAAAACAAACATCAATCAATGGACTAAAATAGAAGACCAAAACATGAGTACATGCAATTTCAACCACCTGTTATTTGAGAAACACGCCAAGAACTCAATAGGAAAAAAGACCACATCTTCAACAAATGGTGCTGGTAAAACTGGATTTCCACCTATAGAAGAATGAAAGTAGATCCTTGTCATCCTGCACAAAAGTCAATTCCAAATGAATCAAAGACCTCAATGTGAAACCCGAAACAAACTGTTAGAAGAAAACATATGCAGTACCTTACAAGATATATGTGCAGGAAAGGACTTTCTAAATCAGACATCAGTTGCTCAGGAATCAATTTTAACAATCAACAAGTGGCACCTCATTAAACTAAGAAGCTTCTGTACAGCAAGAGAAAGAACCAAGGAAGTGAAGAGAAAATCTACAGAATGGGAGAAAACCTTCACCAGCTACATATCTCACAGAGGATTAATATTCAGAATATACAAAGAACTAAAAAGAGCAAAGGTTCAAGAAAACAAATGACCCAATTAAAAGATGGGCTATGAATCTGAACAGACAGTTCTCAAAAGAAATAAAATTGTCTAAGAAACACCTTTAAAAATTTCAACATCCTTAGTAATTAGGGAAATGCAAATCAAAACTACTTTAAGATTCCATCTTAACCCAGTCAGACTGGTTAAGATCAAGAGAACAAATGATACCAAATGCTGGCAAGGATATGGGGAAAAGGGAACTCACTCACTGCAGATAGGAATGCAAACTGGTGCAAGCACTATGGAAGGCAGTGTGAAGAAGTCTTTAAAAAAAACTAAAAATGATTCTACAGTATGATCTAGTTATACCACTCTTTGCCATACACCCAAAGGACTCATCCTACTGCAGAGACACTTATGCAACTATTTTTGTGGCTGCTCTTTTCACAATAGCAAAGAAATGGAAACAACCTAAATGTCCCTCAACTGACAAATGGATAATGAAAATGTGGTACATTGACACAGTGGCATTCTGCTCAGCAATAAAGATGATGAAATCATGAAATTTGCAGGTAAATGGATGGAACTAGAAATTATTATACTAAGTATGATAATACTCAGAAAAACAACCAATGTATGTTCTCTGATTTAGGGATCTTAGCAGCAAATCCTTATATATGAGTATATACCCTGCTGTAACTGGAGGAGCCAGGAAAATGGAAAGGAACCATGAAGGGAAAGGGAAAGAAGGAGCGCAAAAGAGGGAGATAGTAGAAGACAGATGTTACTAAGGGGGAAATGAGGAAAACTGTGTATATTTAACTGGAAAGGGAGGACTGAATTTTATACAAGGAACCATGGTGGTAAAGGGGACAAAGGAGTGCAAGGGGGGAGGATAGCAGGAAGAGAGGGGGGATAATAGGAAATAGGCATCAAGGGGAAAATAAGGGTACAGGGGAGGGAGGAGATATGGCTAGACAGGGAGAGAGAGATAAGAGATACTTAGGTGGTGTGAAAAAAACAAGATAATGTTCAAAAGCTTACTGAAAAATTATCTGTACAACGATATCTGTACATGAGACAGGAGAAACTCCCTTTGAGTTGTAGGTTATGGTAGTCCAAGAGACTTCCAAAATAACACAGGCTCTTGCCAACAGCCTTTGATTACCTCCCAGAACTTGAACTTAAGGCCTTACTGCTGAAGACATAACATACTTTGGACATGGGACTTGGAGCAATAGAGCTGGAACTGACCTGGAAGCCTCCTCTCTGAAGACTAGCTCTCACAGCTTTGGAGGATATCAAGCAAGTTGCTAAGGGAGAAAAATCAATGGTCCAACCTGAACTTTAAAGCCTAATAATCACAACAATGACTGACACAGCAAACTGTATTGGTACATTAGTGGTACTTTTATCTAGGGGGCAATCAACAACTATCTAATTAGGCTTGAAATTTCCTCAATGGGAGGGAACTCATATGTAGGACTGTAAACATAGCCAAATGCATATGGTTGGAGAGGTCATAGATCCTAGAGAAAACCCTACTTCTTTCACATCCTTAGACAAATAATTTGTTACCGTATGCTAAATATGAATCCCTATATTTACAGTAAAGTATTCCAGTCACCACTCATCTATGCTTCTTTTTACAACAGATGGAGACTATTACAGAGTTCCGCACCTGGAACACACACAGAATAAATGTAAGACGCCTAGTCCTAAGGGACACACGTACAATGGAATGTCTACATGTAAGGCTCAAAGAACATAGTGGAACAGAGGTAGAGGGAATACTAATGTATCTTTCAATTCTCATCAGTGAAGCTTCCTCACGCAACAGATGGTGATGAACACAGAAGGCCACAACAGGCCAAAGTGTATAGAATAAGTGACTGCAGAATGCATGTCCCTGGATAGGATTCCTGCATTAAACCTCACCAAACCAGGGCTCAGACTATTGCAGAAGAGGGGCAGAAAGATTTTAAGAGCCAGCGTTGGCACATGACCATAAGCAAAGAGTCCTCCAGGCTCTGGGAACTTGCTCATATGAACTTACAGCAATGGTATGGACAAGATGCATGAAAACTCAATCAGATAAAAACCAAACATAGAACTAGGGAAATGGGCAGAAGGCCCCAACCTTACCTGAGGAACTATTGGCAGCTGGGTGAGGGAGAGTTGATCTTCCTGAAGGGAGTGATGCTAGATAGGCTGAGCAGGCTCCAGTGTTATACCAGGAGACAGTTGAGTACACAACTGGGCCTTGACATATGAGATACAATGCATGAAATCCTGTCGGTGAGGTATCGGAGGGTGCAGATGGGGAGGGGCTTAATTATGTTTAGGATATATTGTATGAAATGCACAAAAATTCAATAAAAATATACATTGAAATAAATAATCTATGCACTTAAAAACTGTAACACTTATGTAACTGGAGTTCCAAGAGAGGAAAAACAGATAATGATGGCAAGCCATGTTTTTAATAATAGTGGGTGAAATTCTCCCAACTATAGTAAATACATAAATTAACATTCGGGAAGCCACATGAAAACCAAACAAGATAAACATTTATAAAATTGTACTTGTTACTCATAAAAGTCATATTGGTATTATCATTTGCTGTATCCATACATACAAATACACAGGTATGTGCTTACACTCTGGTAATCCCATAAATAAAATAGCAGAGATATGAATTCAAAATCAAAGTAATTAAATGAAAGTACTGTGATCCTTTGCTTGAACTGTAAACATCAGTACACACTCTAAGAAGGAACAACAGAGGACATCTTTCTAACAGCCATACAGTGCCTAGCTCTGTGTCCAGCAATAGGCCTAGAATGACATAGAAGTAGAGAGTATCCCAACACTCAGAGTGGTCTTCAACAGCATTTCTCCCCAAAGAAGACATATTTCATTAGTTTAAAAAAGGCTCTACATTAGAATAAGGGGGAAGGGGAGAGGGTCTCATGTAGTTCAGGCTACCCTAAAACTATGTTCCTATGGAGACCTTGAAATCTGATCCTCCTGCATCCACTTTCTTAGCACTAGGATTACAGGCATGCATCACCACATCCAGCTTTAAGATGACTTTTGCTATCTTGTCTTACAGGTATTGAATAAGCTATTAAATCCTAATGAAGATTTGTTAAATGTACTAAAAAATCAATTTTTGCAAGCACCCACTGTCCCAAAATGAAACAATTTTAGCATTCAAAAAACAATTACTTCAAATAGATTGAAAAATAGCAATGATTAACAAATCTATGAATACACAACACTTGAAAAAAATCTCACCACCACTGAGATTATTAGGGTATCTACTCACTATTTTAGTAACTGTCATGTAAAGAGAACATTAAACACATCTCTATTCAACATGTACTTCACTTCAGACTAATAACATAGATGAAGAAGTCTCTGTGTGTAGAAAAATGTAAAAGGGGTGATATATTTTTGAAACTGCTGTATCTCATACAATAGTGGTGCTAGTAAAGGAACATTATCAATATAGTGATTGATATGATCAATAACCACCAATTATGGAACTAGACTCAACATCAATGGGGAGGCTCAACTGGTCAGTCAACCCACAAACACCAAAACATACTGAATAATCTTAGTATCATTAAAGATAAATGACCAGAAAATATGTGCCTCTTGATAACTACAGCATGGTGCTCAACACAAGATTGTTTTGCCAAATAATATTAGCGAAACAAATTTAATCAAGCCTCTGCACAGAATTTCTGAATTACATGAAATACGTGATCAGGGAGAATCATTTATACAACACCACTAAGATATAATTAAATTCAAGTAGGAAATTCTAAAGAACAAACAATCTCTTCAACAAATGAATTCCATCTATAATGGAGTAAATTGATGTTGTTATAACACAGGAGAAACTTAAGAGAAGAACCAAACAAATACAATGTGTAGACCTGGTGTGGATCCTATCAAGTCAAATGGAATTTGAAAAACAAAATTGGGCCTGGAGCTATAGCTCATTTGGTAGAGTGTTTGTCTTGAATGCATGAAGCATTGGGTTCATTCTCCAGCACCACATATCCTAGACATGGTGGCCCACACTTGTAATTCCAACATTTGGAAGGTGTAGGCAGGACGATCCAAAGTTCAAGGTCATCCTTGGCTACATAGCGAATTTGAGACAAGCTTGCGCTAAATGACACTCTGTCTTAAAAAACAATAATAAAGAACACCCACAATTCACAAAATTTGAACATAGTATTAATACTTCTTTCATATATTAAACCTATGCCATCCCTTTTTTATATGTCCCTACTGGTGTCTGTTGGGACATGCTGTCCTGGCCTCCATCTGCACCTCCCCCGCAGTGACCTTTTGGGCCTCGTGGTTCCTCAGTCTCAGAATTGTTTACCAGCTCATTTTCTGGTATCAGGTCCTGAGAACACCATGACCTGGCACTGACCCTGCGGTCATGCGATAGCTCGCCTGCCCCTGTTGGGTCAGCTGCCTTCTGGGCTAGGGTATAAAAGCAACCTGGGGCTGAGAAATAAAGGCTTCTTCTGCTACACTAAAAGTGTGATTGTCTCTTCAATCCTGACATCTTCCGCTCAGAGATCAGCTTTGTGCCGCACAGGTGTGGCAATTGGAGGTCCCACCAAGATCTGAGAAAGAGAGGTAAGCGGACAGGGTCGTCCCAGGCTGGCAGGGGCGTATTGGGGTTACCATGGGTAATACTAGCAGTAAACAGGAATTGCAATATCAGGTTAAGAAACTGTTAGAAGGACAAGGAACAGCAGTAAAAACAAAGACAGTAGACACATTCATTAAAACAATAGCAGAGGCCAGTCCCTGGTTCCTAACTGGAGGGGGACTAAATATCCCTGACTGGGAACAAGTAAGATGGGATTGTCAAAAGAAGTTGCAAAAGGAAGGCAGTGATACCTTCCCAATAGCTACATTTTCTTTGTGGCGCCTGGTTAGAGACGGTTTATTAACAGACAAAGTGAAAGTAAGACAAGAACTTGAGGCAGCAAGGAAATTTTGCAAGAAATACAGGAGGTGGAAACCCACCGCTCTTTGGGATCTGCTCATGATCTAGACCAGGAAAGAGGGGCATGTGGAGGTTCAGGAGTCTTAAGCTCTGCCACATCAAGACCACATAAACTGGGTCCCTATGACCCTGAATCTCCTGAAAGTAGTGAGGGAAGCTCAGAGGAAGAGGAGGAGGAGATGCTTCGTAAGGAAATACAGGAACTAAAAACAAAATTAAAACATACCAGGTTAAAGGAAAAGACACATCATCCTCCTCCCTTGGCTCCACCCATGGAAGAGTGGTGGTGGAGGTAGCCAGACTATAAAAATGATGTAGAGCCAACACATTTATGCTTCCATCCCTCCCACCATTCTATACTCCTAGTTTGGGCCCTGCGCCATTCCTAGTCTTGGGGCCCCAGACACCTGGGGAACCAATACTGCTTCCTGATCCTTCTCACCCAGACCAAATCAGTCCCTTTCTTGGGCTCCAGGAGCACCGCTTCTGGTCCTGGGCCCGCCCTCAGCTCTCTGTGCTTCCCTGGGCCTGCACCACCGGCTAACTTTCCTAGCCTGCACTACTATCCTCAGGCCTCTTGGGGTAAGACTATAGCGCAGCTCTCCGCGCCGGAACTCCCTAAGCCACATTCACCCATACATCGCCCCCACGCCCGTGCTATACTCCTAGTTTGGGCCCTGTGCCATTCCTAGTCTTGGGGCCCCAGACACCTGGGGAACCAATACTGCTTCCTGATCCTTCTCACCCAGATCAATTCAGTCCCTTTCTTGGGCTCCAGGAGCACCGCTTCTGGTCCTGGCCCCACCTTCACCTCTCTCTACTTCCCTGGGCCTGGACCACCGGCTAACTCTCCTAGCCTGCACTACCATCCTGAGGCCCCTTGGGGTAAGTCTATAGCGCAACTCTCACGCCAGGACTCCCTAAGGCATATTCACCCTTCCATCCCTCCCACCGTTCTATACTCTTAGTTTGGGCCCTGCACCATTCCTAGTATTGGGGCCCCAGACACCTGGGGAACCAATACTGCTTCCTGACCCTTCTCACCCAGAGCAACCCAGTCCCTTTCTTGGGCTCCAGGAGCACCACTTCTGGTCCTGGCCCCACCCTCACCTCTCTCTCCTTCCCTGGGCCTGCAGACCGGCTAACTCTCCTAGCCTGCACTACTATCCTCAGGCCTCTTGGGGTAAGTCTATAGCGCAGCTTTCCGCGCCGGGACTCCCTAAGCCACATTCACCCTTCCATCCCCGCCCCCGCCGTTCTATACTCCTAGTTTGGGTCCTGCGCCATTCCTAGTCTTGGGGCCCCAGACACCTGGGGAACCAATACTGCTTCCTGACCCTTCTCACCCAGAGCAAC
>NW_008358534.1:3099804-3099952 GCF_000622305.1 Nannospalax galili
TATGGAATTGGGCCACCACGGAACTCCTAAAGACAAAATCAATCCGGCTTAGACGAACCAGTTCTTCATACCCAAAAAGTAAACCACAAAGACACATAAAGCTCAAAAATAAAAGAAGCAGAACTAAACTTGAAGGCCCGAGTATCAC
>NW_008358534.1:3108357-3138290 GCF_000622305.1 Nannospalax galili
CTTCCATCTGCACCTCCCCCGCAGTGACCTTTTGGGCCTCGTGGTTCCTCAGTCTCAGAATTGTTTACCAGCTCATTTTCCGGTATCAAGTCCTGAGAACACCATGACCTGGCACTGACCCTGTGGTCATGCAGCGGCTCCCCCGCGCCTGTTGGGTCAGCTGCCTTCTGGGCTAGGGTATAAAAGCAACCTGGGGCTGAGAAATAAAGGCTTCTTCTGCTACACTAAGAGTGTGATTGTCTCTTCAATCCTGACGTCCTCCGCTCAGCTTCATGCCGCGCAGGCATGGCAGGTGTCCACTTGTCACATGTGTCAGGATACTATTTTGCTCTGACATGAACTGACTTTTGTTTTGCTTTGCTTTGTTTTTATTGAATTTTTAATTCTCATACAACATATTTTGATTGTACTGAGATTTTCCCATCTATACATGCCTCCCCTTACTACCTCCCACCCAATTTAATGTATTCCATGTTTGTGTGTGTGTGTGTGTGCGTGTGTGTGTATGTGTGTGTGTGTATATATATATATATATATATGTATATATATGCGTATAGAGTCTAATTTGTGGCCCCAAATGTCCTTCAGTGTGGGTCCATCCACTGGAGCCTGATAACCTATCAAAAATCACATCCTTAAGAGAGAATGATTGTCCCCTCCTGAGCAGTGATTGTTTGCCAAGAGCTCTTCAGGTATGGTCGGGGATTCTTACCCACTTCTCCACTGACATCTTTTTGTACTCCATCTGAACAGGATCTTTTTCTTTGCAGAATGATACCTCTTTTTCATAAAGGTTGGCCCAGAATTGACTGGGCCACTGCCTCTCTATAGCAGCTCTTCAGGTGGGCAACTCTGCAAGCCAAGGAGGAATTTTGAAAACCCAGAGATGGGCTAGGAATGTCTACCACTCTGTGCCTCCCCATAGCCTATACCATGTCCCCAGACCAACTTTCAACCAGGGTATCAAAATGGATACATTCCATTCTTTCCTGTCTCATTATGGCCCCTTTGACTTCCTGAAGTACTATTTACCACCCAAGCTTCCTTTATATATGAGAGGGAGGAATTGATAATAATCTGACTGCATCTTCATACAAGAACCCCAGGGACTTGCTGAATCACAGAATCTCAGGGCTCTAAATACAGACTGGTCTATTCAGAATGCTCACTACTCACAAAGAAATAAAAACCTATCTCTTTCTGAAACAAGGGGAGGTGGCAACAAGTTCAGGCAATGTTTAGAATGAACGGAAAAAACTAAACAAATGAATTAAGACCTGTGTTGTAAAAAAAAAAAAAAAAAGCCAGGCACTGCTAGTATAAGGGCTACTGATGCTACAGCAGTGATTCAGGCTCAAAATGGAGCACAAACAAGGGCCCAGCACAGCAGCAGAAGATTCTAGGCTCCCATAACAAATTCAGAGTGAGGGCCAGCTAGATGGTCCTACAGGTAAAAGTTCTTGGTTCAAGCCCCAGATCTTGAGTTGGGTCTCCAGAACCTATGTGGTAGAACAAAACATGCCACTGGAAGTTGACCTCTGATGCTCACACACATGCTGTGGCACATGCACGCATGCGTGCGTGCACACACACACACACACACACAAGATAAATTATATAATTTTAAAATATTCAGCTGAGGGGTGAGAATAATCAGAAACAGACATATAAAATTTTCACATAGAACAAATTTAATTATTATGTTCAGAATTTGATGTTGCTTTTCTAAGCAAGGCTATGGCAGGCTTAAATCATGTATGAAGTTCCTTCTGTTCAGCTATTTGCATGTTTGTGTACGTGTGTGTGTGTTGTCCGCGTGCACTTGGAGGCCAGAGGTCTGTATCAGGTGTCTGTCTTCAACCATTTTCTCCTTATTCTTTGAGATAGTGTTTTTCAGTGAACCTGGAGCTTGCTGGTTGACTAGAACAGCCATTCAGCAAACCACAGGAACCCTCCTCTCTGCCTCCCAGCACTGGGACTACAGGTGTGAACTACAATGACTGGCTTTAATAAGAGTGCTAGGGATCCAACACTGGCCCTTATGCTTATATGGCAAGCACTTCACTGAGTCATCTCATCAGCCATCTAGAGCTCTTATTAAGGAAAACTTCACACTCATTAGTCAAAAGCCATCACTCACTCGTGACTGCAGATACTAAGAGTACAGACACATTGCCAGGAAAACAAACTAAAGTGAGATGAAGACAAGCAGCACCAGGACCAAGCCACTAGTCAATGAACATGAAAGTCATTCACTCCCTCAGCACCAGCTCCTCGTGATTAGGCAAAGTTAGAACATCTTCCCCAGGTTATTTATTCTGGCTGCTCCCTTTCCACCCACTCACAAACCAAGAAAGTGTCTGTTTCTAGTAGGTTCCCATGCAGAGTGCAGTTGGGTTTCTTTTTCCATCATTTAGCAAACACCTAATAACGTGCACTGCAGCTTTATGTCTCCAAGCAAGAAGCCTGCAGCCACTGCTCCACACTCCAGTGCACACAGCCAAGTGTGTGCGTGTATGGTTGAGGGGGTGGGGCTGCAAGAATGTACATCACCATTGAAGCAGACTCCCACTTATTTGTAATAAACACTTGGCAGACTTTAGAAAGCAAATTTCTCAAAGGCTGTTTATTAAGCTCCCAACATCTTTGGGGTGCTGTGTTAGGCACTGTAATTACAGGAAACCTTTTAGACTCTCCTTTTTGGACCGCCTGGCTGGGAGGCCCAGGGAGTGGGCCATGGTAACCACTCTTCATTTTTCTGGGCCTTTGTAACCCTAATGAGATCTATTCTGATTGCAATTAGAACAGTGCGCAGCAGGTGAAGCCATATGGAGCATGGTCATCTTGAAGCAGGAGCTGAAAGGGGCCTTTTGTCTCCCCAGCTCTGTACATGCAGTTTTGAAAATCAAGTCCCACCTGGTCCTGCCACTGCCCTGTAAAGAACGGAGATTTCATAGTGCTGAAGCTTTAGTTCATGTTTGTGACACAAAAGGGGGACTGCCTAGTGCCACTCTCTGCTAGGCACCACCCTAGGCTTTTCCTCATGCCATCCTATCATGCAGTCTCAACCAGCCAGCTATCATAAACAGCATTTGACAGAAACTCCGACCTGGAGAGGTCATCCAGCCCACTCTAAGTTGCTCAGCGTGAACAAGACAGCATCAGGGCAACCATGGCAACATCAAACTCCTAACCACAAAGCTCAAATGCTTTCTACAAGAAGTTGCCACAGAAATTTCAGTTTTGCTTTGTTTACGTTCACTTCATTGCTTGCTTTTATAAGCCAATTGCCACAAAAGATTCCTTTATCCAGAGGGCACCTGAACTCTTTTTGTGCTGTGTTATGTGACAACTAAGAGGGAACATGTGCTGACTACGCAGACTCCCCCGACAGCCCACCTGCCTTTGCATCTTCCATTCAGAAGCAAACCAGTTGAAAATCAGATCCCAGAATCACATATAATTGTGTTTTATAGTGCTCTCCAGGACTGTTGCACTGATACAGGCTGGATAAACTGAGGTTTCAAAAACTCTTTCACTACACATAATGATTTTTTTATTGGAACCACGGTACCTCGTCCCTTCCCTCCTCCTCACTCTTCTCCTGCTTCCCCTTCTACATCTGCCCTCGTCATAGCTAACCCAACCAATATAGGAAAGATAAAGGAAACTTAGAGTCCACAGTTCAGGGTCGCATTGGTCTATCAAAGCCTAACAAAGAGGAAAGCTTTATGCTGAAGAAAACAGGTTTACCTTGAATTTGTGAATTGAGAGGCTTTTGAAGGAGCCAGAGAAAACCTTTAATATTAGCTAAAACCTATTATTCCATAGGCTGCAATAAAAGAGTATTTAATTCTCGTTGGCCACGTGGCCTAGCACACAAACCCCCAAAAGAATGTGCACTATGCAAAGAAAGGAGCTTAGCTTCTCATTAGAGAATTTAGCTAAGTCTAAATACCAATAAATGACAGAATTTTGCATTTGTATGTAAATACGTTAAATGATTGATAGGTAGATAAATTATTTTCACAAATAAGCAAATTACTTGTCAAGACCTCTGTGACTTCCTATCATTGAGTTCATCCCTAACCTTGGGCCTCTAATGAGCATGTAACAACTTGCCCAGTTTTCTATTTGAACAGCCCTCCCTCCAAACTACTATTCTTACACACAGGCTTACCCTTAACTCCAAGTTCAGTACCAGTGCCACAACCCCCTAGTCATGGTGGTATTAAGTTACATTGTTTAATCCTAGAGGGATCTGGCATCAGGTCAAGCGCTGTTGCCAGCCCTGCTGACATTGTGCCATAATGCTAGGAGCTGGCCTTCTGCTTTCGGTCCTGTAACTGTACCTCTATTCTGAGCCTGTGGCCCTTAATCTCATGCTCAACTTGCTTAATACCACAGGCTAGAGGCCTGGAGAATAAGTCAGGGCTCCGAAGATCTCCTGCTGTAGGGAGAGCTATCTCCCCTCAAACCGTACACTATGTCTAGACCATGTGTGGATGTCAGCAGCTTGCCTTCCTCAAAACTGGCCACATTTCCTGATGCCATGCTCTGCCTAGCACTTGGTACTTCCTAACCCTTATGCCATCAGTGAGCAAGTATGATCAAAGGCAGCAATGCCTTCTAAGAAAACCTAGACACCACTCCTGAATCTTTAAAGTTTCAAGGGGTGTCCCAGCAGTTCTAAGTGTTCTAGTGTTCTAAGCCTTTTGCCATACTGAGCTTCATGTAAAAATGTGAAAACACACACACACACACACACACACACACACACACACACATCCCTGCGGTCCTACAGAATCAAATATTTGGAGAAAATACGTTATACTATTTCTAGCATCTGTCTGAACCGCTACAAGAAAATGGCTTGGAGGTGAAACGAGATTTTGAAGAATGTACCATATTTTACAGTCCAATCGGTATTGCTGCCACCATAGATCAAGGAAGCACTTTGCCTAGTTATTATTCTCACTCTTACTAGAAAAGACAACCGACATACTCAAACATGTTAAGCTTTTCTCTTTTAAAGCATCTCTTCTGGCCAGGCATGGTGGCACACGCCTCTAGTCCCAGCACTCAGGGAGGCAGATGCAGGTGGATCTCTGTGAGATGGAGGCCAGCCTGATCTACATAGTGAGTACCAGGCCGGCTGGGGTTATGGGGAGACCCTGTCTCAAAAAAAAAACCCAAAGAAAACTTCTGGAAAAAAAAAACTCCCACTATAAAAGTAAGAATGATCATTAGAAAAACCTCAAATTCCATAGAGTAGAAAGATGAAAGAACCTGGATGCCCAACACCAAAGCTAAGAACAATGATTTTTCCTTCGTTTTGTTTCTACCTTTGTTTTCAGCAGCTAAAGCCTACCTTAGAAGTATGAAATTTCTTAGCATCTCCATGCCCAATGAACAACGAACTGCTTTTCCTTGCCCAAATATTTGTCAAGTGTGATAGGATACTGTCCTTCTGAAGAGCATATGACAAGCAGACTCCAGAGGAATAAACTTAACAGCTTTCCCTACCTACTTTTAACCCAACCTTAGATTCACCATCAACAGGGTTGAATAAAAAGGCCATAAGATACCTTCAAAAGACTCTGATTTGTTGTGTACTTACTGCTCTTCCACTTTTAGGCAGTCCTTAGGTTAATTCAAGAAAGGTAGTGCACCCTGCTGCCTTTGATGATTGAACGTTGGTGAATATTGATTAAGTCAAAACACCTAAGGACAGAATCAGGCTCAAATCTCACCACTGACTCTGTCTCTATAGTTATGGATAAAGGTCTTTGAACTTTTATTTTCTGGCCTAGGGATTCTGCACTTGCAAGATGAAGAATTTGCAATTCTTTCTAAGGAATTGCCAGTACTGAGATGTAAATTTAAAGGCTTCAAATTACTTCCTTGTCTCATTGCCCAGACTGAGGAAAAGAAGCTATCATTATCCTGGCATAGGAAACCAACCTAATGACCCAGTTTGCAGAGAATGTCAGAATCTAGGGAAATTTTAGATATTCCTGAGAGACCATGAAAAAATAATGCGTTTAGCTCTCACTGTTTCCGATAATATATGAAAAAGAGCTGAAGAATCAACAAACTGAAAGCTGAACAAGGAAATTATTATTCATGAATGAAATGCTCTCAAATAACAGCTGTAAAGTAGGAACATTTGCACATTTTAGAATGTTCATTGACAGAAACAAGTTTTTGAAAATATAAACTCTATAATTCCAATGATTTTGAAAATCAATACCTAGATGAGAAAAGAGTAAAAGATATATACGCATGGAGCCAAGACTGGGGAGAACCAGCTACACCATTACTAAGTCCCAGTACCTGATGAAAACATGTGGCCTCCTGAGGAAAAACTACTAAAAATGTCAAGACAGCAACAGGAGAGCATTACCCCAATGCAGAGTCCTAACCACAGAACCCTGGGAGATTCATGGGTCACAAGGCAGAGAACTGACCCCGTGACAATCAGGCACCTCTGGATGTTAATATTATTGTGACTGTTTTCTTTTTATCTTTTTTTCTTTTTTTTTTGTATTGTCTCTGCAAATTCTGTAAGCAAACACAATATTTTTATTACTAGAAAATATAGTAATTTGCATGTGTACAGGTTTGTATATGTGTATGTCTGTAGGTAGACCAGAGGTCAATGTTGGGTATCTTTCTCAATCACTCTCTACCTTATTTAAGTGAGAAACAGTCTCTTACTGAACCTGCAGCTCACTGATTAAGCAATTAGCTGACCAGGAAGCCCCAGGGATCCTCCTGTTTCTATATACCCCATGCTGGGATTATGGGCACACACACCACTGCTGTGCCTAGCAGTTTACCTGGATTTGGGGGATCTAAACTCAGGTTCTCAATACTTGTGTGACAAGCACTTTACCAAACTAAGCAATCTCTCCAGCCCCATAATGAGGAATTTTGAGAAGAACCAAACAACAAATGTTAACTACCTATGATTATAAAATGACATAATCTAAAACACTAACCATGTATGTCACAGACTGAGAACAGAATCTTGAGTGCAGAGAAAAGTAGAAATGTGGTTTGGGAGACAAGGCAGACACTGGGAGAAGGATGGGATGCCCTGCACTAGTGTGAATGTGCAGGTTCATAGACAAGCAAAAAATGACGAATCTATAGTAACCAAGAGTCACAGTGGTAGTGCAGTAACACAGACTTAATGAGGAGCAGGCAAAGTCTCATCCATGTAACATGTGTTGGTTGTAGCATGGCACTGTGCCAAGAAGTGTAAGCTCTGCAAAGATTAACACTGAACTCTTTTCATCTGCTACTGCCTGCTTAATCCCTCATAAAATGCCTCACATGTGGTAGACAATAAATATTGAATAAATGATATACATATAGTTGCACATTTTGTCCAATTCAAATTTCTGTGTGAAATAGAGGAAAGGCTTTTTAATAGATGGAAGAGTCCAAGTAACAGAATGATCAGAATAAGAAAACTGCCATATAAACATTTATATATTTATATTGATTCCAGAATTTCATACAATGTATTTTGATCGTATTCAGACCACTCTGCATCCCCACCTTACTACATAGCCCCCACTTCATGTCCTCTATTATTTGTCTTTTCTGTAAAGGCCTATTGAATCTAATCTGTGTTTTCCAAGAGCTCCTGAGTGTGAGTCCATACCCTGCAGTCTGGTCAACTTACCAGGTATCATACCAGTAAGGAACTGACTTTCTTTCTTCCAGTATCCATCAATTGTCAACAGCTTCTCAGCTAAGGCTGGGCTTCCCCACCCCCTCCCCCACTCATGCTGGGTCCTTGTCTGGTTTGGGTTTTTACAAGTTTTATGCATGCTGTAATAAGCATTGTGGGTTCGTATGTGCAACTACCCTGAGATATCCAGATTTCCTTTGCTTTCTAACTCAAAGGGAGCATGAAGAAGTTGTTCTTAATTATTCTGTATCTTAAGTATCCCATATTTATCCCAGAACTGATGAGAAAAATATCCAACAGGATCCACTGTGGGCAACAGACTTATCTATATCTCATTAAGATAAATCAAATCTTGGGAATTCCCTAGAAGGCAGATGACTTCCTTCTTAGCTTCAAGAGATAACTCCAGGCACTACACAATTTCAAGGTCATTTTGAAATTCTGTTAAAAATTCCTGATACCACATTTTCTGTGAACAAGTAGAGGAGCAAAGGAAACAATTATTGAGACACCATGAGCTGAGGAAAGATTAAATATAGATGCTGAGATGAGAACAGCCTGTCTCCTCCATTCCATATCCCTGCTCAGGATGCACATGTGCACCACTGAGCAGAAAATGCATCACCATCATGTCCCTTCTCTTTTACAATGGCCCCCAATGCCAAAAGATTCTCTTTATCTTTGATTCCTGCTAATCCCAAGCACTTTTCTGTTTACCCTTTTACAAGCATGGCAAACAGGAACTGTTTCCAATGTTTCACTGTAATCAGTTGCATTGCAGGTATTTCTTTTCCAAAGCAATGGAGAAAAACATGGGACTGGAGTGCGGCTTACCTAGCATATATGAGTCCCTAGCATACACAAGACCCTATGGTACCATTGTACCATTTCTAGCACTATAGAAAGAAATAGATAGGAGACAAAGAAGGAGAGAGAGAGAGAGAGAGAGAGAGAGAGAGAGAGAGAGAGAGGAGGCTAATCTCAGCACATTGGATGTTGGAGGGGCTAGGTAATCTCAGCACATTGGAGGATGAAGAATTAGGGGCAGCAGAATTAGGAGTTCAAGCCTAGATAAAAAATTTAAAAAAAGAAAACGGACATTTTAACTTTCAACTTTCCCTGAAGCAGCACAAAGAATATACTTATCCCCAGTCAAAGTATCAGCTTGGAACAATGTCTTAGGACTTGTTCTACTTTTCTGTTCCTCTGAAAAGCACCATGACCAAAATCATCTTGGGGAGAAGAAAGGTTTATTTGGCTTACAGCTTCAGATCATACTCTATTATTTCTGGAAATCAGGAAAGGAGATCAAGCAGGCACTGAAGCAAAAACCATTGAGGAATGCTGTTCACTGGCTGGTTCTCTGGCTGGTGCTCAGCAAGCATTCTTATTCAGCCCAGAACTGACTGTCTAGAGATGGTACCACCCACAGTAGCCTGGGCCATTCCACATCAATCATCAATCATGACAATGTCCCAAAGATGTACCCATAAGCCAATCTGATAAAGGAAATTCTTCAATTGAGGTTCTGTCTTCCCAAATGACTTTAAGTTATTTAAACTCAACACTAAAGACTAACCAGTTCAGTTCAGGACCTTATTAAAAAAAATAGAATGCATTCTACAATGAACTAAAATGCAAAGTATGGATGGTGGTAGGTCTGAGATTCACACTCAAACAGTAGGGAAAACATAACATTGGCATTTTTCAGTATTTTATTTATTTTTAATTCGAGACAAGATCTCATGTATTTCAGGCTGGCCTCAAACTCAATATTTAGGTAGAGATGACCTGGCACCTGTAATCTTCCTTCCTCTGCCTCCCTAGTGATGAGATTACAGGCATGCACCATCACAGCCAGTTGATGCCTTATATAGTACTTCGGATGGAACCCAGGGATTTTACAAGCACTCTGCTAAGCTACATCCTCAGTCTTGCTTTGCTTTTGAAATGGACTATACCCCAAGTTCAAGGGACCTTCCTGCCTCAACTTCCTAAGTAGCTGGGGCTAGAAGCATGTTACCACATTCGGTTGGCATTTTATCTGACCATGATTTACAATTCCAGACTGTGAAGGAAAACATTCCATTTTAAATTTTTTATTTCCCTTATTAGTTTGTGCGGGGGGGGGGTATGTATGTGTGTGCTTGCAAGTGCACACACAAGTGTGCAAGTGGAGGTCAGGGGAGTCAGTTCTCTCCTCCCACCGTAGGTTCTGGGAATCAAATTCAGGTGGTCAGGCTTCCATGGTGCAGTAAGCACTCTTACCATCTGAGTCAACTTTCCCACCCCTGAAAACATTATAAAAGGCCCATCTATCCATTCACTCATCATCCTGAGCTAGAACTGGGACAGAAATATGACGGTTTTCCAAGTTTTTAAAATCGTTTGACAGTTTCAGACACTGTATATAATAATTTTAGCCGTTATCCTTTCCCATTTCCCTTCCTCATCCCCTTCCCTATCTCGCTGGAGCTTTTTCTAAAGAAGTCCTCCTCCAGTTTTCATGTTTTCTTTTGTGTGGGTCCCACTAGTTTAATCAGTTTCCTGTTCCAGTGTGAGTGAGAGGTTATTTGCTCGAGCAAGGGCAAATTTTAGGAGAACGTGTTGGTTTAGGGATAGAATTAAGGAATGAATGCCTAGAAAAGGGCAAGCACAGGGTATAAAGTCACAAGGCCCAGCTTTGCCACAGAGGACTCAAACAGCTGAGCCCTAAACATCTCTGCATCTGAGCCCACTGGGTAGCCATGCCAGAGATATATTTGAAAAGACAAAATACAAGTTTGCCTATTATAGCACATAGCACACCTGAACCCATAGGACAAACCACTCCCTCCAAAGAAGATGAAAAGTTGATTTTAAAGAGGGGGAGATCTAGGTTATAGCGGATGAATGCAAACATCAACTTAGATCGAAGTAATCAGCCAGGGGCTGGGATGTAGCACAGTTGGTAGAGTGACTATCAAGCAAGTAGCCTTGGGTTATATCCCTAGCACTACATAAAACTGGGCATGATAGCACATGCCTATATTTCCAGCACTCAGGAAGTTGAGGTAAGAGAATCAGAAGTTCAAGGTCATCATACATAATAAGTTCAAGGCCAAGTTAGGATACACTTTTTCAAAGAAAAAAGTAATCAAGTAAAATAAAGTTGCTTGGAACAGCTCCCATTACACCAAGTTTATTCTAAATTATTTATTAGCCATTGATCAGAGTGTTTGTGCTTGTGAGCCTGTCTTTATGCTGGATGACACTAAGCATGTTAAATAATTTCTCTGTGCCTCTATTTCCTTATCCACAAAACAGATAATAATGCCCAATTTATATGGATGATGTAAAAGTTAGCACGTTGTATGTAAAAGCAAAAGGCAACTAGGAGAAATCGTAATCCTTCCATAGTTACTATGTCATAATAGAAGTAATCAAAAGATAACTTTCTCACACATTTCCACCTTTAACTATAACCATTTTTTGAAGTACAGATATTCCTCACTTAGAGTGGGATTATGTCCCAACAAACCCACTGTGAGTTAAAAATATGAATCAGCCAGGCATCCTGGCACATGCTTTTAATTCCAGCACTTAGGAGGCACCGGTAGGTGAATCTCTGAGTTTGAGGCCTGGGTGGTCTACATAGCAAGTTACAGGCTGACTGGGGCTACATAGTAAGATTTTTGTCTCAAAAAGAAGCAAAATATAACTTAAAAATGATGCATTTAATTCACTTAACCCACTGTTGAGCACAGCTGGACCTAAGTCTAACTTGCACATGCTCAGAATACTAACATTACCATCCATATGAGCAGCAGCATTGAACACGAAGACCACTGATAACATAGTGCTGAATACCTCACGTGCTTCACTGAGTACTGAAAGTACAAAGTGAGTGTATGGGCACTCACTATTATCACACACATCTGAAGCACACTAGATCTTAAGCATATTTCACACACTGAATTTAAAGCTCATTGCTGGATAAACATGTTACATATAGCAATCATGTCATCAATTTCTAACTGGAAACTGCTCAACATTGCAAGAGAATACCATATCATATGCTAGCACTGAATACGGCAAAATTCTAAGTATGGCTTTGAGTGAATGCACATAGCTCTTGCACCACCATAAACTTTTTAAAAATCATGAATAAAATCATTGTGAGATGATAAGCCTCTGCATTTGGAAGACAAAGTTTCAAAAAGATTTAAATCATTGCTGTTGTCTAATGATGAAACATGCATGGGTATAGCCAAGTGTTACAACATCCAGAAGCTGTATCCGAAGTGTGGCTGGAGTAAGATGATGGGGCTCAATAAGAGGGAAACTCAGCAAACATGAACACAGGGCCATGAACTGCCTGTAACCACAACAGCAAAGATTTTTTTCAATTACTTGCATTTCCCCCTTGTTCAGTACACTTTTAGGTATATTTTTAATTTATCTTATTTAAACGTTTTTATTTTTATTTTGAAAAGTTTTTATTACATTCTTATTTATTGTGGGGAGGTACATGTGTCATGGTGTGTGTGTGTGGAGGTCAGTGGACAACTTGCATGGTTGGTTCTCTCCTACTATGTGGGTCCTGGAGATCGAAATCAGGTTGTCAGGCTTGATGGCAATTCATATGTTGATGGACATTTAAGCTAATTCCATTTCCTAACTATTGTGCATAGGGCAGCAATAAACATGTATGTGTAGGTGTGTCTGAAGGAGGATATAAAGTACTTTGGATAAATGCCCAGGAGTGGTACAGATGAATCATAGAGTAATTGTGTTCTTAGTTTGAGAAATTCTCACACCAACTGCTAACTGCTATAGTGGCTGTACCAACAGCAGATAAGGTCACTTTCCCTACATCCTCATCATTTGTATTCTTGATGACAGTCATTCTGACTAGGCCAAGATGCAGTATCAAAGCAGTTTTAATTGCATAGCAGCAAATTTTAAAAGCTTGCTGGAAAAGCTGATCATGATTCATTGTAGCTTTTCTGAAGTTAAAGAATGTGTGGGGAGAGGTTCACTGGATCTCCAGTTTCAAAACTACCCAGTGCTCTGCAAATGTGTTCCATGTCGGCTTCTGCCACTGAGCAGGCAATTCCCATGCAATGTTCCCTGATGCCTTCCTTCCTGCTCACAGCTCCATTGCTCCTCCTGGCCTGGGCCTCTGAGAGCATCCGGTACTCACTATTTATGCTCCTATTTTGTGGAGCCATTTGGTGACCCACAACTGTAAGGTGATGCTTCTGATTTATATGAAATGGCCAACACATGAGAAATCCTTGGTATTGTATGTAATCAGTACATATTTTATTTTAATGATTGGAACAAACATGATGAGATCTTAACCCTGGTCATAATAACATTAAAGTCAATTCTATGTTTGTATTAGTTACTTTTCTGTTGCTGTTGTAACACACCAGACCAAAGCAACTTATAAAAGAAGAGTTATATGGCTTACAATTTCAGGAGTTAGAGTTCATAAGGGTGGGGTGGGTGTGGGGCACATGGCGACAGAAGGTGGCCAGAGCAGAAAGCCTGGTGATCACATTTTCAAGTAGGCAGAAAAAGCAGGGAGCAACTGGAAATCTGACAAGGCTTAAGAACTCTCAGTGCCTTCCCCAGTAACATGCATCCTCCAGCAAAGCCATACCTCTTAAAACCTCCCAAAACACAGGGGCACCCACTTTTCTGTGAATAAACTCCCACCCGATGCACTATTAACAAGCCCAACAAACTAGTTAGGATTTTCAAAAAAAAAAAAAAAAGGAATAAGAAATAGATTTCTCACAAATTTGCCCATGGGAAATTTTATGCTTGATGTATGTGATGAATTATGTGCAGCAATAAATGTGTGTCATTTAAATAAAAAACATATTTTCAGGGCTGGAGATAGAACTTAGTACTTAGCACTGGCTGCTTTTGCAGAAGACCCTGGTTTGGTTCTCAGTACCCTTATGTCAGCTAACTCCAGTTCCAGGAGATGTTATGTCTGTAACTCCAGTTCCAGGACATGCAGTGCCCTCTTCCAGCCTCTGCAAGCACTACATGCATGTGATGCACCTACATTCGTGCAAAGCATTCACACACATAAAATAGAAATATTTTAAAAGAAAATATTTTTTTAAAAAACCTCCCAAAACAGCACTACCAACTGAGGACAAAATGTCCAAATTGTTGGAACCCATGGGAGACATTCTCATTCAAACCACAATGTTTAAGGCATATTTCCTCTTCTGCCTTCAACTGTCCTTATATACACAGGGCTTACCGATAGCCAAAGTTTGAGAAATAAGTTGAAATAAAACCTATGTGAACATAAGGAAAGGCTAAATTTCTTGAGTTTCCTCACCATAGGGAGCCTAGGTCTTAAGCTTACTGAGGGGAAGCTAGTTACTTGCAACAATTCAATGGGGGCTAAGAATCTTCCCCTCTCCCTCTATGTATGAGGAGTGACAATTCAGTCTTCTCTGACAAAGTTGGGAAGTAGCAGTATTATGAGCTAGTGAGACCACCTACATCTTTTATATGGACTAATGAATGCCACTATTAAAAGCCATGTTTAAGATGTAACGCGGGAAACTGTTATGCTTGCTGTTTGTGGAGTTTTTCCTGCCAAGATGGTAGACACTGGAGATACAGAAGGTAAAGTTGTGAGGTACAGAAAATGAGGGGGAAAAGGCTTTAGAATCCATTCCCCCAAAAGGGGGAGGGTGTCAGAGAGAGTGAGTAAAAAGGTGGTAAAATAAAAGCTTGTTAAACAAAGGAAAAACCATAACCTTTTTAAAAAATCCTCTGTGTGTGTTTCTGACTAGATTATTGGCTCTTTGAGGACAGTTATTAACCAGGTCTGCTTTCTTTCAGTCCCTAACAAAATGTCTGAAAAATACTGAATGCCTATTTAGGTGCTCAGTAAATGTAAAATAAGATTATAAATTACAGGTAGTGGAGAGAGCTCTTGGCAAAGAAAATGGAACCTTTTTTTGTTTTATTTGCTTATTTCGAGACAGGATCTCATCATTTAGCCTCGATTGGCCTCAAATTTATAGTAATTCTACTGCCTCTGCCTCTTAAGTGCTGGGATTACAGATATACACCACCATGCCTGGCTAGAAAAAGAAATCTTCCTAAGATCGTTCAAGAAGGAAAGTGAAAACTAAACACCAACAGAACTGCGGGTTACACCTAGGATCCTGTATGCCCTCCTTTCACCTTAATTTTTTAACTTCTCATTCAGATCCCCACTTTGAGAACCAATACCTGTGCTCTTTACACCTGCCTGCAGATACAGTGACTTGTCCACCAGCTAGGTCTCTCTCTGCACGTCAACCCCATCTTCTTCCAGCATAGCAGACCTGAGACCTTACCTAAGACACTACAGTCAGATTTCTAGCAGGTTCCATCCTGACTTAGCAAAACACAGAGCACCTACTCTTATTTCCACATATGATGGGACAAAGACAACTACATCTCCCTCTAGTATTGCTGGCTGCAAATTCTGTCACCATAATCACTTCCTGAAGATTCAGTAGAATAAAATAAAAATTTCATTTAATCTTAAAATAATCCTTTGCTTTTTAGCCAAGATGGCGCTAAAAGTGCAGCAGGAAGCTCTTGCCCCTCCCAAAGCCGAAGCCAAGAAGGCAGTGTTGAAAGGCATTCACAGCCACAGAAAGATCCGGAGGTCACCCACCTTCCAGTGGCTCAAGACCCCGTGACTCTGGAGGCAGCCCAAATACCCTTGCAAGAGCTCCCCCAGAAGAAACACACTTGACCACTTTGCCATCATCAAGCCCCCCGCCACACACACTGAGTCAGCCATGAAGAAGCTAGAAGACAAGAACACACCTGTGTTCATTGTGGATGCCAAGGCCAACAAGCACCAGACCAAACAGGCTGTGAAGGAACTCTACGACATTGATGTGCCAAAGCCAATACCTTGATCAGATCTGAAGGAGAGAAGGCTTGTGTTTCTCTGGCTCCTGATTATGGTGCTTTGGATGTTGCCAACAAAATTGGGATCATCTAAGCAGTCCAGCTGGGGAGATGGCTCAGCGGTTAAAGGCACTGACTGCTCTTACAGAGGATCTGGGTTCGATTCCCAGCACCCACATGGTGGCTACGAACCATTCTTAACTCCAGTTTCAGGGGAATCCAAAGCCCTCTTCTGACCTCCACGGCATTGCACGACACGGGTGCACTCACATACATGCAGGCAATACACTCATACACATGAAATAAAAAATAAATAAAATATTTGTTAAAATCCTTCAAAGGAGTTATGTTACCATTTATAAATTAGAAAACTACAGCTCAACACAGTGTTGGATCATATAGCTGTGGGAGAGCAGGTCTGCTACTAGGATTCAGGGCACCACAGTTCACCATCCACTTTTCTCCAGAATCCTTAAAATAGTTAGCTTTCTAGAAGTAGGCAGGGTGACTGACCATCCCAGTTTTCCCAGGACTGGGAGGGTTTCCAAGACAAAGAACTTCCAGTGTTTAAAATAGGACAATGTTTGGCAAACTCCTCTTCACGAGGACGCCAGAAGTGAGGACACTGACTTTTTCACCACCATACTCCACAGAACACTGTGGGTACTCAGAGCATATCTGCTGAAGGAGGGAAGGAAGAAATGATTTTGTGATAGTTCTGCTGCACCTTTCAGTGCCACAGTCCCCTTTATGAAAGGCTCTTTGTGTCATCCCCTTCCCCTTCTCCCTGCTTCATCAAACAGTAAGAGAGGATCATGGAGTTACTGTGTGTGAGCATTTCAGTATGAAAAAGGAAGACTCGAGAGATACCCTAACAGGCAACTGAAATTGAGTTCTGCTTGTCTTTGTTGCTTTCAAGGGAGAAAGCAAATGAGTGGTAAAGTTGATTTCTTATTTTCAAATAAATTAAACATTCAGAAATGTGTGTTTGTTGCCTACTTTTAATAGCATACCCCTTTATTAAGCCAGAGTCCAAGTCAGCCTCCTGTCCAAGTTTTCTGTCATGCCTTTTTGTCTAGCCTGTTCAGCTATTTTTAAAAATGTTGAATATCAACAATGGTTCTCAGGCAGGCATTGTCAACTTTTATATGAAGCAATCTTGGTTGAATGAGAAGATCCCAGAGCTTATAGTCCCCTGTTCTGTGCTGCCCCAGGCTCGGCTTGAATGTGTGTGACTGATAACAGGACACATTTCTACCTTTGTTATTACATTCCTGTTCCATAATTCATTGGCCACTCTCATTATAGGAAAGATCTTTATGGCAAAGTGGGCAGGACAACAGGTAAATGCTTTGAGGGGGAAATAAGTGCAACTGCCTTGTAGGGCTTTTCAGCCAAACATGGGCAGTTCTGTTCTCTGTACCTGTTTTTTTCATATGGGGTTTCTGGCTGACCCAGCCAGATCCATAGCCTCCCCCGACAAACATACCCTTGGGGTAGGCTGCTCAGAGGGGATGCTTTTCAACAATATGTAGTGATAGTTCATTGAACTACCTGCTCTGTATTGTATGTTGACTTGGAAATGGCTTTCTTTCCCAATGTTGGCATTTGTTCCTTTCAGGTGGAGCATATAATTTCCTGCATTTGCAAAAGGCTCCTAGCCTCAGGGCCTTCTTACTACGTCCTTAGGCAAACAAGGGTTCTAACATGGCTCCAGGATGCTGACCCCAGTTATATACCATGTTAATTTTCTGGGATTATAAACAGAGTGTAAAGGAAGATGGTAGAATAAAACTCTCCAGGGATCATATGGTACAGAAACATTAATTTGAGCAACTGCTCACACAAAAATATCTTTACGAGAGCTAAGGAAATCAGGTAAAAAAGAACATAGGAAAAAAAAACTCATTGAGAAACTGAGCAAAACATTCAAGAGACAGGGGCAGAACTGAGTTTAATGTTAGTTTGGGCGACACAGAGAACTCCAGGCCAGCTTGGGTTACATAGCAAGACCCAGTCTCAAAAAAAAAAATAAAAGTAAAAAATGAACAGAAAAGAAAGAAACACATTGAAGAGGATAGGGAGGAAAATTTCATTTTATCCATGTCATCTCAGTCCTATCCCCCAAAGGAACAGGATGAAGGGATGTGTCATCCGCAAGGAACAAATAAAAGAAAATATAGAACTTTTTGACTTGGTCTTCCATTCTAGGTTCACCACAGTAAGAATCAATATTGGGTATAGTTTCAAGGGTTTTGGCACTAGGCTGATGGTACTGGTCACTTGAAGCCTCTAAACCTGCTCTATGGTGATGGAAAGAAACCCTGTAGACCCTGTATTCTGCCCACACCACACCACTATTAGTCAACTATAGCAGCCTTCAGTTTCTGACAAACCTCAATAGCAGAAAGGCCACAGTGGACATGGGCTTTGTAGGCTTCCATTGCTGTTCCAGCTTCATCACCCATAGGGTTCCAGGCTGATGTTGAGCTAGCCTTGAAAGCCATGGGATTCTAACCTACACTATTCCAACCATGGCTGAGGATATGTCCTAATTGTACAATCACTACCACAGTCATGGGCTTATGGATCACATGAGACAGGCTTCCCAGAAGGCCTAGATAATCTTACTATCAAACATTCCCAGAAAAAGCTAGACTGCAAAGATTGGCTAGTAACTATTTCAGTTCACAGATCTGAGTACGAAGATAAAGGATCAGTTCACAGATATGAGCACAAAGATCAACAACAATCAGGAAAACATGAGTGTCATATGGAATAAATAAGGTGAAAATTACTGATCTTAAATATATGTAGGTGTATTAACTGATGGTTAAAATATTTAGAGCAGGAATTTTAAGGAAATGCCAAAAATGTCAAAATAACACCAAAAATGTCAAATAACACCAAAAATTTCAGCAATTTCTCTCAGAAATCTAGCAGACTGAACTTATTTTTCATATTTTACTTATTATTTTCATATGTATGAGTATGTTACCTGTATGTAAATTCACCTGTATCATGCAGTGCTCACAGAGGTAAGAGAACGGCATTGGATCCCCTGGAACTGGAGTTCCAGAAGGTTGTTAGCCACCATGTGGGTGCAGGAATGGAACCTGGGTTCTCTGCAAGAGCAGCTAGTAACTCTTAACCACTGAGCATCCCTCCAACCCCTTGACTTATTTTTTTAAATCAAAAAAATTCTTGAGGAGCTGAAGAGATAGTTCAGTGGTTAAGAACACCGGCTATTCTTCCAGAGGACCAGAATTCAATTCCCAGCACCCACATGGAGGCTAACAACCATTCATAACTCCACATCCAGGGGATCTGATGCCCTCTTCTAGCCTCCATGTGTACCAGGTACACATGTGGTATACTCACATATATTCAAGCAGGACACTCAAAAATAAATGAATTTCTTTTGATATTTTATTAATTATTCTTATTTTACGTGTATGTGTGTATTGCCTGCATGTAAATAAGTACACCTGGAAGACAGAAGAGGCTGTCAGATCCCCTGGAACTGGAATTATGGACAGTTGTTAGCTGCCATGTGGATGCTGGGATTCCAACCCGGGTGTTCTGCAAGAACAGTGTTCTTAACCACTGAGCCATCCCTCCAGCACATGAATTTTTTAAAAAGTTCTGGAGTTGAGGAACACAATGGATGAAATAAAAAATTTAATGACGAACATCAAAAGGAGATTTGATCAAGTAGACAAAAGAATTCTGTGAACTTGAAGATGGTTTATTTGAACATTTACAGTCAGAGAGAAAAAGGAAGTAATATAAATGAAGAAAGCATACAGAATTTATGGGACAACTTCAAATATGAAATATGTAGATTATTGAAGTTCAAGAAGCAATATAGGAAGATGAAGGGCTAGAAAGCTAATTTAAAAAAAGAATAGCACAGTTAAATGGATCAGCAGGTAAAGGTGCTTGTTGCTAAGGCTATCAACCTGAGTCCCAGTCCCCAGACCCACATGGTAGAAGCAAGAACTGACTCCTACAAGTTATCCTCTGACATGTGTACACATACACATGCGCGCACACACACACACATACACACATGTGCACACACTAAACAAATGTAATAAAAACATTTTAAAAATAAAATATTAACAGAATGCTTTCCATACATAGAGAAAGCTATAAATATACAAGAATAGAACAGTCGAAGACCTTCAATCAGATTCAGTTAAAATAAGACTACACACAATACATTGTAATCAAATTTCCAAAGAGAAAAACCAAAAAGATGGTCTTCAAAACAAGAAAAAGAAGTCAATAATAAAGAAGTGAATTCAAATAGTACGCCTAACTACAGACTCCTCAGCATGAACCTTACATGCCAGGATAGAGGGAGAAGACACGTTCAAACACTAAAAGGAAATAATTGCCAAGAAAAAGGTTGTACCCAGAAAGCTGTCATTCAGAAATGAAGGAGACACTTTCCCAGACAAACAAAAACTAAGGGAGTTCCTCAGCATCATATTTGTCTCACAAGAAATTTAAAATTAGCTGAAAGTGAAGGAAAAGTTGCTAATAAGTAACACAAAAACATTTGAGAAGTATAAAATTCATTGGTAGAAGTATACAAATCCAGTGTCTGTGTGTGTGTCTGTGTGTCTCTGTGTGTGACTTGTATGTTTAATATGAAGATCAAAAGTTAATATGAAAATAAAAACTACAATAATTTACTATGTAATATGCAATATACAAAGTTACAAATTATGCCATCAAGAATACATCTGAGAACAATTGGTCTTTGCCCAAGATTTATCTATATGACACACAGTAATTAAAAGTACCAGACTGGTGGAACTAACCTTCTTGGGTGTTTAACAGACATACTTTGAGGCCTATAATAATTTGGTCAGAGGGCCATAAAGGACACTTTTTGCTCCTAGCCCTCCTAGGCCGACTAGTTCCAGGGGACTATTAACAGCTCTCAAAATGTCCTATAATGGTGGTGGGTCACCTGTCCTCTTGATAAAGGAGGCCAAGGAGACCCCACCAGATATACTTGAACCAGTGTCCAGTCTATAAAGAGGAGGGTCAACACAGAGGAATCATTTCCTCCATGCTTCCAAGCGAAGCCAACCATGGTCGAGCAGGACCTTTGACTTATCTTCAAAAGAAAGGAGCCAGGGGCTCCTCCCAAACCCATGTGACCCCTGAGGAACAGATCCTCAAACAACCTTAAGAGTAAAAATAAATTGGATTAACTGGGCCAACTCTATGGCCTTAAACACCCAAAAGGAAAGTATAACCAAAGATTAAAGGGGCCAATATAATTTTTTAAGAGTCCATATGTATAACTAAAGGCTACACAACAAGAAACAACGCCAGGTAGAAGATACCTTCTTTTGAGTTGTTGGCCAGGATGGCCCAAGGGACTCCCAGATAGTAACCCAGTATAGAAATGGGAAAATGAACAGCAGACCCCAATCTTATCTAAAGGAATATTGACAACTGATTACTGCTAGATGAGGTACAGCTGACCTTCGAAAACAAACATCTCTAGATAGGCTGACTAGATTCACGGGATGGACAAGTAGAGGGGAATGGTTGGAGGTGCCAACAACACAGCAGACAGTAGCAGGGATAACAGAGCATAACGACTCTAGTGGGGGGAAGGTGCCATCTGGGAAGTGGGTGTACAGTTGAATATGATGGTTTGGGATGTTCTGTGTGATATATACACAAAAAAATCAACAAATTTTTAAAAATGAGTTATATTTGAGGAGGAAGCACAAAAATTTACTTCATGTTAATTAGTAGAGGTGATAAACATTACCATTGAAATCTACCTGATGACTTTATAGACATACACAGGTGCCAAGTATCCAAGTGCAACTGATTATGACTAGTAGTGAGATGCATACAGATTATAGATGCTATAATCATGTAGTTATTAAAATTAAAAAATAATAAAATAATAATAATTAGTAGATGTGAAAAACATTACCATTGAAATCTACCTGATGACTTTATATCCATGCTCAGAGGCCAAGGAGTTCAGAAAGTAACCGACTGTGACTAGCAATAGTCTGGTATATAGAGATTAGAAACGCATGTGCAAACATCTTAATGTCAATTGCATTGAAAATGAATTTTTCTGTATGAAACTATGTATTTTAATAATGAAATGGAGATCGTTTTTAAAGGTTAAAACCGCATTTATGTCTTATAGAGTTTATACTGAGTACAATATTGTATAACTGTAATAATTCAACTGTAAACCTAAAAATTTACAGCCAATTTTGAAAAAGATGCATCTTAGCTCAGAAAATTGTTTTTGAATATGTCAATGTTGTTGTAATGAAATGCTTCTTCTAAAAAAATTCATTAAAAAATAAAAAATAAACAAAAATTTAAAAATAATAAAAATTAAAAAAATAAAAAAGAATACAAAAGTAAGAGCTGTGAAGATGTCTCAGTGCTTAAGAGTACTGAATGCTCTTGCGGAGAACCCAGGCTTGGTTCCCAGCACCCACATGGCAGGTAACAACAGTCCATAGTTCCAGAGGATCTGATATCTTCTTCTGGCATTCACAGGCTTTGTACGACACAGGTGCACTTACATAAAAGCAGGCAATACACTCATACATTTAGAATAAAAATATAGTTTTAAAAACAATAATACAAAAGTAAAGTTCGATGGTATGGTTCAGTGGTAGAACATGTACTTAGCATGCATAAGGCCCTGGGTACAGTCTCCGGCACCAAACACCAAAATTGAAAATTGAAATAGAGTTAAATGAATTTTTTCTTTTCTTTTTTTCTTTTAAAAGGTAGAGAAAAAACTCCCAGCAACAGGGCAGGAAAGAAAGGGAGTTACCCTTTTACTCGTTTTCTTGTTTTGGAGACAGGTTTTCATGCATTCCAGGTTGATCTTGAACTATGATCCTCTCGCTTCTACTTCTTGAGTACCGGAATTAAAGGCCTGTGCCACCACACCCAGTTTTAGGGGGTGACAGATGTGGGAGACAGGCTTGAGCCTAGTAAAAGTTCCTATGACCACCTTACAGCAGCCTGAGGCAATGGCCCGGCCACTGGAGCCATGAGGAACACCTTGTGACAAAAGCTCCAACAGGCAAATCATGAGACTGATACCTAGAGCTCGCCACATCCCACTCTCTACCCTCTAAATTCTAAAACTGTCACTTCCAGATAAACGTTGAGTAACAACAGCCTGGGTCACATGACTTCCAGGAACCCGAAACTAACTGAAACCTACTATGCTAATAAGGCATCTGGCCTGCTATACTGTGATAAGACACTAAGCCTGTTATGCTAATAAGGTGTCCTACTCGCTGTGCTATGATTGGACCGCTACCCCTATATAAGCTTGTACCTTTCTGCAATAAACCAGATCTTCGGCACTGGACCTGGTCTCACAGCCGCCTCACCAGCCCTGGGGTCCAGGACTAGACAGGAGTGGCAGCGGTCAGACACAACCACCAGGCAAGCAAAGGGCTGAGCGGGAGAGCAACCACAGCCAGGGATTGGATCTAGTGCTTGCCTGGGTTAAATCCCCAGCACTGACTGTATTAACCAGGCATGGTGGCACACACTTGTAATCCCAGCTCTTGGAACGTAGAGGCAGAAATTCAGTCATCCTTGGCTATATAGTAAGTTCAATGCCAGCCTGGGATACATGAGACCCAATCTCAAAAATAATTACCTATTTGAATGTAATCATTTTTGGAAGATTTAAAGAAAAAAATTTCTGCTTATATGAAATATTTTATAAATTGTTACTTATAGCTCACAGATGCCATGTGCCTGATGATCAGGCTAAAAAACTGAGGTCTCTTCATAGTCTTCACGCTCCTCCTCCACTATCTGTGGCCTTGCTGAGGGGTCAACAAAGGTTTAAGTGGAGAAAAATGGCACAAGCAAATTAAATTCACTAGAGGTAGATAGAGGTGTGAGTGAATGAATAGAACACAGTCTGGCTGGCTTTTAAAATTATTTTTTTCTCTAAGTGTAGGTTTACTGTCTTCCTAGGATCTTTTACTTCATCAGGTTTTGAGGATTGGAGGCAGGAGGAGGTTCAATTTTGCATGAATAGATACTATTATCTATATTCCAAAACCCAAATATGCTAAAGAAAGCTGCTGCTTTTTTTTTTTTAAAGAGGAAACTGTTTTAAAGGTATATATATGTACACAAGATCACCTTAGGAGTTAGAATCGCTGAAGAAAGAAATCCACAAAACATAAATAAAACCCAGATTTGTTGGAAAAAGAAAGTGAACATCATCCCATTTGGTTTACTAAACCATGATTGTATTTATAGTAGACTCACAAGAACTTAGGCATTCACATTATTTTGCTAGTATGTCAAATGCTTTTTAAAGTTAACAGTGCCTTATAAGTGGCCACAGATTACAAAGCAAAGAACTATAGGTGAGGACTGCACCAACGACCTGGTGACCTTGAGCAAACAGCTTCCCTTTGCTGGGCTTCAGCTTCTTTCTGCCTTTTGTACTGAGGCAGTTAGGTCAGACCAGTTCCCTCCAAGTTCACAGTCCCATTCTCTTTCAATCAGTATGGAAATTTGAGATTGGGCATGATCAGTGGAAACTTTTCCAAGGCATGAGAGTGGAGACCCAATTAAGAGATATTTGGAGTATGTAGAACTAGAGTAATAATCATTGTAGCAAAAAGGCTAGACCCATGCCACCTATTCAACTTCACTTAGTAGAGTACTGAGAGTCAAAGAAGGGTACAAGGGCATGACGTACCATATGCCCTAGGCCACACAGGGAGGATGTGTGATGGGACCTTCAGAGAAATATGTGTCTTTATTGGTGTACATGTGTATGCAAGTTTACATGCATGTATGTGTACACGTGTGTGAAGGCCAGAAGACAACCTTGAGTCTGCTTGCCTCAGCTTCTATAGTGCGTGATTAAAAGTGGGCCGCAGCTGGCCTGTTTTGCTTTTGGTTTTGAGACAGGGTCTCTCACTGGCCTGGAACTTTCCAAATAGGTTCTGCTGGCTGGCCAGCAAGCTCCAAAGTTCTGCTTGTCTTCACCTCGTGAGCACTGGGACTTTAAACATGCAGCACCATGCCTGGCTTTTAACACAGGTGGTGACAATTGGACTGAACTGTTTTCTCAGCCATGAAAATACATTTTTATTATACTTCATTACGATTTTTTTATATTAAGAGGAGGGGTACATGTGTAAAGGTCAGAGGACAGCTTGTAGGAGTCAGTTCTCTCCTTCCAATACGTAAGTCCTAAGAAACAAATTCAGGCCATCAGGCTTGGAAGTGCAAATATGCACTGAGCCATCTCATTGGTCCCTAGGAATTCATTCTTTTTTTTTCAGATTTTAATTAGCCAAATTTATTGCTGCAGTAAGACTGACTGTCTCCAGAGGCCAGATAAGGGACTGCAGTGCAGCTGTGGGGAGGGAGGGTCTTTTAAAGGCAGAAACCACAAGCTGCTTCATTCCTGTGGTGTTGGCAGTTGCAAGGACAGTGGGTCACACTGACCCTTCAGTGCAGCAATAAGCAAGTTTAAAGAAGCCAAAACAAGCAACTATTAGTCATTTTCTTTAAAAAAAAAATAATTTATTGAGAATGTCATGCAGGCATATAAGCATGTAAGGTGTTTTGATCAAATCCATGCCCACTCCACTCCCCTCCCCTATCTCCCACTTTTTTCTGATAACTTCATGTACTCTTTTTTTATGAGGCTTGCTACTCTAACATTCCCCCCTCTGAAGAGGTAACCCTAAAATATTTTAAGGATTAGATAAGAGCTCCCAAATACTTTAGACATTTTTGGCCTTTGGAACAGAGCATGTTGCTAAGAGGCCCAAGGACATTGTGAGTTTTAGCCAAGAAACTGGCTATTTCTTTGGGGTCTTTTTATTCTAACTGCCTACCAATTCCTACCTCCTATTCTTATGACACCATCCTCTGAAGAGGTTACCCAGCTTGTGGACAGGGAATCAGGTTGCAGACTGTTCGGGAAGCAGACTGCTCTGGCTTCTTCCATGCAGGGATGCAGGGTGAGGTAATTGGGTTACTCCTTCAGTGGGTCTATCTAAAAGACTCCCAAATTACATAACTCTTATCACCATGTGAAGGCAGGATCCAGGCATTCTCAGGTAATCCCCTGCGTTCTTAGCTCCTATGTCAGAGGGAGGTCGGAACAGGTACTCTCTGGTGGTCTCAGGATTCATTCTTTATGTAATAAGAAGAGCTGTGTTCTAATCTAGGCTGGGACTCAGGTGTGTGGTAGTGCTTTTTCTGTGTGAGATGACAGATGCCTTTACCAATTGTAGTAAATGATGACTGACATATACAGAACAGTACGTGCTCATTATTAGCAAGGAATTAGCCGCACTTGGTGGTACATATCTATAATTCCAGAACTCAGGAGACTGAGGCAGGAAGATCACAAGAACAAGGCCTGCCTGCTATATTGGAGATCTTGTGTCAAAACAAAAACACAGGTTCTTATGTAAATCAGAAAGAGAGGAAATCATACTATTCATGTTTACCATCTAAACCTCATAGGTCAGGTTCAAAAGAACAAACTGAATGTATTCTAGAAGTAGATAGGCTACTTTGTTGTAAAAGCAGACTCCCAGACTTGGCTTTTAAATGAAAGCTCTATGGAAATGCAATAGCCTACCATGAATGAGCTAAGAGAAATGAAGAAAACTCCTACTAGAGAAGACAGACAAGAGTCAGGAAAGGCAGTGCAAAGAAGTGGCCAAACCAGGAGACCAGAGAGCCTGGAGGAAGATCACAGATAAGGGTCAAAGAGCAGAGTCTTTATACAAGATGCTTAAGGTAAAGTACATTTCTGACTGAAGACATAGGAGAGAAATAGAGCAGTTTCAGCAGCTCAGGCCTCCACAAACCATTCCTGGAGAACAAGGACTAAGCTGCACACTTCTGTTTTGCCATCACTGCACCCCACGGCCTGGCATGTATACCTGGTAAGATGAAGGTAATAGGCAGAAACCATCATCATTTGGAAGGAGAAAGATGTAGAAAGCTATAAAAGCTAATTGCTGGAGTGTTGCCTGCTATGAAGACCAAAAAGAAGTAAAAATATTGAGTCCTTTGGAGACAGGTAAAAGGAACAGAAGTTTAGACATGCACTCGAATGTGATACCATCTTTAACTCTATTCATTACGCGTGTCTGTGTGTGTTGTGTGTATGTGTATAAAGTCACACAAGTACCATAGTGTGTGAACACAGGCACACAACTTCCACAGCACATGGGTATAGTTCAGAGCACAACCTCCAGGAGTCAGTCCTCTCCTTCCAGCTTGTTGTGGCAGGGTCTCTCTCTGGTTTCTGATGCTCTATGCTGGGCACTCTGGCCCAGCTACCAGGATGCTTCAGGCAATTTCCTTCTCCCTACCACCCATCTAGCTGTAGGACTGCCTGGGATTACAAACGTGAGTCATCACATCCATGCATTCAGCTTTTTTACATTGGGTTCTAGAGTGCAAACTTAGGTCATCAGTCTCACGTGGCAAGCACTTTTACCCACTGAATCATCTTGCTGGTCCAGTCCTTACTCTTTCAAGTATAGTCCAAATATCAGCAACCTGGGTAACACATGCAAGCTTTTTATACATGCAGAATCCTGGGGCCCTGCCCCAGATGCACTGAATCAGATTCTACATTTTAAGCACATCCCCAGACGAGTCTCAAACACATATCTTTGAAAAGTACCACCTTAAACAGGGACAACAAACTTTTCTGTTAAAAGGCAGATACTAAAGAGATTTTGGTAGTCACCTCCTTCTCTTCCTGCCCGTTTACAAATGAAAATCATGTTATAGATGGGACTCTGGTTGGTAGAATGATTGCCTAATGCTCTAGGTTTGATCCACAGCACCACATTAACTGGGCTTGTTGGTACATACCTGTAAATCTTAGCACTTCAGAGGTAGAAGCAGGAGGATCTGAAGTTCAAGGTCATCCTTGCCTACACAGTGAGTTCAAGGCCAACTGGGGATACATAAGATCCTGTCTCATAAACAACACTCTCACTTGCCAGAAAAATGTAAAATCTACTCTTTGCTAGCAAGGCCTAGTGAGATGGAACCCCTGTCCCTACCTGACCACCCTACTTTTTAACCTGTAGCCCAGTGAAGAAGCAAAACCCACAGAATCAAGGTCTATAGGAAGAAGTGCCACCAGGCACAGGTATCTTAATTTTTCTATGCCACGATCTTTGCATATGTAAAATGGGGCCAAGAGTAATATTTGCTCACATGACTGTTAAGAGAAAATAAGATGTGCACTGAAACACTTCAGAAATGAAATGACTGTCCTGAGTGTCCCATTCAAAGGAAAAGAACAGCTGACTGTCCTAGAATATGGTGCAGTTTTCTTGAGACTCATGCTACCATCCCCCAATGCTTCTGCGGTCCAGAAGCAAGATGGTTTGATCAGTACAAATGTCAAACAACGACGACAACAACAAAATAACAGAACTAGAGTTCACTTTAAATCATCAGCCCATAAACTCTCTAGTCTCAATTTTGCTTTTGTAAATCTCCCTTATGACATACCCTAGAGTTATTCTAACTTGGCTTTTCACTTGGATTCCCCTACTTATCTGATCCGTGTTTCAAAAATCCTCATGATCCTATTGATCACAGAATACTTGTATCAAATTTGTAGATTTTATCATGTATTTTCAATTGTGCTAAGTGCTTATATACATTCAAGCATTATCCTCCTAACCGCCCTGTTAAGTAGTTATTATCACAACTAATATTTTATGAATGAGGAAACTAATTCAAAGAACTAGCTTGCCCAAAGTCTCATAGCTGTGTCAGAGCTGGAATTCTAAAGCCCATGCTGAGAACTGTAAAAATACCCAACTGAAGATGAAAATGAATGTTGCAGCTAATGAATAGCAAACAAGCATGGGGATGAAGTTTTTAAGACAGATTTAAGGGCAGTTACCCTTTGGGCAGATGGTGGTTGGTCAGAAAGGGTGTCTGGCATTTCTGAGATACAACGTGCAATGATGACAAAGCAGGCAGCATCTTCAGTGGGGAAAAAGTACATGCATAAACCAGCTCGGCTTTCCACACAGGTGGCTAAACTTCTCCAATCTGAGGTGATCGTTTTGCTGTACTATATTCACCTACCTACTGGAGGGCACTCAAATTTTGTTACCCAGAAGCTAAGCACTACAGCATAAGACATGTCATGAGCTACTGGTGACATGAGCCACCATGGAGATGAGTCAATATACACACCAGGCCCTGAGAGCCATAGTGCTCACTCTCCTACGGTTGGTCAAGGTTACTATTTTGCCTTTCTGACATACTATCAATTATTCTGCCAACAGAGATACTGGACCTTTCGTTTTCTTATAATATAAGAAACTGGGTTTAATTAAACCATCAGTAACTTGGACCTAATTATTTCAGACAGTATTTAATTAATGTTTCATGGATACCTAATGTAATTAAGATTCCTTTAATAAGACCTTCTGTGACATTAAAATATATGACCTTTATCTTCCTTATCTGCCACATTCTGACAACTCAGATTTGTCATTTTCACTAAAAGGTATAGTTTGATTAAATAGAACACACCATAAAATTAATCTGGCAAATTGTACTTGTTTGTTTCTTTCTTTTTCTCTCTCCTCGAGGCCTAATAAGTTAAGTCTTTTAATTAGCAGTGCAGATACTAGTGTTCATACTACCATTTTACTTATAATTTGCCAAAGTGTTTCTTTTGTACATGAATTTTTGTGACCAAAGCAGATAACAGCTATCTGTTATTAATCATGGTCAAAGGTTTAATCTTTAAGATATGAAAAATAATGAGCTGTTCTTTACCTTAACAATGCCTAGTGATTGTCTTAAGATGTCCCACCTTTAATAAGAGGCTTCCATTTCTAGTGTTAACAAGGCATTCTCTACATAAAAATCTATTGCCACCAGCAACAAACACAAGCTACAACCTAAAGGGATTCACAGGGAGCTATGTCTTTCTCACCTCCAATTTAAAAGTGCTCCATGACCCTGAGTTCTTAAGATCCTCACAACCTTCCTCAAAGTTGCAAATAATTCAAGACCTGATTAAAAGGAAAGGGAAGTTGGAAGTTGTCATTCTCTTGTTGGTTAAGTATGTAATTTGCTAATTATATTGTTTTGGGGTATAACTTGGAAATACAGAGCCTGCCTTTCCTTTCGTCTACAAAATCCTGGATTCAATCCTCAGCAGAGAGAGAGAGAGAGAGAGAGAGAGAGAGAGAGAGAGAGAGAGGTAGGG
>NW_008358534.1:3138322-3170783 GCF_000622305.1 Nannospalax galili
AGAGTGTAGAGTGGAGGAAAAGGAAAGGAAGGAGGAAGGAGGAGGAAGGAAGAAAGGAGGAAGGAAGGAGGAAAGAGGAGGAAGGAAGGGAGGAAGGAAGGAAGGAAGGAAGGAAGGAAGGGAGGGAGGGAGGGAAGGGGGGAGGGGAAACCAGGGCTAATATTCTGTGGGTTTTTGACTGTTAAGTGGGTTTGAGATCAGCCTAAACTCAAATTTAAGCCAAACATGTTGGCTCAGGCCTATAATCCCAGCACCTGGGAGGATAAGGTAAGCAGATTGTAAATTCGAAGCCAGGAAGAGCTACATAGAGAAACTCTGTCTCAAAACAGTGAAATAAAGTCAAATTCCAATCCTCCTCTTCCTGGCTGTGCAATGCTGAATGAGATAATTCACTCTCCTTTGTAAATTTCTCACTCTTGTCTGTAAATTGAAGGGAAAAAGTCATGCTTTGCTTAGCAGAGTGTGTGGAAAAATACCAGTGGTACAGCACTTAGTTAGCATGCATGAGATCTTGGGTTCAAACCCTCACGCAGAAAAGAAAAATTATGATTTTTTTCAAGTGCTCTAGAATATCCTAAACATCAATATGTGCTGCTATTCTATTCCTAGCAATTCTAATCCTGTAGCCAACATCACACATGAAAGCAGTTTCTCTCCTCTCTCCCCTCCTTCCCCCCACCACCCATCTCCCCATCAATATTGAAACCTAGCATGATAGACCAAGCACTGGGGAATCTTGATGCTAATGCTACTGTTGTCCTCATCCTCACAGACATCTATGGGAGATGGTTGAGAACTCCAAGTTCAGACTCCACAGTCTAAGGCTCAGAGAACATACTGTTACTTAAGAATTGTACTTGCTCTGAAGAAAAGTCAGAAGAAATGCTAAAATATAAGACTTTTATTAGTTATTGAGTACATGCTACCCAAACAACTAAATTCAGCTAAGTGAGATCAAGAATTTTACCATTAAATGTCCCACTCAAATTTCAATTAGCAGTGGAGGTTTCAACGTGAAGCTTCAGGAACACAGTTTATGTTTGTTAGTTACATAAGATGTCATGCATCCTGACCTGGCTGGCAGTCACATGTATGAATATATATATTTAAAAATTGATCCTTCATTGCTAAGGATGTGACTCAGTTGCTAGAGTGCTTGCCTAGCATGTACAAAGCCTGGGTTCAATTCCCAGCATCATATAAACCAGGCGTGGTGGCATATGCCTATAATCCCAGTACTCAGGAGGCTGAAGCAGGAGGATCAAAACTTCAGGGTCATCCTCAGCTACCTAAGTTCAAGACTAGCCTTGCATACACTAGATCCAGTTTCAAAAACAAGACAAAACCGGAAAAAAAAAAATCGATCATTCTCTACACGTAAGATCTGGGCACCTCACTCAATGTAAATTATATCTCAATAATCTGCTCTTTAATTTCAATTAGTAAGTTTATTTTTGCTGTGTTAAGGATTAAAGCCAGGCTCTTACTCATGCTTGGCAAGCACTTTACCACAAAACTGCATCCTCGGCCCTCAATAAGTAAATGTTTAGAATGATTACCCACTCTATCAGCAGAGTAGCATAAATGCAGACCACTAGAAAGTAAGTGACTTGGGAAACAGCTGCAGTGTAGATGTTCTCAATTCTGTTGGTTAGCCTCTGAATACAGTTACACTTTTGGAAAACAGGACATTTAAGAAATAGATATAAAAACGTAACTACAAAATTCTGGTAATGATTTATGACACTTATCATCAAGGAAATGCAATTTCCATGAGGAACTGTATTGACTAACAATTTGAATTAACAAAATGGTTTCAGGATGAGCATACATGTAATAAAGAAGTTCTAGTTAGGTTGTCCAGGACTATAATTCCAGCACTGGGAAGCTGAAGCAGGAGGATAGCAAATTCAAGGTAGACTGAGCCACACAAGACTCTTACAAAAAAGTTCTGTTCTATTTAGCCTTATAAAGTAATCATTTTCTCATGAATGTCTCAAATCAGATAGGTTTACCATCCTGGTCTATTGCTTTTCTAAACATATAAGTTTTGGTTTTTGCATATATCTTTGTCCTCTAAAGTCCTCTTCATTTCGTGACTGTGAACACACAATAATAGAAAAATCACCATCTTAAAGTATAAATCACATAGATAGACGTGGGTGTGAAAAACCAGGCTTAAGTGTATGAAATCAAAAAGAAAAAATACATTGAATAGTTACAGCCAATATTTTGTTACAGATAAAAATCAGGAATCATTTTAATCAAACTGAATTTAGATTATAGACTTTCATGGCAAACCTAATTTACTTTGAATTCTTTGGTCATGACTTGTGAGTGCTTTACAGGACAAGGTTAAAGAGATTACATCTGGGTTCATGTCAGCAGCATCTGCTGGTTAGTCCTCTACAAGCCGATTTAATGAGAGGTCAAGCACAGTCTGTCCAAAGGACTTCTGTTTCAGGCAGGAGATGGGGAGAAGTCTTCATCTCCACGGCAGCAGCTACCAGGGCTTTAGAATTAGGAGACTGACGGATCACTGTGCTAGCATTTACAAACTAGTCTGACGTTTGTCACCATACTGAACTTATAAGAAGAAATCATAACCAAAGGTATGTTTTGCAGTTCCAAAAAGACATGTTGTTATTCTCAGGCATAGCTTTTTCAAAAACTGACTTAAGCATATTTTCTTAAAACAATAGCCACCCTAAAGAGGTATGTTTCTATGTGACACAGTACCATATGCACTGTATAAATAATGTGCCGATTATAAAGGAGAATGTATTAGTCACTCCATTTGCTTAATAAACTGGGGGTGAGAACACAAAAATCATTCATCCTGAAAATTCTAATACAAATTTTTAAATAATTTAAATTCATTAAAACATTTTCTATTTCAATTCACAAGTTCTTCAGAGAAGAGCTTAAGGATGTTCCTGTAATTATTGTAACAGGAAGGGGTTCGAGCCATTAAAATAATCTTTGGCAATTCAGTGTGATTCTCCTTATTTATGCAGCACTCTCTTCTGAGTGTGTCTAAGTCCCGCTTTGCTTTCTCAGAAATGGTCACTTCTAAGCGGCGTATCACAAAGAGCCTCAAATTCCAAAATCAATCAAGTCATTTTACCAAAGACGGAGGATTTACAATCGAGTAATCTGTAATCATATAGATGCCTTATGATAATTATCTGCCTTTTGAGCACACATTTGTGACCAAAAGTCGGGGGGAGGGGGGAGAAGGGGAGACAGACTAGACATGCTTGTGGTGTTTTACTAGGACGAGACTGAGAAATCCCAAGCATTTTATTTTTATATTAAAACCCACTTTCGTGTAGGCCTGACTCATACATATATCACTGTGCGATACTAACAACTGGACATAGCTCTTGACAAATCACAGTTTAAATATTCATTTTGAGTATGCAGAAAAATTATAATAAGATGATGGGCAATTTTCTCAACAGGCCTATCATAATCATGAGAAGAACTGATTATTCGTGGTAGGGGATACAGGATGAACAGGTGTTTAGGCTCAAGAGAATACATTAATTTCTCCAATTTCAACAACTGGGATCTCTACTAAAGATGACAGAAGTATTTCCCCTGCCTGTATTTTTGAGGGAAGCAGGTATAAACATACTGGGCTAAAGTGGAGTGTTCTGAAGTAACCGTATTCATGGGGGTTTCTCTACTTCTAACTGTATCAGCCCATGCTTCTTTTTCTTTTCATTTAGTCATTAGTGTATGTAAATCTCTAATCTCCACACAAGACTACAAGACCAACGTAAAGCTTGCAGAGCACAGTCACAAGACTACTAGACCAACGAAAAGCTTCTAACTAACTCGCCTGGCATTTGAAACAACCCTCGAAGTGCCTGAAATAAATCTGAAGGAAAAACTGCTTCAGCTGCAAGGAGTGCAAAGGATTAAGATGTGTAATAACTTAGAAGTTGAGCCATATTGACAATTCAGTGATTAAATCAAACATTTAAAGACAAGTTGAAAAGTCAGACCAGAGAAGTTTAATTTAAGAACAATAACAACAAAGAATCTATCTCATTGAGACAAGTCAATTGCAGATAGAATGATCGTGTGTCTAAAATAAAGTTTCTCCGAACTACAATTACAGTAGTGACTTCAGGGGCCAACTTGATAAAGGGACTCTGATGTCCCAAGGTGTGAACCATGTTTTGCCCAACTTTGATATTTGATATGATAATGGAGATACCCTACTATTTTAGATGTCCTTTGTGAGTCTTCTTGTACCTCTGTGAAGGTGCAGAGGATCAACACAGTCATTAAAACTCAGTTGTACAATACGTTATGAAAACTAAACCGAATGAATTTTTCCTTGTTGCATAAATACTTCTTAGTTTATCCAGAAGTTGCCTATCAGTACTCTGCCACTTTTGGGGAAAGTGCAGAACGTAAAAATTAGACAGTTTTTCAGAGATTTCCTTTAAGGTAGCAGTGCCGAGTGGAATAAGCAAAACCAAGCATATGCAGACTAGAATTCACATGTCAATAGATTGCTTTAACATATATTCACATACGCTAATGAGCTTTTCTGGCCATGATAAGCATTTCTGCATATGTCACATGCAAAGTTTATTAAATTTGATATTTCTTTGAGTGGGGAAAGACAGTAATTCTACCAGATAAAGAATCAGAAATTTTCAACAAGGTAGTCACAGCAGACTAATACAGCATATTAGTAATAAAGATATCAATACAGATCGATCAGAGTTTTTTAAAATAACTATTTTCTTCACCTGTGTAATGAAATAGTGACTACTCAAATTTGAGATATGGCCTTCTCTGAGACTGTAAATTCAAAATGAATCTTGACTCTCAGCATGTTAGTAAGGTACTCTCTTGAAGACAGGCAGGGTATGGAGGACAGGGGACTGGTGAGCAGCTCATTAAATAAAGTCACAAGTAAATGGACTTACATCCTTTTCATGTCCTTCAGCATGGACTCTGAGCTACCACCTCCCCCAAAACCACGTGCGACTTTTCCCTAAAGCCATCTATTTACAACCCTTTGAGTCAAGTAACAAACTTTCTAGAAACAGAAATATTTGACTCTTCATTAGCATCTGGATTCTAGACCCACTTTCCAGAGGAAACTCTTTCAAAATACAAGCTGCTCATCTCAGCTCAGGCCAAGAAACAGAAAAGTCTGGATTCTAGGCAGTGAAAACTTCTTTCCTGCCAAAGTCATCAGCTGTTCAGGTCCAGGTGACTTCCTAAGCATTGTGCTAGGGAGTGGCTGGTCAAGACTTTCTAGTACAGTATTCCTCCCGTTCCCCTCCCCCAACACTAGCCCATCTTTCTGTTTTCTGCAAGACCCACTACTAGGTGCTAAGGACAGAGAGGCACTGACATGAAGAGGCTCACTTTTTTTTTCTCCCAGCCATGGGGCACAGGGGCCAGAGCTGATGACAAGGTCTGCCTGCATAGAAGACAAAGCCACTAGCCCTGCCTCCAAATAGGAGACACGGGCCCTCTTTTTATGCCTTAAGGTAGCTGAAATGTGACCTCCCCACAGATTGAAGACCTCCGAATTAACAAAAAAGGGGCATCAGCACTGATAAGACAGAAAACAGTAAGTGGGAGATGGTGGATGGAAGGGTTCAGGCTTACCTACATCCAGTCTTGCTGTAGTGTAAACAGAATGCTGAGGCTTAGCAAAGAAACTGGCTTTGGCCAAACTCATGGCTTTGGCCAAACTCAAGGCACAGTGTCTCTTTTGTTTGGAATGTTTTCATAGTGCTTAACACAGTATGTCATACTTTGAAACAGTGATATCCAAACAATAGGGTTTTTACAATGGAATCCCTTTGCCTCTCCACCAAAACAAAAGCTTTGACAAAAATCCCAAGAATAAAAGAGAATCAGGGCAGCTCCTTGTGAAGACTTCCAAAGGCCTTTCCCAAGACTCTGCAGGCTATGCTGAGGAATTTTTTCCCACTACACACTGAGACCCACAAACTATGCCTTCTTCTTTATTTTCAGAAATGACTACACTGCCCAGGAAATGGCATGAACCAAACTGAAAACCAGTGTGACGAACGGATGGAAATATCAAATGATGGATGCCAGAAAGAGGCTGGGTGTGTCAACGGAGAAAAGATGGGTAAGTTACTTATCATGTAGTGACTGAAGAAACAACACAGTTGCGAAGCAAAATGAGCAATGCTGGTCTCAAGAAGTAGAAGCCCCATGCAGACATAAACAAGGAAACAAGGACACTCTGTAAATAAAGCATTATAAAGCACACACACACACACACACACACACACACAAGTTGTGGGGTAGGGAAGAATAAAAATCACATGAAGGCATAAAGGAAGGACGTCTGGTGGTGAGAGGCAAAAGTACAGCTAAAATATCAAATTCTCCTCGTTTAAGTAGGATGAAAGGAAGGGAGAATAGACAGTGGATAAATAAGGATCCTTATATGCCACATCCAAGAGTTTAGATTTGGCTGAGGGTATATAGCTCAGTTGGTAGAGTGCCTGCCTAGTGTGCATGAAGCCCTGCATTTGATTCCAGCACTGAATAAATAGGACGAAATGCCCCAAGCCAGTAATCTCAGGTAGAGGCAGGGAGATGAGAAATTCAAGGTCATCTTTGGGTACACAATGAATCTGAGGGACACCTGCTTCTCTCTAATGAAGGGTCACATGATGCCACCTTACAAAATTGAGTTCATATTTTTAAATTATTTTTAATTATGTATATGGGTGTGGGAAGTATGTGCACTTGAGTACAGGTGCCTTTGAAGATCAGAGACATTAGACTCTCCCGGACCTGGAATTATAGATAGTTGTGAGCTGCCTGATGTGGGTGCTGAGAACTGAACACAGGTGATCTGCAAGTACAGTACATTCTCTTATTACTGAACCATTTCTCTAGCCCAAACCCAAGGAGTTTTATACAGAGGGTCCTCAATGGATGAGAACTGCCCAACCAGTCACACAGTGTTCCCAACTCAGCAGCTGATAAGAGCTTTAAAAAGCTACATCTTGAGTTCACTGAGGACTTCTGACAAAGCAATGGCAGTGAAGGCAATGGCGATGGGATCAGTGGTAGAACTTGCTGGTCTGAATGACGGCAGTAATCCTCATCAGAGCCATCTCTTCCCACATTAGCATGAAGAAGTGTTCCCGAGTGTTGCTCATTTGCGGACATATGTCTACATGACTGGTTGTTACGAGGCCTAAATGAGATCACATAAAAATAATGCTTTAGCAGGCACTCCATCATAATAGCTATCATTATTATCATCAGCATTTATTCATTCAACCAAGCAGGCACTCAATAAATATTGATTGACTGTATGAGTGAATGAGTAAAGAAAGTTCCTTAGAGCAAACCAAGTTAGACAAAAGGATGCAGACAAGTTTGCTGTTTAAGCCTATCTATAAGTAGTCATCTCTAAAATAGGCTTAAGGTCCTTTAATTTACAGGGCCCTTTCAGATAAAGTTTTAAAATACCCTAATCCTGCCCCATCTTTCCCACAACACGTAGGTCTCTCTCTCATATACTATATTTTAATTTTGCTTTCTTTACCTGTTTATTGCTGATCCTCCCCAGTCAAACAGCATGTAATTTCCAGAAGAGTAAGTATCTTTGTTTGCTCATGCAGTCTAAGGGCATAAGAGCATTTGTTCAGCCTATACTAGGTACTTTGAATGATGGTTGTCTAGCCAAGTGGTTAGATGAAGAATGCAGGTAGTTTCACATGTTGGTTGCTCTGAGGAAAATGTTAATGTTGGGTTGATTGGGAGGTGGGCTACAAAAGCTGAAAAGCTCCAATGAGAGCTGGGATTGGAAATGAGCATGGAAAAGAACTGCCTCTGCAGTGGCCGTGGCCTCAAAAGGCTAAACAGCTAGTAGGAACGTCTCCTGGAGAATGTAGCTCCATCTTACACATTCTCTCTTCACAGGAAGCAGCGCTTCACTTACAGATGGTATGTTGTAGTTCACAGAAAACTTTTCTCTACCAGATTCTCAGATGGCTACAGAGAAGACAATGGTCATATACTCCCCTTACCAGATGACCTCATACCAGATGAGTGACTCAAAGAGAGGAAGTGATTTGCCCTTAGTGACATGCTGGCATGCCATGGAGCCAGTACCCAAATGTCCAAATGCAAGTTTCCAAGGTGGTTTTTTTTTGGGGGGGGGGCTTGATGTCTCAGAAGAGTTGAAAAAGCCCCAAATTTCTCTTGTTCAAAATTGATATAGCATATGCAAATTATATTGAGTGAATGGGGTGACTTTGCAGGCTCCTTATTGCACAAGCAGTGAAACCAAGGTCTTCAACTTGAACTTCAACGCCCTCCAAAACTGAGGTGCAAAGTCCACTCTATACCATACACAGCTCCTTCTAGCTCTTCATCATGCTCATCTCACTACATCAGCAAACCACCAGGTCTTACTCTAGACATGTGTGCTTGCTGCTTCTTCATCTGAGAGCCTAGTCATCCATGTCTTTCAAAGTGCCCCTCACTATTCAGAATCCCCCTTCTCCACAAACCCTTTCACAATCACCCCAGACAAAAAATCACCCTCTCCCACCTCTATTCCCACCATTCTGATACTTTTGCAAAGGCTAAGAAAACAGCCTACCCCCTGGGAGGCAGGGGGTTGTTTGTTTTCTGAGATTGGGTCTCACTGTAGACCAGGCTGGCCTCAAATCTGTCAGCCTCTGCTTCCTGAGTGATGGGATTAAAGGTGTGTGTCAATCTGCCTGGCCACAACTTCTGTTAAGTGAGCAGAGTGCCTCCTCTAATAGACTAATTTCCCCAGGTCCTAGAGAGTATTTACTATCTCCTTCACACTGCCTAGAATGAAGTAATTGATAAAGATGAACACTTCTCAAGACCAACCTTAGCCTAGCTTCTTGACAATATAACTAACAACAAATGTCTGAGCAACCAATCATTCTCTTCCTATAAGAATGCAGGCTTTTTGATGTGACAGTCTTCTAAGCTCTACCTGAACCTTGACTGAGCCCTCCATTGCCAAGCCCCAAGGTCCTCAAAAGTAAAAGGTAGCTGAACACAATAAAAGGGAAAAAGCAATCAAGGGCTTGGGGAGATGGCTCAGTGGGTAAAACACTTGCCATAGGAGCATGAGGACCAGAGTTTGGATCCCCAGAATCCATGTAAATACAAGTATGAAATAGGATCCCGAGAGCAAGCAGCCTAGCTATACTAGTCGAATTGGTGAGCTCTGAGCTCAAGTGAGAGACCTCAATAAACAACATGGAGAGCTACCAAGGAACACACCCAACACTGAATTCAGGCCTCCCACACAGGCACACACATACTTACACACACACACACACACACACACACACACACACACACAAACACACAAACATGTCCCCACAAAGGCCTAGCAAAATGGACTCTCTCTCATTTATCAAATTCTTCCTTGAGATCACTTATTTTTGTTGCATGTTTTCAGGGAATACTATGATATATTTAAAATATTGAGTTGAATTTTTAAAGTCAAATGAAAAATGTGTATGGTAAAGTTATTAAAACCCTAGAAAATTGACTAAAGTAGAAACTAGGTAATCGAGATAAGAAAAAAAAAAGATCATAAGGAACAAATAATTGAAGGAACAAACAAAACAGAAAGACCATCTGCAATTTATAGAAGAAGAAACTAAGACTTAGGGTTGGAAAAATGGTTCCTCTAAGCTGGGGGAACAAAAAGAGCTAAGTTAGCCAGCTGTGGTAGTGCACACCTGTAATCTCAGCTCTCAGGAAGACTAAGAAGGAAGAGCACTGCAAGTTTCAGGACAGCCTAGTCTACATAGTGATTTATAGACCAGCCTGAGCTACATAACAAGATCTTGTTTCAGAAAACTAAAAAGACTCACATAATTTAGCAGTACATCAACGGACATATATTGAGTGCCAACCATATGTCAAGGGTTCTCACATATTTATTTATTACTCACAAGCCCCCGGGAGATATGCTGAAGAGTCAAAGCGAATATTCCAAGCCCCAAAACTGAACATATCACTCCCCATCTTACAATCCTTCAAAGAAATGCAGTGACTATAGGCATGGCTTAGGGAAGCCTTCTGCAGAAGTATCTAACAAGCCAGTCATAATAATGACAATCATTCAAAGATTCTGAAGATTAGGCTAAAAGCTACAACAAATTGTGAAGTTATTTTGTAAAATTTTATTTTATGTGTATGAGTATTTTTCCTGCATGTAAGTGTACCATGTGCATGCAATGCCAGCAGAGGCCAGAAGAGGGCATCAGATTCCCTGGAACTGGAGTTATGGACAGTTGTCCACACTATGGGTGCTGGCGACTGAATCCAGGTCCTCTGCAAGAGCAACAAGTGCTCTTAACCACTGAGCCATCTTTTTAGCTCTAGAAATATGAAACACTCAACATAATCTAAAGAATCTCAGTGGTATGTTTATGATCATCTACAGTGGAAGACTGGGGCATTCAAACTCACAGGACACCACCATTATCCCAAAAGCTGCACTTTTAGAGATCACTGTATAGATTCACAAAGTTGAAAAAAATAGTAAATGGAGGCTGAAGAGGTTGCTCAGCAGTTACTAGCACTTGCTCTTTTTCTAGAGGATCTGAGTTCCAGTACTACCACCCAAATGGCACCTGATAATTGGCAATGACTCCAGTTAAAGGGAATTTGACACCCTCTTCTGATCTGAGGGCATTGCATGCTGGTGGTGCACTTATATGCATAAAATTTTTGAAATCTTTGAGGATGGAGAGATGGCTCAGTGGTTAAGAGTAGTGACTGCTCTTCCAAAGGACCTGCGTTCAGTTCCGAACACTCACATGACTGCTAACAACTGTCCGTAACTCCTCTTTCAGGAGATCCCGACACCCTTCTCTGGCCTCTGAAGGCATTGCATGCACGGGTGCACATACATACATACAGGCAACACACTCATTCACATAAAAATAATTTTTTTACGATATGTTAAGCGGGGTTGGAGAGATGGCTCAGCAGTTAAGAGCATTGGTTGCTCTTGTAGAGGACTAAGGTTCAATTCCCAGCACCCACAAAGCAGCTCACAACCAGTCATTGACTCAAGTTTCAGGAGACCCAATTCCCCCTTCTGACCTCTGTGGGCATTGCACACACTGATGCATTTATATACATGCAGGCAAAACACTCGTACATACAAAATAAAGATAAATAAAAATGTTTAAGATGTATTGAGTAGAATTTTTAATACAATTTTGTCAGTGCTTGCTCCCCTATCAGCAAAGAATGCACGCCTATCCTCGGATTCCCAAAGAGAACCTATCCTACATGGTCAGGACAACAAATACGAGGACAGACCCACAAAAATGACGTTAGTTTTAAGAAACCCTAATGCACATGCATATCCAGTATTTTGCTCATTCTGGACCCAAATAATTGGCATCACCAATCAGACCATAGAGCATTGTACAAAGTAGAAGGTGTCGCACCACTGACACGTATCCCCATTGGTTGATGGCTTGGAGATGGAAGAATTCCTTTATAATAAAGGAAAGGAGCCCTTTCCTCCACACAAATGGGGGCTTATACCAGGGTAAGTAGCTCCACAAAGGGAACGTGGACTGTATACTTGTGTGGTCATGTCCCCTCTTCTCACTAGCTCCATAGACAAAATCAGTAAGTTGGTCAGGACACGAGCATGAGGGTGAGGAAGGAAATATTAGGACATCCATGACCAAGCCAACACTAGCTCCCCCCCATGTCTGAGTACGCTTTCTTAGTTGGCATTCTCAAAATCTCATAAGCAATGCCAGAACTACACCCTGTAGGACCAGTTTCTTCCTACAGATCTGAGAGCACCTTGAGGCCAGGATGCAAATGGGTTCCATGACACCCACTTCACTACCCACAGTGATGGTCCCAATTACACACAAAATACCTCCCATGCCCCAGGCTCTGGGCTAGCTGTGAACAAACCAGGAAGATAGAAGAAATACCATACTTTTAAGGAGCTCATGGGTAAATGGTGAGACAGACATTGTTGTGGGTGTCCTGGAGCCCTCTGGGCGCGGGTAGAGTCCGCGCGTGGAGTCATGACAAAGACTCTGGGAGTCAGGTGAGAAGCAGGCAGTGCAAGCAGCCTCAGAACCATTCCTTGTGGATATGGGGCTCCCTTATATCCCCCCTTCCAGTGTCCCATTGGTCCATTGATAGGTCGTGTCTGTTCCTCATTGGCTCTCTGTATTGGGCCATTTTCGCGTCAGCAGTCTCTATGTCTTTTGGCAGAACACAGGTTTTCCTCAACCGGATGTTTTTGGCAAGTTTACAGCGCGCATGCGCTGGTTGTTCAGGCCGCACTTCCTCCTACAGGACATATTTGATGATGGTTGATGGTCTGGAAGTATCGTGGATAAAACAACTAACCTAGTCTGGGAGAAGACAGGAGAAACAGGAATGATGTGATGGAAAATGAGTAATCTGTGCAAGAGATTAAAGACTGAGTAGCATTTAGTCAAATAATGGAAGAAAGATCTAAGCAAAGGAAACGAATGTTTCAAGATGGAGGAAAAAATAAACAGCATGACCAAGAATACTAAAGGAGCAATTCCTTACAGTGTAATGAGGAGGCAACCTGAAAGAGGGGAGGGGAGAAAGGGGGAGGGGAGGTGGCAGGGAGGAGGGGCCAGGAGAGTGGAGGTGAGGAGGGGTGGTAGAGGGAAAAGGAACGGAAGCTAAAGAGACAAGGACAAATATGTCATCCTTGAATTCCTCCCCTTACTGAAATTTCCAGAAATCTCACCTAGCAAGCTGTGTATGTGCCTAGTGATAGTTAATTGTTCCAGGCCAACTTTTGACCTCTGTAGTCTTCCAACACCTCCTGCCCCAGTGCACCAAAGATTGGGACATGTGCTCTTAGAGAAAAAAACTAGAATCTAGCTTTTTAAAATCTGTTCTGCTTCCACATGGATTTCCTGTCAGAGATGCTGGATCTGAGGATTATAATCAGTACAACTCTGAAACTGATCACTTCAAAAGGGTGTCAAGGACCATTTCAGTTACCCCTGGGCTAAGTTACTATTAGAAATGGCATCATGGGGGCTGGAGAGATGGCTCAGCGGTTAAGAACACTTGCTGTTCTTGCAGAAGACCCGGGTTCGAATCCCAGCACCCACATAGCAGCTAACAACTGTCCGTAACTCCAGTCCCAGGGGATCCCACAGCCTCTTCTGTCCTCCGCAGGCATTGTACAACATGGGTGCACTTACCTACATGCAGGCAATACACCCATACATGTAAAGTAAAAATAAAATATTTTAAAAAAAGAAATGGCATCATAAAGTGAGAAGAGACAGCGAATTGGGTACTAGTTTAGAGGGTTTGCCTATGACCTCCCATGGTAAGGCCTAGCTAGCAGGGCTAAAGAACCAAATACAGGGGTTGGATAGTTAGAAGCACTAATTTACTTCCCAGCACTCACATTGGGTAGGTGACAACCACCTGTAACCAGCTCTATAGAATCTCAGGCCCTTTTCTGGCACCTGCACACAGTGACATTCATATACCCACATAAATAAAAACAGCAAGAACAGATCTTTTAAAAAAAGAAAAACAAGAACCAAATCCAAGATGCTTTTGACTCCAAAGAATGAAAGGAAGTAAGCTTCACCGTCAGAGATTAGTGTGCACTGCCTGAGACGTTCACTCCAGCAAATTCATTTGCTTGCTTTGTTCTGAATCTGATTCAAGGTCAGTTTTAATGTTTCTAATTAGTGCACCTTGAGAACTAAATATGTCTCTAGCTTTCCTCTAAGGAACAACTATGGAATGCAGGGACCTTCCTTGCACTTTCTCTACTAATTGCTTTTGTTTCTGTTTTGATTCAAGAGACAGAATCCAAGGCCTCGTGCATGCTAGGCAGGTACTCTAATGCTGAGCAATATCCCTAGGCCCCCTATGTCCTGTTGTCATTCTTTGTTAACATGCCTGACTTTGCAGAGCATTGCAGCACATGCCTGTAAATCTCAGCAATCAGGATATTGAAACAAAGGGATTGTAATTTTGAAACCAGCCTGGTCTACATAGACCCTGTTTTGTTTTTTTGTTGTTGTTTTTTTAAGATACCTAGTTTTACTTAAATACAGGCAGAAGTAATATGGTAGAGATTCAACAACAATGTAGGATATACAGTCAGAAAATGTATTCATTGGCAATGTGAAAGCAAATTTTAGTTTGCTGGAAAGAAAATTGGGGAAGGAGTGAAGAAGGGTCCTTTTTGTCTCATTTTGCCAACCATAAGATCACAGGTTTAGACAAGTTACCTAATTCTTTTGAGCATATTTCTTTACATGTTAAAATATAAACTGAGTTTGACCCCATCTATACTGTACAGCTCAAAAGGTTGCTGTGGTAAGGATTATACCAATAACCAAAAATTTATTGAGTCCTATGACTAATGCTCATGTACTGAGTTCAGTACTTTATTTACATAATCTCATTTATGTCCCACAATCAAGTTGTAAGGTACCATTAATTCCCATCTTGTTTGTTTTGAGACAGGGTTTCTCTATGTAGATAAAGTTGGCCTCAAACTCATACTTCTCCTGCCTCAACCTCCCTGTCTAATTGCTGTGACTGCAGATGAGTGTCACCATACCCAACTATCAATTCTCATCTTCACAAACTTAGGCTAAATCTCAGGGAAGTGAAGGAATACGGGGCTGGATGGGTTTTCGACCCACGTGTTTGTTGTTAACTACTTCTCTGTGCTTCATTTTTATCCATCTGTGCCCTACCTACATTTTATAAGAATTTTAACTAAGAGTCCATCAAAGTTCTATGCTAGATCTCATTGACAGACCATAGAACTATTTTTATTATGAACTTAAGTCTCTCTCAGTTCTTAAAAGAGATTTTTTTAATATTGTAAGTTTTTGCAAAGCCTCTGTGAGAGACTTTGATCTCTGCTAGTGATTAGCGCTACTTTTTTATTCCATTCCACTTGGTCAATTGTGTTTATTTCTGAAGTATTGGAGAAAATATAAAAGATATGAAATTTGAACAGAACTTCTGTCCTAATTCAACAAGACTCCCAATAAAATCTGCAAGAAAAGAATACTTTCCACTGGTCTCTAAATGAAAAAAATTTAGGCCTTCCATTTGAAGCAAAAATAAAAAGATGTAAGATCAGCTTATCATTATTTGTCTGTATTTAACAGCAGGCATGTCTCTGCTCTGCAACAGAGCTATTTTATGCTAGAATCAGACACAATCCAAACCACATCATTTTAGTGAGTGCTCTCCAGAAAGCCTTGACAGAAATAGTCAAGTGTCTGTGCCAAATTGTGGGAGACCATCATAGTGATCAAATTTTTTTCCTTTTATAGTACTTCCTCATTCCACAAACATCTATGCATAGCCCTGTAAAGGCTAAGGAAAGTGAGACACAGTCCCTCTTCTCCACACTATAGGAATTTCCCATCCTAGTTGGTGTATAAGAAGGCCTAGATAAGAAACAAGCCAACTCTTAATGAGCTTGCTCTGTGCTGGGTATTCTGCCAGGTATCTTTAGCTACATCAATGCATGGAGGTATCTTTAGCTATATCAATGCATGGAGTCCCCATCCTAAACCAGTGAACAAGACCTATCGTGTGTTCAATTTTTTTTTTCAGTGCTGACTGGAACTGAACATAGCAATGCGAAAACTGACATTCAATGAGATTAATAAGCTGGTTTGATTCATACAGACAGTAAGTACACAGACTCAAGCTCAAACCCAGGTTTAGCAGACTACTAGATTTGCTTCTCCTATCCTAACACAGTACCACAAATTTAAAATGCACTGTAAGTGGTAAACAAGGACTAGAGATGTAGCCCAGTTTGCAGAATGCTTGACTAGCATTCAGGAAGCCCTGGGTTCCATTTCTAGTGCCTAAGAATAAAATCAGGTATCCTACCTTGCTTTCCAATTGCTGTAATAAATATCATGACCCAAAGCAACTTGGGGAGGAAAGGGTTTGTTGCAGCTTGCACTTTGCCATCCATCATCGAGAGAAGCCAAGGCAGGAACTTGAGGCAGGAACTCAGGGCAGGAGCTGAAGTACAGACCCCAAGGAATGCTGCTTACAGCCTCGCTTCCTCTGGCTTGCTCAGCTGCCTTTATTATACTCTCCAGCCTACCTGCCCAGGAACGGCACCACCCACAGTGGGTTGGACCGCCTACCTTCCATTAGCAATTAAGAAAATGCCTCACATATATGTCCACAGGCCAATCTAATAGAAGCAGTTTTTCAATTAAAGTTCCCTCTTCTAGGTGTGTCAAGTAGCCAACCAATATTAGCCACTACACCAGTCATGGTGGTGCTTGCCTGTAAACCCAGCATTAGGGACATGGAGGCAGAAGGATCAGAAGCTCAAGGGCATTCTTGACTATATAGCAAGTTTCAGACCAGCCTAGGATATATAAGACATGGGGGTGGTGGGCAGAGACAGAGAGTCACAGAGACAGGGATACAGAGAAGAGAGAGACAGAAATATGAAGTGCACAAATCATCATCATCATCATCATCTTTGAGATATACTAGACATTAATTAAATGCCAGTCTAGAACATGACTGGGACCAGAACAAGGCAGGAAAGACACCAAGGACACAACATTGAGACATTCCTAGTGTCATGCAAAAGTCCCTGTTAAATCATCCTAAACAAAACCCAAATGTGGCCAGATCTCTCACCACTAGATCAGAGAGTGACTTAACACCTGTAAAGTCCAAGCCCTGTCCTCTGAGCACATCCAACTTCACTCTATTGATTTAGAAAAGGAATTTAATCCAGGACTGCAGGTATGAGACCTTAAGTGCCTACACTAGGTGCCTGCTAGTCTCAGTCCTGCTTTGTAGATTCACTCTCTTGCCACAGTCTCAGAGTCAGGTTGGAAACCAAAAATTACCACCACGCAAGGATGATGATAGTGATGATGATGATGATGATGATGATGATTTGTGCCCTTCAGAGTACTGCTTGAGCATTACCTCCCTCACCACCTAGGAGATGTCTTTACTGAGAACACCAAAACATTAACTCATCACTCTCTAGCCCCATACTCTGTTTTGGATTCCACATACTCACTGATTCACTTATTCACTTCTTGGTGATTATTATTCCTGTCCCTCACTAGAATGCTAATGTCAGGAGTATAAAGACTGTTGTAAACTGGAGGGCTTGAAGAGTACTTGTCCCATCATAGACCTTCAATAAAAATGTGTCAACTACATAATGACCTTGCCTGCATCCATGTGGCCCTAGAGCCCACGTTCTTCTTATAAGCTAAGCAAGGTCTACTGGTGCAATGTAAAGCTTCTGCAAATGATTCTCCCCTGGAGCATTTCTTCTCAGGCATTAGGAACCCTTCATTTCCTTAATTTCTAAAACATGGTAATACCCAGGCTCTATTTATGTCAATGTTTAAGAAACAGCTATTTCTGTTCATCTCCTGAATATATTATTCCTTTCCAAAGCTGTATTCAAAGACCAGACCTGCTTGCCATCAGTTCTGATACTTTTCCAAACTCCAATCAGTTGCACACATCACATACTTGATTCCTTCCAAAACAAGTATAAGTGTTGTAATACACAGGCCAGTAATCCACAAAATACTTCAGCAGTGCTTAATCTGGACAGCTTCTAAATTATGATTAGAGACCACAATTTGCTAAATCCCACTTCTAAACCTCACCTAGGGAAGGTAGCAATCGCCCCAGCTGCCAGTATCTGTAGAACTCTAAGAAACATAAATTATCCTATGCAACAAACAAGAGGAACAGCCTTACCATTGCACACTGATAACATCACATTCTGTCCTACAGGAACCCCAAGGTAGGGGAGGAAAGGAAAGTGACTTGATTGGGAAAGAAGAGTCCCTTCATCCTGCTGCCAAAGAAATCAGATATGGCAGTTCTCTTCTCTTTAGAAAAATGCTTTTAGCATTCTGACATCCATTTGAAACTAGCAAAAAAGAAGTTTATGCTCACAAGGAAAAAGCAAATATAACAATGTACTTGATATCAAAAACATGGTGGGAAGGCATCAAATGGAAGCATCCACCTTCAAGGAGGCTTGCATGCTGAAAACTGGAGCAGGAGAAGCATTAGGGAAGCAATTTCTGTGGTTGTTCTATAGAAACATCTTGAATAGCCCTTCTAGTGGCTCCACTCTCTGCCTCCCAAGTTGGCCAGCAATCTCTTTTTAAATTTCTTTTGAAAGACAAAGGGAATGAACCCCATCAGGGACAAGCTCACAGCCATGGTGTTATTTTATTTAAATTACTTTATAGTTATGCAAAAATACCTCCTTATTTTGTGAATAAATCGGTTGCTTTTACTTGTATTTAAAAATGAGCCTAAGTCAATTTCCAAGCACAATTGTAAACACGAAGATCACACACCAACCCTGATTTTGGCTGCTGCTGTTTTGTACTTCAGGAAATTTACATAGTGATTTAGAAAGATCAAATAGATGGGTATTTCATTTTCAAAGGAAGTTAAGCCTGAGTCTATAACTATTTTAATATTTCTAGAACATATATTTACAGACTTACTAAGACTCATGGGCATTATTACTGAAAATTTTTCCTCATTATTGTTTTTTATGTGTTGATTTTTGTTGTTGCTGCTGTTGTTTTATAGCACACCACACAAACGGGACTTTTTTTTCCTTTCAGACTAGATAATTTCCCCGCGATGGTGAAGACAATATTTTTTAATGAAATTACATCTAATGATACCAACCAATACGGCTAGCAACTTTCAAGATTCATATTTTTAAGACACAGAGCTGTATAATCCAAATTATGCTCTAAAGGGCACAGTAAAATTACCTAGAGGTGGACTGAGTTCTGTGAATGATTTGAAACAATACTGAAAGCTGCTCATTTATGTCCCTCCCCTGTCATCACTCCGTCTGGGTCTTTCAATGATGGACTGAGAAATAAAGACAAAAAAAGCAGGATTTTCAATATAGTTTTTCTTTGAGAAACAATAAAAACATTAAACTTTATACATTGAAGTATCTGTGCACAGAGTGGTAGCCCTTTCATGTGAGTCCAGCTTGGGTTTTGTCTGGGTGGGGAAGTAGGGAGGGAGTCTCTGAATACCCCCAGAGTCATTTAAAATATATAGTATTAGCTAATTGATGAGAGGACTAAAAACAATAGTAAGTAGGCAGTCTGGCGGTGAGCCAGGAGCAAGGCTTTATGGTGAAAGGGAGTTTACATTAGAGGCCTGTTTTTCCCCTTTCCTTATATGAAATGAACAGCTGTAATTGAAAAGCAAGGAGCTCTATGGTTTATAGAAATAGGTGTTGTGAAGAGCCTTGGCCGTCTAATTTTCTTCCTATTGCAGGGCAGGCTTCCATTGTCTGTTTTTTAGAGCTAATTTCTTTTCTGATCAAAAGGCTCACGTCGTTGAAAAGGTAGTAATGACTATTCATTTGGCTGAAGCCTTCATTCTCCAGACTGCAAGCTTTATTTAGAAATGGCTATTTCTTTCTAAAAGGAAAAGTTCATTTATGTCCTCTATAATGTCAATTAAAGTAGAATATATTTTAATTATTTATCCTCAGGAGGAACCTTTTAGGAACTTAATTTAGTGTGCCTCTGCTATGCAGACACTACAATATGTGAATGTGGAATGATATCTAGGCACATGGGTTTTATTTTATTTTACCGCTAATGAATAGTTTATTTGCAACTAATTAACAAGTTAAATCGGCACAATTAGTGTCGGATTTCTTTAATAATATAACTCATAAAGGGATAGTCATTGGGACTAGAAAATAAGGTTGGTTGTTGGCTTTGTAAAGAAACCATTCCACAAAAGGGGCAGTTTTTTCACCATTTGAATGGGTTATTGGGCCGTTCTCGTTGCTTTTTCAAATGAAAGCTAGGCTATGCTGGGGGGGAAATATGTTCCAAAACAAGGGGTGATGGTTTCAATTACACAAACACCACATTAGGAAAGCCTCTAAGACCTAACTTGGTGCCGCTTTCCGGAGAAATGGAATTGTGGTGACTGTGGCCTACATGCCAAAACGCCAAAATAACGGTGCAGACCCTCCCCTCCCGACAGACCACGCTTTGGGGCCAGGTCAGTCCTCCAGTCCGCAGGGAAGCGAGTTGGCCTCAGGATAGGCAGCACACTACACACTAGCACACTACAGCCGCGGCCCGGGAGCTCGCACGCAGGTTCCCGAGACGGTGGCACTGGGGTGCGCGACAGGCTTGCCGGGCTCGGCGCGGCGATGGGAAGGCGCGAGTGCACAGGCAAAAACGAAGTTGCTCCAGGCCTGGCATATGAACCCCATCCAGGCCCCGGCCTTTGGAGGGACCTTGCTCGCCCCACCAGCTGATTTGTTTTCGGATCCACAAGGGATTTGGGAGAAGCAGTAGGTGAAAATTCATCTGCACACAGTCCGGAGTCCTCTCCAGGCTCGCCTCCACTTTGTGAAGCGGAGTGATAAAAGGAAGGGCAAGATCTCCATCTGACCCATACTAGACGCACAATTTAGCACATAGTAGGTAACAGGACAAAAGTTTAATAAAACACAAAGGAAAGGCCAGCCAAGAAGAAAAAGAAAATAGAAATTCTGCACATCGAATTCCATGGCTCTCCACTTTCTTAGAAAATGGAAAAGTGCAATAAAAGGGATACAGAAAGAAAACATAAGAAGGGGAAAAAGGAACAGCTGGACGCTGCCCTGAGATTTAACATTTTCCCTGGAAAGCTCTACCCAACCCCCACAAGGCTAGGCGCCACCCGCGGTAGGGGCGGATGGACTTGCCTAGAAGCTCTAGCGATGCCTAGGCAGCATTGATTTTTCCAGGCACCCTTCCCAAGGGAAGGATAGTCACTTGTCCTCCCCTCTTGCTGGAATTGTAAATCCGTGGAATAACTCAACATTACAGACTAGTAAAGATTCCAAGATCTGCCCGCTAGCCCCAGATTCCTACAGGTCACCTCGCCTCCGCGAGGGCCTTGCCTTTGCAGCCCAGAAAGGTAGTGGAACCCCGCCCCCCTCCGCCCCCGACAGGCACCGTGGGAGGGCGGGCCTGGCCGTGGGGTGCCGGCTTCCTGGACGCTGCTCCTTAGCGGATCGGGTTTGGTAGTCTAAACTGTGAGCGCATGCAGTGTTGTGGCAATGGGTGGGGGTGAGGAAGAGGCAAACAAGGCAATGGAGATGGCTCAGGAGACCCTCTGAAATGGGACCTAGTTTGGGGGCAGAGACATCTTTCCTCTAGGGGGAAGGCAATATACAGGTTGTGAGGTCAGCGAGAGGACGCCGAAGGCAAATGTCAAATTTCTCATAATTGTTGCGCATCTAGGGAAAAGAGAGTTGGTAATTAATATCTTAAGACCCACGGGGGTGAGAGCCATGTTTACAACTGGCTCAAGGTTGTAAGGGCCAAGGAGATGCCAGTAGCTCTACTAAGAACAGCTCAGTTAACCAAGTGAATCGAATTCTGAAATTCACTTTAAAAGTGCTGCCTTTCCCAAAAAAAGATCTATGACCAAAATGTAGTATAATATAGTTGTACTGGCCCCCTCATCTTGCCATCTCAACCTCAAGGCTCTTAGAAGTATTTCTCTAGGGACCATCAACTAGGCTGTTTACAGCCTGTATCTACCAACCTGGGGGTCCTCGGTTCCTTCCTGGATCTGAAAGAAAGGATGTTGTCTTGGCCCCCCAGCGACCCCACCACATTCCCCCACTCCAGCTCTGCAGCTTGTGGGGGAGGGAGTGTCCTACACAATGCTCTGAGGATTGGAAGGTGATGTCTCTTCCACCACTTGATGTGACCTTTCTGACCTTCTTACAAAGGCTGGTCCCAAGCTTCTTGATCAAGGCCCTCCTTCTGCAGTTTGAATACAGTCTTGGCTATATCAAGGTAAATGGTCCAGAGATGTTCTTAAGGAGGAGAAAGGATTAACTTTAGAAAAGTAAGGTTTTTGTCTGCTGGAAAGCATCTCCAAAGGTTTCCAAGATGCTTTGTTTTCTTTTCTCCAAACAGGTACTTAGAACTGGACAGCAACACACTTGAGAATGTCAGCCCACTGCTAGTCAGACATCTTCTACGACCCTACTGCCAGGTCTCAGCTAGTCTGAGCAAACCTCAACACTTCCCTCCTTCCCCATGTGCCAGCTGACACCTACACAGCTCCACTTCCTCCCACACACACCTGGCCAGAGCCCCCGAAAATTTCCCCCATGAACAGTTATTGAGGAATCAATTCAAGATAGAAAATTCCCTGCGCTCTTTACCAGTATCTCCAAAGCACAATACCAAAAGTGCTCTTTGCCAACGAGGCCCTTGGGACACCTGATTTCTGTCAAGGCAACAGGGGAAAGGGAGGTGGACACACTAAATATCTAGAGTTCGCGAGACCAGCGCGGCTAAAGTGCAGATCACCAGAATTTTATGATAACTTGCCAAGGATAGGTCCCAATCTGCTTCTCAGCCAAGCCAACAGTCTGTCTTTCCAGGTTTGGGGCGACCTCCTAGACCCAGGAGGTGGGGGGAGGGGCTTCTCTGGGTGAAGTTTCCAACTGAAGCCAACAAACGGCGCTATTGTCCCACCGTGGGTCCTAGGAGCCAGTGACTACACCCCAATGGAAGGGAGCTGTAACTCTCCTGGGAGCTTGGGGGAATCAGGAGGAGGCACTTGGCCACGTTCCTGGCCTGGGATCCAGGGCTCTGCACTCTACACACACAAATCCCCAAGGCCCTTAAGGGTAAGAGTGCTGCTGAGTGTGCTTTCTGCTCCCAGAGAGGGTGGAAAGAGCCCCTAGGTCCCACTGTGTTTTGCATCTTTTCTTAAGGGATGCAGACTGCAGGTTCAACATTTTCCAGCCCCTGGCCTTCCACAAGCCTCTGCCATAACTGAAGCCAATGGGCCTATAAGATACATGCTCAGATATTTCTATCAGCCCTCAGTGAAAAATCACTCCGCTGGATGGTGTCCTAGTTTTCACTGCTGGGTGGGCCAAGAGAACCTGTTTCCTTCCAACGCCCCAATATTCCATGTCCACAATAGCAACTCTGCTAGTCTATTGAAATTATAGCTTGTGATCAGAAAGTTTCCTCGGGTTTCAAAGGAGATTCGGTGTGGCATTTACTTGGCATTGTGCAGACCACCCCAAAGCCATCAGACGGAGATCAGTTTAATCAGGGCCACCGCAGGGAAGCCAAGAGGGTGAGAGCAGGTGCCTGATCATAGCAAAAGACCTCCGTAAATCTGGCAGGAGGGGTGTAAGGTGAAAATGAGCTCTTAAGCCAGGACTAGGTGTGATGAAACGACAAACAGCTGGGAATGGTAACTTATCTCCCAGATAGTCTGCTTCTAGGAGAAACAGGGGGCCAGTCTTGTATCCTCTGTATTGGGAAATATGCAGCCCAGGCACTGTCATCACAACGGCTTACTTGGGTCCTAAAACTTGGAAAGAATCATGACATCTGTCAGGCTACTGGACGCCAGGCTGTGCGTCGGTTGGGTAGTTTCCTAAAACGCTCTTCACTTAGCAACAGCCTCAGGAGCCCAGAAAGCCGAGAGAGAGGGCATGAAGAGGGCTGTGGGAGGGCAGGGGCCACTGCACATTAACTTCTTTGGGGGACTGTGGGTCTGCCCAAGGAAATTTGATTCTGTCAGGCAGTTTACCAAAAAAACAGGTGCAGGTGGGGCTTGCTGGATTTTTCTGTTTTCTGAGATGTACCTTCCAGCCCTGCGCGAGCGCACACACATACATATAATCACATATATACCTCTACGCAGATATTTGCCAGAGACTTTAAACGTCTGAAACCATACACCCATTTAATTGATTGAAACCATTGGATAGGAATGACTCAAGGTGGAACACAAACTTCAAAGGAAGGAATCTGGACCTCAAACTTCCCGGAGGTGATGGCAGTTTCAAGGTGGGATTCTGGTGCCAGCAGTCTTTATAAGGCTATGAATGGTGTGCACTGGTCTGCACCCTGCCAACCTTGGCGTCTTACTTTGTAGTGAAGAAGAGAAAAGGAGACGAGCCGGGGGGTGCAGGCATATCAAAATTGCTCCATTCTGCGTGATCGCCTGGAATATCCCCCCACCCTACCCACACACGCAATTTAAGGTTTATATTTTCTGTTCGGTTCCCCACCTTTCCACCAGGCCAAGGGAAGAGGTGGGACTCTCACACTGCGCGGGCACCTTATTTGGGTTTCTGCCACCTCTGCCCGGATGGTTTTTCATTCCCACTTGCCGCCTCAGGCAGCTCGGAGAGTTTCAAACTGTGCCACTTGCTTGAGCTGGCAGCGGCGAATGTCCAGGTTCTCGCTCCCTGCAGCTGGGATTTCTCGAGTCCTTGGCAGACAAGCCATCAAGTGACTGAAGATCCCGCTCTGTTTCTTCCAGGGCTCCAGTCAGCAAGTCTGTAAAACAAGAAAGAAGCGAGGACTCCGTTAGCAGAGTCTGCTCCTGGGGGAGGCAGCGCGGCTGCGCGGAGAGCAGCGCTCGGCGGTGGTGGCAGGTGCGCGGCTAGCTCACGGGGCACGGTGGTCCATCCGGAGCAAGGCCTCGGCTCAGCTCCGGCCACCGTCCCCCCTCCAAGAAACTTTTCTTTCACTCCGAGAGGCTCCGTGTTGCCATGAAAACGGATTTTCCAAGGGGCCCGACCCTCCCCCTCAGGGGCATCGGACTGGAAAACCCGAAATGGCCCGAGAGCAGAAACAAAAAGGGGCCGCTAAGCGGGGGCCGGGAGCGAGCGAGCGGAGGCCAGTTCACCCCTTCTGTCCCCCACACCACCGTGTGCGAGCGCCTCCCTCAGGCTCAGGCAGAGGACCACTGACCACTCGCACTCACGCAAACCCCCGAGTGCCTCAGTGCCCAGTACACTAGCAATCTCGCGCCCTAGCTCCTGATCCCCGCTCAGTCCTGGACGCAGTGGCCCTCCGGATGGATCGTCCCGGACAGCCAGCGACCGATTCCAACAAGGGTTTCTTGGAGGCGCAGCCCAGGGCACCTCCGTTGTGTTTCGAGTGCCCCCAAGTCCGCCTGGGCTCCTGGCGCTCCCCAGTGTCCTTAGCGCTGGTAGCCCAGGCGATCAGAGTTCCCCCAGAGCAGACGGCGGGAAGCTTTACAAGCCGGCCCCAGGATGCGGAGGCGGTCCGCCTTGACAATGTTGCAAAGTTGTTTTCTGAACCCCGCGGGCGCTCCTCCACCCCTCCCCCCAATCCTGCCCGCGCGCCCTCTTTCCCCCTCCTCCCTCACCTCCTCGGGTTTCGTTCTTTCAAACTTTTTGAAACCCTAATTGGTGGTCTAGGAATGGGTCTCAGGGACTCCCGCCTCCTGAATAACTCTCATCACGTCACTCTACCCAAGACGGCTATGGGGGGGGGTGAACGCAAGGGCTCCCCGAACTTTTTTTCCAAGCTGGGCCAAATGGGGGCTCGATGTTGATTGGCCAGGGCTCATCATTGCGAGCCTGTCAATCACGGGGCCTACGGGTGGTGAGGGGCGGGCCGAGCCCCAACCCCCGGGATCTAAGCAGGTATATAAAGAGGCTCGGCAAGCTCCCGGCCAGGCTGCGAATGCGACCAGCTCGAGAGAACGCATCAGGTGCTAGAAGCTCGCGCGTTCTCGCTGACTTCGCGCGGAGCACTTCGGCCGGCCTGCCCTTCCCGCCCGACCTGCCGGCCCAGCGGCCCCCAAGCGCCACTCCGACGGACTCTCCTGGTCTTTTCACCGTGGCCGCTCCAACCCCGGGAGCACCTTCTCCTCCCGCCACGCTGGCGCACCTTCTTCCTGCCCCAGCCATGTACAGCCTGCTGGAGACTGAACTCAAGAACCCCGTAGGGCCGCCCACTCCAGCCTCCGGCACCGGCGGCCCCGCAGCCCCTGGCGGCGCGGGGAAGAGCAGCGCGAACCCAGCCAGCGGCGCGAACGCAGGCGGAGGCGGCAGCGCTGGCGCGAGCGGCGGCGGGGGCAGCGACCAGGACCGCGTCAAGCGGCCCATGAACGCTTTCATGGTTTGGTCCCGCGGGCAACGGCGCAAGATGGCTTTGGAAAACCCTAAGATGCACAACTCCGAAATCAGCAAGCGCTTGGGTGCCGACTGGAAACTGCTGACGGACGCCGAGAAGCGGCCGTTCATCGACGAGGCCAAGCGACTGCGTGCGGTGCACATGAAGGAGTACCCGGACTACAAGTACCGGCCCCAACAGCCGCAGCCGCTGCAGCCGCCGCCGCGGCCAGCAGCCCGGTGGGCGTGGGCCAGCGCCTGGACACGTACACGCACGTGAACGGCTGGGCCAACGGCGCGTACTCACTGGTGCAGGAGCAGCTGGGCTACGCGCAGCCCCCGAGCATGAGCAGCCCGCCGCCGCCGCCTGCGCTCCCGCAGATGCACCGCTACGACATGGCTGGCCTGCAGTACAGCCCCATGATGCCACCCGGTGCCCAGAGCTACATGAACGCCGCGGCCGCTGCGGCCGCAGCCTCGGGCTACGGGGGCATGGGGCCCTCCGCCGCCGCTGCCGCCGCCGCTGCCTACGGCCAACAGCCCGCCGCCGCCGCCGCCGCCGCTGCCGCCGCCATGAGCTTGGGCCCCATGGGCTCGGTGGTGAAGTCCGAGCCCAGCTCACCGCCGCCCGCCATCGCTTCGCACTCGCAGCGCGCGTGCCTCGGCGACCTGCGCGACATGATCAGCATGTACCTGCCACCCGGCGGGGACGCGGCTGACGCTGCGTCTCCGCTGCCCGGCGGCCGCCTGCACGGCGTGCACCAGCACTACCAGGGCGCCGGGACTGCGGTCAACGGAACGGTGCCGCTGACCCACATCTGAGCTCCAGCCTGCGCTCCTAGCTCTTCGTCCCCACCCCGCCCCACACCCCCACGTTGGGACGCCTTGTTGTTTAGCTTTGCTTGCCTGGGACTGTTGCCTTGTACCGAAGATGGGGAGAGGACAGAAAGTTTGGCTGTAGCTGTCGGGTTTTGTATGAGAGCAAAAAAAGTCAGGAGCAGCGGAAATGGGACTTTCTGGGGCTGAGCCCCCCCCCGACCGCTGCCCCCCTCCCCCTTTGTAGGCTGGGAATCGCTGTGATGTTTGCGAAGAAAAACCAGCCCCCTCCTCCTCTTCCCCGGGGTCCTGAGTTCGTCTGTTGCATTTGAAAATGTTGTCTCCTTAGTTTGGTATTAATGGAGGAGTGAGTGAGGCTGGGCCGAGAGCTGCAACGCCCCCACCCGCGGTCGCGTTGCATCTGTTTTCCTCGTGCTTTTTGGGGGGCTGGCCGCGCCGAGTGCCGCGGGAACTAAAGCCAATGTTAATTTATAGCCAGGTGTGCGTGTTTCTCCCGCCTTGCCGCCCCTGGCCGCGGGACAGTTTTCTGTCCAGGCCGCATTTAGGCTGTTGAGTTGGTGATTTCTGCAGTGATCTGTTTGCTATTTTGTCAAGCTAATGTGTTCAGATTTCGTTTGGGTGGTGGGGAAGGGTTTATTTTGTTTCAGGTTTTTCAAGATTTTACTTTTAATTCCTAAATGAGAGATCAATAAATTTTATAACCAACATGATGGTGTCCTGATAATTTTGAGGGCCCGAAACTTTAGGTGCGGGTTGGGAAGGGCACTGACACTTGGTTTCATAACTGAGGTTCCACACCCGGGGCTGAATAGGGCCGGAGCATGATCTGAAATCATTTCTTTTAAACTTCTGGTGATCCAGAATACCACAGCTCCCAATACTCCCAACTGAGAAATTCTCTCCAGTGGAGAAAGAGGTCTGTCTTCTGGGAGCATCTACCCGGAACCCGCCCACGCTAGCTGAGCGGAGCACCGGGCTAGCAGCCCTACACTTGTTGATAGCAGTGCGGAGCGTTCCTGGAAGGAGTGCCTACTTCCGCAGCCACGCGGGGCCGCAGCCAGACACCTGCCGCCGCCGCGGAAACCGACCGAAAGGGGGGCGTTTTTACCCTTGTGCACTGGGGCGGGAAGATACTTGAGCCGAGTTGAAATATTTACAAAACGAAAGCCCTTCGGAAACCGCAATGATCATATTTAAAATGAATGGTCACAGGCATCCCCAGCAGGAAATAAATACATTTCCACCGTGGTAGCTGAAGCGGAAGAGTGAACATTCAACAGTGGAAGATTTGGTTTTAAAAGGTACATTTTAGATTTGTAAAAGAGTTCCAAAACTCCGCCCAAGGCTTGTTTGAAACTTGGCAAAGCAGTTCACTTGTTTTCTAGAACGAGGCTTCCCCCCCCCCATCTAGAGCCTGAACAAGCTTCCTTCTTACCACCTTTCCGTGTACTTTCCTCCAGTCGGTAACCGGTGACCATTTCATTGTGTCCCCAAGGACCCTTCGTTTCACGTCGGGGCCCCAGCGTGTCTGTTTGGGGCCTAGGAAGAAAACAAATAGAGCCAGTGTTTTTTTACTCCCTCCTCAGCTGTTTGAGGTGATTTCCTTAATCCCTTTAATCCTGTTACCTCGCTATCCCAGAATAACTAAACTCGGCCTTTCCAATAAGCTTGGCCTGGTGCACTGTTTTTTATCCTCATCCACTCCTGACCACAGGTTTCTTTGCTTGAGGTCTGTTGGGACCCTAGGCGACAGAGTCCTCCATAAATTGGTCCGAATTCCACGTTTCCAGCCGGCTTCCTTTGTGTGAACCAGCCATTCACCTGCGGGCCGGGGCGGGCCTCCGGGGGGAGGGGCGGGGGCTTTCTGAGGCTTCGGGGGTCGTGCCCGTTTTTTACACATCACTGCGGATCCTGGAGACTAAAGCCCCCCCGCCTGTCCAAGAAAGGTCGGCCACCCCGCCTGTCCAAGAAAGGTCGGGTCTCCCTGGGAAGGCAGCACCACCCCTCCCCCGAAGACGTTTGCACTGCCATCCCCACCCCCCACACCCCATCCCCCACTGTCCAGCATGGGGTGAGGGGGGCCGATGTTGATTTACAGATGCAGTCTGTAATGCCCTCCACCCTGGGCTCCTCCCGGGCCTGCAGCGTTCAGGCTGGGCCTCTTACCATTCCCTCCTCTCTGCATCCTAAAGCAGCAGACCCCCAAGCCTCTCTTGGCAGGTGGGTCCTTCCAGCCTTTACTGCTGTGATTGGAGCAAAGCCACAGGCTGACTGGTGGGTGAGCCTCCCCCACCTCCAAAGTCCCAGCGACCGTAGGAAACTTGTCAAACTCAACACTCTATGCCTATCTTCCAGTCTTTGGCCTTCAATAAAATATCTGCCCGTAGGTTTACTTTCTGCCTTGGTCTGAAATGACTCCAGGAAAGGGTGGGGTACAAGTAAGCAATTCCCCCACCAAGGGGAGGCGGTGCCAACCTGGGAATCAACTCTGACACGGCTTCTGTGGAAGCACCCATTGTGCTACTGCCTTCTTAGAAGTGCCAGGGTCACCCTTTCAGCATGTCGCACATACTGCTCACTCTCTAAATATCCCTGGCTTTGTGCTCCACTTTGTCTGATTTCCAAATTGCCTTTAAGAAGAGAAAAGATTTCGTCAATCAGCACTTTTGGTGGATTTAAATACAGATGAAAGATAATGTTTTTAAACTTCAGCAATAGGGAAGAGGACTGAACTCAACTGGGATGAGGCTTTCATCCTCAAAGCCAGAGTTTTCAAACCAGAGACCACCCTGCTGTACACAGCTTTACCACGCTGAGGGTCCTTAACCTGTTTTTATAGATTTGTGGTTTTGATAAGGCTCGATTTAAAGTGAGGACTCTGCTACTAAAACAGCAACGAACCCCAGATCTGGCCAAACTCCAGCCCCTCCTGCCTTCTCCTGCTTGTTTTTGTCCTCAAAAGGGGAAATGACAGTGCTCAAGGTTGTTCAGCTGGTTCCACTAAAGCCCAGTGGACCAGAATTGCAGACCAGGGAAGGATCCTCTCTGCTCTTCCTGCCACAAAAGAGAGAGGCCAAGGAAATCACCAGCAGCCCCTCAAGCCATAATCCAGCGAGGTCTCTGGAGAAAAGAGGTAATTCCTGACACTGAGACACTTAGTCACCGCATGGGCAGTGCAAAGTGACAGAGAAGCCCTAGGTTCTTACAGACAGAAAAGACAGGAGTCCATCTTCCGGTTCCCCTACCAGGACCATCACTACTTTTCTTTGGGAATTATGTTCTAGAGATTTGCTTTCCTGTCCTGTGACTATACAACTTCTGTTATTAATTGCCCTTCTAGAAGTCCACGGGAGTGGGGCTGAGTAGCCAAAGTGCAGGCAAAAAATGTAGAAACAACCTTGTCTGTCAGAGCCATCCTTATAATGTTTAAACATTAAACCTACTCAAATGTCCAACAATTGTGAACGGTTAAGTAAAAAAAAAAATCTTTTTTTTAAAAAAAGACTACTACTATGGTGCAGGTATCGAAATCATTTGTGGAGTTATTTTAATAACACAGGGAAAAGCTTAATACCAAGTGAAAAAAGTAAGATACCAGAATTCTATTTAGCATGTATGGCCTTGACTATTTAAAAATTAGTGTGTATGACAAGGAAAAACATGCAAAAGTCCCAGGTAGCAGTATGAATTTGCACTAGTCTCCCTCATACTTTCCAATTTTCTCTAATAAAATTGGATTCCTGTTATTACCAGAAAAGGCAAGTTTAAAATATATATTTTTTACCTCTCAAGAAAAATGAAATTTGTCTCTGTGAAAGAGAAAAGTTCAAGCCTTTCCTTCAGCTGTTTCTGGGAGAAGAGGGGGCAGGGAGCCTCCGGAGCAGTAATCCCCTAGCTTTTCTCCTGGGTGAAGAAGCTTCAGCCTTCAGAGGCAGGAGGACACCAGAGCAACCCCCTGCCAAGTCCCCTCCTCAGAAAGCAGGAACAGATTAGTGAGTGGCTCCTCATTCTTCAGACCCACTCACTAGACAAAAAGACTTCCTTGGGAGTCGGGATGAACAGGCTGGGTTGCAGGGAACAGGGGCCACAGAGGCACCCCAAGATGAATGATCACAGATACTCCAGCAGGTCTCACTGCACTCTTGGGAGGGGACAGAGAGTAAACCTGGGAACAGGGGATCCTGGCCCTGGGGAGAAGGGAGTAGGTGAGCAACTGAATGCAACATCGTACGCTGTGTATTTCCTCTTCTCCTCTGTCTTCTTCCACATCACAGCCACTGTGGCCCACTGAATGGCCTCCTATCTGTTCTCTGTGCTTCCACTCTGCCCCCACCCAGCTCCCCAGAATAGCCACTTCACTTTTCAAACATAAATACTGTTATGGCATTTCGTTTCTTAAAGAAATTTCTGGGACTGCCTGTGAAGAGTTCTTGGAGAAAAATATCCTAACTGCCCCAGTGCTTTCCTGATCTAGCCTCTCTCCACCTTTCTGGGCTCAACTCCTTAAACGTCCACTCTTCTCTTTTCCGTAACAGGTAGGATTCCGTTGAGAAATGTTTGTCAAATAGACAGATTGTGATCCCTAATAATTTCATTTCTAAATAAATTCGCAAACCAGTGACTGTATTAAAGATTTTTCTACATAGCACAGATTTTGTGGTGCCCCTTGGTAGGATTTCCCTCAAACGCATATATAAAAAACAGATTTCCTAACAATTAATAAATCCTACTATCAACGATGCATGTTTTCCTTCCTATCTCAGGGCTTTAGAATTTGATGTTCCCTTTGCTTGGAATGTTCTTTCTCAAGCTCTTCAAACAGTGCAGAGCTCTTCAGAAAAATCTAAGTTCAAGTATCAGATCTTCTAGAAAGCCTTCCAGATCCCTTCCTTTTAAACATTCCAGAGTTCCTTGTCATGAGTTCTAACTGCTCAGAGTGTCTATCCCAGGCACTGACAAGTGATTATTTTTACATTTATTTGTGTAATTCTGCCTGCTGTCTTTCTCCTAGTGTGTATGTTCCACGTGGGTAACGGCTGTATCTAGTTTGCCAGCCAATACATAGCACAATGCCTCTTCCATTGTAGGTCCTCAAGAAAGTGTGTGAAGTGTTTAATGCACACTTAAGAAATGGAGTATCTGGGGGTCTGAAGCCAATGGGATTGGTGGAGTTTCTTCAAAGTCAAAGCTGTGATGGGCACGGTGGTGTACACTTGGAATCCCCACACGTGGGAACCTGAGGCAGCAAGTTCAGGTGTTCAAGTCCAACCTGTTCTACATGAGCCCTTGTCTCAAAAAAAAGAGCAAATTAAAGGAGGGGGGGAGAAGAAGAAAGAAGAAGAAGAGGATATGAAGTTGGCAGGTGGATATGGTGGGGAGAACTTAAGGGAGTGGGTTGAGAGTATGGGGGTGGTGAATATGATCAAAATATATTGTATGCATGTATGAAATACTTAAAGTATAGTTAAAATATGATTTTTAAAAAATTAAGGAATGCATTTGTAGATTATAATAGCAGATACAGCCTTCAGGATAGAAAACCAGCTTCAAGAAGTTTTGAAGCTT
>NW_008358534.1:3171193-3197315 GCF_000622305.1 Nannospalax galili
TTCAGAGGACACTATCAAGAAAGTGAAAATAAAGACAACCCGCAGAATGGAAGAAAGCATGTGCAAGTCATACATCTGTTCAAGGACTTATATTTAGAAGGTGTAAAGACTCCAGAAAATCAACAATAAACAGACAACCAAATTTTAAGTAGGCAAAGGACTTGAATAGGCGTGTTTAAAAGGAGAATATACAAATGGATATGAGCATGTGAACAAACGCTCAGCACCATTAGTCAGTAAGGAAATGCAAAGCCCAAATCACAATGAGATAGCACTTCACCCATACCAGTTTGGCTATAAAAATAGACAACACGCGTTCCTGAGGATGTAAATAAATTGAATCCTTATATATAGTGCTCATGAGAGTAAAAAGAGCTTTGTAAAGAGTCTGCTAGGTCCTCCAGAGATGAAACGTGGACTTAACACAGCATACAGCAATTCTACCACCTCGGGAAAAAGAACATATAAAAATATGCATATTAATATTCTATCAGCATTACTCATAATAACCCAAAGAAGAAAAAACCTCCATGTCTATTAACTGATTATCAGATAAATCCAATGTGGTTGCTCACATTAAGAGAGAAAGAAAGGGAGAGGGAGAACTGTCTAACCATGAAGGTAATGTCCAAGGAACACAGGGGTCAGCTAAGGCTGCTCCCAGGGAGTGAAGCCAGAACAACTTGAGCAACAGTATGAGCAATGGAAAACCGACCTATAACCCAAAGCGTAAAATGTCCTTATGTCCATACTGATGTAAAGAGAAATAAGGAAATGAATAAATAGATGAATAAATAGATGAGGAGAAGAGCAATTTTTCTGCAAAACAATTCCAGAGTTTATATAGGTGCTCTGGCTTCAAGGAGATGGGGCGTAACTCCTTACTCCTTGAGTACCAGCTGCTGAGCTGACTACTTTTCAAGGACTATACTAAAAGAAGGAAATGCAGGTGACATCATAGTGTAAAAGCCCAATAAACATTAGCTTAGTCACATGGTCAAAGTTAGTATTACCTGTTGATAGTATATACCCTAGATTGAGTGGAATGAGAATTGAACTTTATTTCAGTGAGCTTCCTCCCCCGAATTCATAGTCCCGGGCTAATCATCATATTTTAAATGGATGATATTCTATGAAATTCCTGGTCAACAGTCCTCAAAACTGTCAAAGTCATCAAAAACAGGGAAAGAAACATTGAAGACTTACCTAAGTGGGGTGGGGGGTGGGGAGGTGGAGAGATGGCTCAGAGGTTGAGCACTGGCTACTCTTGTAAAAACCTGGGTTTGATTTCCAGCACCCACATGGTGACTAACAACTGACCATAACTCCAGTTCCAGGGATCCAACACCCTCTTCTGTCCTCTGTGAGCATTGCACAACACAAGTGCACTTACATATATGCAGGCATAACACTGATGCACACAAAATAAAAGTTTTTTTAAAAAAAAGACTTACCTAAGAAACTATGACTACTAAATGTAATCTAAATGTATAAAATATGGAACTTATTTAGTAATAATATGTCGATATTGGATCATTAACTGTAAGAAATGCAGGCCAGGGAATGTAATTCAGTTGTTAGAGTATTTGTTTAGCTTGAACAAAGCCCTGGGTTCTATCCCCAGCATAAAGTAGGCATGGTGGTATGTATACACCAGCAACCCTAGCACTCAGAAGGTAGAGATAGGAGGTTCAGGAGTTCAAGGTCATCCTCAAGTACAGTTTGAGATCACCGTGGATCACATGAAGTCCTATCAGGAAGAAAGGAAGGAAAGAAGGAAGGAAGGAAAGAATGAAAAAATGTAAATTCTAATGAAAAATGTTAATTACAAGGAAAACTGAGTATCATCAAATATGAGACCTCTTCACACAATCTCCCCAATTTTGCTGTAAATCCAAAACTGTTCTAAGAAGTAAAGCCGATTTTTGAATTTTTTAATATTTTATTTATTTATTTATTTATTATTTATTTATTTATTTATTTATATCTGTTTGAGACAGGGTCTCTCTGCAGCCCCTTCTGGCCTGGAACTCTCTATGTAGTCCAGGCTGGCTTACAGAGCTCCACCTGCCTTTATTTGTTTATTTATTTATTTATTTATTTATTTATTTATTTATTGAAGTTTAGGAAGAAGCTTATTATAGATCCATAGGTGGAAGCAGAGCTCCTGTATAGCAGGAGTGGGGCCATGAGGATGGGGTACCAATGAGCAACTGAGGGAGACTAAAGGACTTAAGCAGAAACTGGGGTGGGGTATGAGGAGAGGGATGAGCTGGTCAGTCCAGTTGGCCCAACTGTCAGGTGGCCAGGTGCCTGCTCTCTCTTTCAGTCCTCACCTATAGCTTCCAGGCAGGGTTAACCCTGCCTGCCTTTTTAAATTTATTTTTTATGTGTATAAGTATTTTGCCTGTGTGTAAGTGTATATATGTGTGTAATGCCCTTGGAAGCCAGAAGAAGACGATGGATCCCTTGGAGCTGATGTTAAGGATGGTTGTTTACTGCATGTGGGTGCTGGAAAATGAACCAGGGTCCTCTGGAAGAGCTGTAAGTGCTTTTAAACACTGAGTCATAGCTCTACCCCTGTAAAATTCATTTTTAAAATTTTATTTATTATTTTTATATTTTTATGTGTATGCACGTATCGCCTGCATGTAGATAAGTGCACCCGTGTCGTGCAATGCCCGCAGAGGACAGAAGAGGCTGTTGGATCCCCTGGAATTGGAGTTATGGACAGTTGCCAGCCGCCATGTGGGTTCTGGGATTCGAACCCGGGTTTTCTTCAAGAACATTCAGTGTTCTTAACTGCTGAGCCATCTCTCCAGCCCCTAAAATTCATTTTTAAAAATGAAAAGAAATGAAATCCTGATATATATTATGATATGAGTGAATGAATCTTGAAGACATTATGTTAACTGAAAGAAGTCAGTCACAAAATACTATGTACTGTGTGATTATTATCTATTTACTTAGAGACAGGCTTTCTGTAGTCCAGGCTGGTCTCAAGTTCACTTTGTAGGCCAAGTAGGCCTCAAACCTGTGCCAATCTTCTTGCCTCAGCTTCTCAACTGCTGGGATTACAGGCAGGAGCCCTCATACCCACTTTTCTATGACTCTATTTAGATGACTGTCCAGACCAGGCATATTTTTAGAGATGCAAAGTGGATTGTTGGTAGTCCAGGGCTGGAGGAACTATTAGAATCAAAAATCATTCAGTCCAGCGCCTTCACTCTGCGTACAAACCAAAGACACACAGCTGTGGTAGTTGTAGAAATCACTGAACAGGGAAGTTGACTACTGAAGTTCTAGTTCATTTACTTTGCTGTTACCACAAGCTGCCTTTAATAAAGCTGAATATGTTTCTTTCCATTTTCACTATGACAAAATTCCCTGTTGGAGAATAGATGGAAAAGAGAAGCTATTCCCAAAAGGAATGTTACTAAAAGCCTGGAATTCTATCGCCGATTGGATTCTTATGGTAGCAACTCTGCTCAAAACTCATTTTTAAAGTGAGGATACTTGTGTTAAGGAAAATGCTCAATGGTAAAAAAAGATACTAGTAAAGAAAAAGTAACTGAGCTGAGGCTGAAGCTCAGTGGTAGAGTGCTTGCCTCGCATGCATATATGCTCTATTCTCAGCAGCACAGGGGAAAAACCAGTAATCGAGAGTTCATTAATTCTTAAAATATGTTATTTCCTAGGAAATGTCCATAGAACTTAACAGACGTTTACTTATTTTATTCTTAGGTCTGATTAATCACAATGAACTTCTACATGTGGGAAGTGGCAATCCCTAACAAGCAAAAAATATGTTTAATGCTTACTAAACATTATTTTAAAACATTTAGTGAACTTTAATATTTACTTAAATATGAAACCATCAACTTTTTGTAGTCCTACAAATTGAAGACTTCACACATGCCAGATAAGGGCTCTAACACTGAACCATATGTCCAGTCCAAGGATTTTGGAAGTATGTTAAAAAGACGTCCTAAAGTCCATTATTTACTGATTCCATAAATAGAATTAAAAATAAAGATGGTTTCTTAAGAAAGGGAAATCACTTTTGACAATATCAGTGGACTAGTGAGCTGAGATTTTTTTTAAAGCTTTGTATTATCCATTATGCAAAAGTTATAAAGAGTTATAAAACATCCTCTACAGCAGGAAATGTGTAAAGTTCTAGAGAGGTTGTGGGGTTCATAATGCACGTCAACAGGGGACTTGGTCTTGAGAGACAGAATGAACTATAAGACATTCCATAGGACATCTAGGGTTGGTAAGTTCGAGAGGTTGTGGGGTTCATAATGCACGTCAACAGGGGACTTGGTCTTGAGACAGAATGAACTATAAGACATTCCATAGGACATCTAGGGTTGGTAAGTGAGCCAAAGAAGAGAACATTTAGGCCTTATGCTCTGTATAGACTTTTCATAGGGAGAGTAGGTGGTACACACAGTAAGCTGATATATAATCACTCAAAAGATAGCTACATATCTCTAACTCAAGGAACTTCTTACCAGCGATGTGGCTGCAGAGAAAGGAGATGGAGAGATATTATGGGAAAGGAGGCTGGAGAGGAAGAAAAAGGGTTTTCTCACTTCCCTGGGACACCATGCTAAGGAGTTGTGGCTTGATCCTGTCTTCAGTAGGAGCATGAAGGGATTTTGGTCAGTGCTTTGTAAAGATCAAGCTGACTGCAGTGTGAAGGACAAATTGGAAAAGGAAGAGACTGGAGGCAGGGAGATTAGCCAAGAGGCTGTTTGATTTGGGATCAGGCATGACAGAAAGACTGGACTAAAGACAGTAGCAGTAAGAAAGTAGCAGGATCAAGAGGGGTGAGTCTCTGCTTCACCCTAGCAAGGGTAGGTGGCTGGGGGAAGGGACAAGGGGAGGTGTAGGGATGGAGACATGAATGTGGTATTCACAGAGTTAACACAAGAAAAGGAGTCTAAGTGCTTAAACTTTTAAAGTGAAAGGAGTGAATTTTGACAGATGGCTTTAATTTGGTCATATAATTCTATGTCCAATTAAATTCATACACAGGTTACTTTTATTCAAATTAACTGTTGCATTTCCAAACTTAATATGATTTGGTAAATTACTAAAAACTAATTTCATTTACTATCATGCTCAACCAAAAATAATTCAGTTTGGTTCTTTCTTAATTGCTCAATTGTTATTTACAAATACATAGTTTAGAACATCGAGAATGAGATTAATCACTGTATTCTGAAAAGACCCCTGAGGTACCTTCTAACTTTAAGATTCCTCTATGAGGATATCTGTAATGTCAAAAGCTCCAAGCAGCTCAGCCAAATTGGAATAGTAACAAGCATCTGTGCTCACACCCTGGGTAGGATAGTGGTGTCAACACCTCCAGCAGAGCTGATAGAGCTGTCTTTCAGTCTGTCTACAGGCTCTGTTTTACATTCTGCAGGTTAGCTAGAAACAAGCTCACCACTACTAACCCCTGAAAAATACCTCTGGGTCAACTTGACATCTTCTAGACTTTCCATGTCCTATATTTCTTCTGCTAATAAGCTCGTTTCCTATGTAATGTAATATGATTTCTTTGCAAAGGCTAAATTAGGCACAGTGTAGAAACAACATGAGGTCTAGAGATGTTGCTGGTAATTACAAGCAATGCAGCAGATTTATTCACGATTCATTCAATAAAAACGTGTCCAATTTGGAGAGGGTTCAGGTTAATCAAACATTAAGGATTAGCTAGTTTGGAGTCTTCGGTGAGGTAAAACTGGAACCTAACTATAGACTCAAAGCTAAGGAAAAATATTTTACAGCAAGAGGTAGCTGCTTGGGACTAGTGTATATAACATATATATTCATATCATACACACACACACACACACACACACACACACACACACACAGAATTCCTGAGCCTCAGACCTTTGGACTGCCTTCTGATTATATTTACTTAGACGTCCCCCTGGCCTTCAAAATCTGCCCAGCAGACTAATTCACTAATTCCTTCCTAAAAGAACATCTCTTATTCTGTTTTTCACCTCAGTTAAATAGAATCGATATCTACTTAGCCTTCTTTTGCATCTCAACCCAAATTCTTTATATTTCCAGAATCCATTAGTCCTTCATTCCCATTGCCTTACTTGGGCTTTGTATTATCTATTATGCAAAAGTTATAAAAAAAATGTTAGCAGTATAAAAGAGTAGGTACCGCCTCCATCTTCCATGGGTCAGGAATCCAGGCAGAATTTAAGTGGCTCAAGGTCTCTCATAATACTGTAGTCAAGGTGTGAATCAGGTCTGTATCTATCTTACGTCTTCACTGGATAGTATCTATTTCCAAGCACGTGACTTCTGGTCTGCCTCAGAGGATCCTCGTCCCAGCAGACTCAAGTGGCTAAGGCACAGGTCACTGGTTCTAAGCTGGCTTTTGGCCAGAGGCATCAATTACTTGCTCTCTGGACCTCTTCATATGACTACACACAACATGGCAACTAGCTTCAAAACTCATTGCTTTTCTGAAACCACAGATGGAGCAACCCTACACCTTTATTTTGTTGTGTTCTCAGAAGTGAGACACTTGGTCTAGTCCACACTTAAGGGGATAGGAAGAGGAACACACTAGAGTGTGGATGTCAGGATCCAGAGATAACTGTAGAGTCTGTCCACCAGAGGGCCATGGACTTTTTTGAAATATAACATGTGCACTAGCATCCTACCAGACATCTGAGTCTCCAGGATCCTCATTCCAGATGATCTTCTATAATGAGACATGAACAGAGGTTCTATAATATAACCTGATTATAAGGTTCCACTGCTTAAAAAAAAACAAAAACCTTTGTTGGTGATCTATGTTTCTCATAAATACAAGGTCCAAATTACTTGATGTGCCATTCAAAGCGTTCCATGAACTACTCCTGGATTTTTCATTTCCTACCATCATGTACATGTCCTACAACACAACAAACTCCCTGTGGTCCTCAGAGTCATTGAATTAAGACAAATTGTTTTAGGCCCTTCCACAAGTTCAGAGAAAGTGTGTGTGTGTGTGTGTGTGTGTGTGTCTGTGTGTCTGTGTGTGTGTCTGTGTGTGTGTCTGTGTCTGTGTGTGTCTGTGATCCTTTTGCTCTCTAGTATTTTCTGCCTCTCCTTTAACATGCAATTTCATGGAACCCCTTCTGAAATACCTCCTCTGATTCTGCCTCCACAGTCCCTAAGCTTTTTGAACATAGTTCTATTTGAGAATTTTACACAGTGCTTAGTATATCCTATCTATGAGTACTTGATACAGGTTTGCTGTATTCTTTTTCCTTTCTTTCCTTCCTTCCTCCCTTCCTTCCTTCCTTCCTCCCTCCCTCCTTCCCTTCCTTTCTTTCTTTCCTTACCTCCTTTCCGTCCTTCCTTCCTTCCTTCCTTCCTTCCTTTCTTTCTTTCTTTCTTTCTTTCTTTCTTTCTTTCTTTCTTTCTTTCTTTCGGAGGGGAGGCAATAGGATCTCATTATGTAGCTAAGATTGGCCTGGAACTATGTAGACTAAGCTGGTCCCAAATTCATGGCAGTCTTCCTGCTTCAGCCTCTCCAGTGCTGGGATTACAGGTGTGAGCCACCATGCCCAGCTAGCTTTGTAATTTTATTAATCAAAATCACAAGAAAAGAAAATATAGATCACTGATGTTCAAATGAAGGAGAACCCGAAGGATCTTAGAAGAGAAAGGAGAAGATATGTCCAAGAGCACAGTGTCATTCAGTAGTGTAGCTAAACATAACTAGCTAGATGAGCAGACCTTCTTGCACTGACAAAAGGCCCTGAGTTGTTACCAGTGTGCCCTCACTTTTTCTGTCCTGTTGTCCTCTGAAATGTAGGATTCTCTGAAGGTAGAAAATACAGAAGTTCATAAAGTAGCCCACGGGTCATAGACCTTCCTATATGAGAAGATATCTAGGATCACATTCTCCTGTCTTCTCTGTGCATGTGCACATGTGTGCATGTGTGTGCATATTTGTGCGTATATGGGTGCATGTATTATGCAGGTATGCATGCATTCATGCATGTGTGAGTGGCTGTGTGTGGAGGCCAGAGAACAACCCGTAGCCTGGAACTTTCCAAGTAACCTAGGCTGGCTGGCCCAGGAATCCCAGGGATCAGTTTATCTCTACTTCCCAGCACCGGAATCACAAGCATATGCCACCATGCCCAGGTTTTTTTTTTTTTTGGTTTTTTTTTTTTACATGCATTCTGGGAATTGAACTCAGGTCCTCATGCTGTGCTGCAGCATTTTGCAAACTGAGCTGTCTCCCCAGCTTCACAACATCCTTTTGGGTAAAGAAATCTGAAAAAAAGTACATCGACTTCTCAGTTTTCGTGGCAGGCTGAGTTTGTTTGCAGAAGTTGATGGCTCCAGACATCACTCTTGGGCCTCCTCTGGGACTTCTTTCTGTCTGTTTACTGTGGATTCATCCAGGACTCTTCTTTCTGATTTTGCATGTGGGTTCCCATTTCCAGGGCTTTAATCTGCAGGATATTCGTGTGGAGAAATGCAAGTGTAGTAGGATAGGAGGTTCTCCTTTCCTGGATCTTCCTTTTCTACTGAATAAATCCTTAACATACCAAAAAGAGCTGTCGCGATAACAAGGGCTTGCAGCATGTGCTGCCTGAGCAGCTACAGTGGCATCAGCAACTCCACTGACAGTCCAGGCTCCGAAATCAGCAAGAAGCAGGAATTTGACAGGAGGTGCTGAGGAGGACTCTGCTGCAACAGCTCAAGAGGTGCTGATGGGGGGAGGGCTGTGGCAGGACAGCTGCTTGTGCTTTAAAGCCCAAAGATACAGCCAGGCCTTTGCCTCATGCTGTGCACTTTCAGTGGGGAGAGAAGAGGATCAGGGTTCAAACTAGAAAGTCAGCAATTATATCTTTCTCATAGCTGGGAATTAGGATCAAACAGACTTCAAACCCCAGTTCCCTCCAAGGTCTACACAGAAGTTGGCTTCCTTAGTCATGTTTTTGTTAATTTCTCTGAGACTCAATTTCTTCTATAGAGTGATCATGGTATTACTGCCTTTAGATCATCACTCTAGGTTTGAAGAGGATGATGCATGTAAATGGGTTAATAGTCAACATATAACAAATATTAGCTTTAAAGTCTAGTGTGGTCGAGAAGGCTTGTAATCCCAGAACATGGGAGATAGAGGCAGGAGGATCAAGAGGTCAAGACCATCCTCAGCTACACTAAGTCTAAAGTCAACCTGGGAAACATGAGACTTTGTCTCAAAAACCAAAACAAACTCCACAAATACAACTCTTATTCCTACAGGATTAGGAGAATCCAAAACACTTACATCCCAAATAAACATTAAACTATGACCTCTAACACTTCAACTTATGCAACTTCTCCTGCCAGCTCCTCTCATTACTAGCTGTAGAATGGGTATAATTATGGTATTAACATCACAGAATTGTAATAAATATTTTAGAAGGCTGGCATATACTATTTGATTCTATGCATGACCTTTGTACCGACCCTTGAAATTGAAGTTTAGCTTTTTGCTGTAGGAGAAAGGGCATAGGTCATGCAAACAGATCTCGGTTTGAGATTAGGAAGATTTTTCATTCCCAGTACCTTCGAGTCAATCTCAGCTTCATTATTGTATGATCAGTTACGAAACCTTGGGCAAGAAGTTTAACTTGGAGTAGATCCTTTGTTTATATTGCAATAGCATACATAGCACACACTGGCTGCATAATAGTTGTAGATCTAATTGAAATCTTTAGCACTATATTTTCTTCAGTGGGTTCTGTAATTTTCTAAAGCCTTTAAAACCCCCTGCACTTAGTCTGACTGCTATTCCTCTGTTGCTTCACTTGTAACATGGTGACTATAACAGTACATACCTCGGACTTGGGTTGTGGTCATCTCAAAATTTGGTTTTAATGGCAAGACTGGTAATAGCACACACACACATACACACACACACACACACACACACACACACACACACCCCAAAATGATACAAAAAATGTCTGAATTCAGTGATAGGACTTTTCTGGAGAGAGAAATGCAGTCTTCCCAAATTCATCAAACCAGCTTGCGAGATCAACAAGAGGAGACTGGATGGCAGTTTCATTGTGCTTTGGAGGTAGGTCCAGGATGCTATTTTCCACATGTGTTCAAAAGGTTGTATAGTTTAAATCCTCTTAGCATGGGACAAAAGAGTTCTGTGAGATTCTTATCAGCTGGCCAGACATGAGGAAGAAGGAAAGAGACGGCTGAGGTTTAAAATACATCATCACTCAAAAATTTATAAATGGAATCAGACTAATTTTTACATGTTGTTATCCAATAAATGAGATTACATGTATAAAATACTCAACAAGTAGGGACTGTAATTATTTTATTATTTAAACCATACATCTTAATAGGGACATTGGCCTGCTCTGTTGCAAATTTCTGCTTTCTTTATATTATTGGGTTTGCAGTGTAATGGAAAGAGTAGTTAATGGACCGCTGGGCAACCTGAGGTCTGCCCTTCATTAGCCCTGGTGAGCTTAGCTTAGTTCCCCTCTGGGCCTCTGGTGTAACATGTAAGTAGGGGGAGATGTTTTGAGGCTCCCTGCAGTTCCAACAGTGTTAGAAAGCCACAGTGGTTGGTTCATTAAGTGGTACTGCTGCAGAATGAAGGAACACCAGCTTTGTTTTCCAGCCCATTTTTCTACCTTGTGCCAGATGTGGTAACATGCCATGCTACCTGTCTCTTTAGGAGAGATTTAAAGCAGCTGAGCAAAGTAAACAGAAATAAAGAGTCTTCGCTAGGAGTTACAGCTTAATTTTCAGTAGGTCAACTGTTGTTCCATCACTTCCCTGCAGCCAGAAAAAGTACTATGTGCCTTTCAGCCTGGAAGCACCTCAATTTCTCCATTTTTGTGAAGTACTTGCTTTTGTCTTATTATTATTTTTTTTTCTTTTTGAGACAGGGTCTCCCTGTAGCCCCTGCTGCCCTGGAACTCATTATGTAGACCAGGTTGGCCTTGAACTCACAAAGATCCACCTGCCTCTGCCTCCCAAGTGCTGGGATTAAAGGCGTGCGCCACCACGCCTGGCTCTTTTGTCTTAATTTTAAAGACATGCCCACTGAAAAAAATATTCTTTGGAGATGCAAAAAGGTAGAAGAGAAGAGGAAAAAGTCATAAAAGTCATATTAACAGGAAAATACTTTTTTAAGAATCCCACCCCCTAAAAGGGCCTAGAGACTGACTCAGCAGGCAGTTAAGAGTGTTTATTGCTGCTGTTGAGGACCCAAGTTTGGTTTGCACTACCTGTGACTGGCAGCTCACAACTGCCTGTAATTCCATTTCCAGAGGACTCCTACACCTCTGGCTTCTGCACGTACCCTTCCCCCACATACATATGATTAAATATAAAACAGATCTTTAAAAAAGAGCCCCCTAGAAATTAGGAGATCATATATTACCTGTATAAAACACTATTTTCATCTAAAGAATTCTTCCATTGGTGGACAAACTACTGTTACCATAGCTGGAGGGGGTATTGGCTTGTAGGGCAAGACACGTAAGTACAGCAAGTCTTTGATGGACGTTTCTTGGTGACAATTAAGGTTGAAAGACAATTTCCCAAGAGATTGTAACTTGTTTGTGCAGAGCAGTTCCTGATGTCTAAACTCTCAGATGTCCCTCAACTCAGCCACGCATAAGAACATTCTTGTCGACAGCATGTTTCAATCTACTTTTGATCACTTTCTTCAAGCTTGTCAGCACCTCAATTTCAGCCCATTTGGGGAGGGTAGAAAGGGTTGAGAGCATGAAAGAGAACAGTGTACCAGGAGGTAAGCCACTCCCAAGAGGGTGTCACAAGGGACCATGCTTGCTAAAAAAGATGATGGTCACGTCTAATCTTAATAAGGACCATGCAGCCCTCTTGCCTCTTTGGCTCTGGGAATGTCATCATATGTCTCTGTGTCCTTTCTGTTAAAAGATGTAGACAATAGAAAGTTCTCATCTTTTCTGCTTAATCAAGAGGAGGCAGTTTCACGATTTCCACATGTTGAGGAGTCAGGTTGTGGGCTACAGATCTCAGCCATGGGATATTTGAGTCTCCCCTTCAGTGCTCTAGCCAAGTAGATAGCCACCCCATGTGCCTTCGGGGATAAATAGATCACTACTAAATGGGGCAGCGTGCCACTTATTTGGAATGCTCTTAATGCTCTGCATGGTACCTGCTACCCATCCCTCTTGGTTGGCACTGACAGAGCTTACTCCCAGTTTGGCCCAGGGGAACTCTATGTTCTGAGGTTGCTCATCTCCAAGCCTATCATTCCCTCCTCCTTTAACAGGTTCCTCATTTTGATGGTTCCATGTGCCCAAGAAGCCTTTTGTGTCTCTCCTGAGAAAAGTTTACAATATGTTTCCATTCATCAGCCCCACATATCAGTGAGGAATGACAAACTAGTTCCCTGGAAGGGGTTTGACTAGTACTAAGCAGCGCGGGACTCACTTCTCTACATTGGAGAACAAGTTTCACCAACCTGGAAGTTCATGTGTAGGCATGGTACACTGTTGATTTACATAAAATTCCATATTGGCTAATTTAACTCTGCAGTACGACTTTATTCTCAGGTCTGAACTCTGCTATCTAATATGTCCTGGATACTTGCTAGTCTATGGAGGTAGCTTGGACTACTCTCATAACACACACACACACACACACACACACCTGTGTGTGTTTCTGTGTATGTGTGTGTGTGTAACACAGGTTATAAAAACCTATTTCTCGTATTCATAGGTTATTTATCTTAATTATGGAATATATTGCCACTTAAAATTTTAAAAAGCTGACTCGAGTACATATATCTGTGTATCCTTAGCTTCGTCAATGGGAGTGAAGGAAACACTGATTTACGAGCCAGATTCACTTTCTCATCCTGTGCGTTTATCTAACTATTTCCAGGCTTATACTCACTTGATTCCTGGATGTTATCAGGTTCTTTATTCTTTGCATGCCTATATTTAACCCTCTTCCCACAGCGAACTAAACTCACCACCATGTTGAAGTCTTAAGCACATTGACACAGTATTTCAACTTGAACTTGATCTCAGAGGAATTGTGTGATGTCTAAAGAAAAATAGCTGAACAATGAATGCTGAACAGCACTGGGCCATGCTCCTGAGAGGGGTTGGGTTGCTCTTTCTTTCCAGGATAGTCTGGTGACATACTCTTGGAGATACTTTTCTGAGAAGGATTCTCTCTCTCTCTCTCTCTCTCTCTCTCTTTCTGTATGTATGTGCATGTGTCTCTGTGTGTGTATGTCTGTCTGTGTATGTGTGGGGGGGGTGCATGTGTGTATGTACAGGTCCACACATCCATGAGTGCACATGGAAGTCAGAAGAGGGCTTTAGGTAACCTACTCTACAACTCTTTACTTTTTTCCTTTGAGACAGCGTCCTTCACTGAATATTGTGCTAGGTTGTAGGTCAGCCAACAAGTCTCAGATTTTTACATGGGTTCTGTGGATTTGAACTCAGGTCTCACATTTGTGCAATAAGCACTCTTATCCACTGAGACAGCCTCCTAGCCCTAGGGAAGGATCTAAAAGAAAGGAGTAAGTTCTCTGTACAGTTAGACCTAAACCCTACACACACACACGCACACACACACACAGAGAGAGAGAGAGAGAGAGAGAGAGAGAGAGAGAGAGAGAACCCAGAGATGTCATACTCTGTTCCAAACCCCCATCTTACAAACTCAAAAAAGGAAGGGGTTTCAACAACATTGTGTAATGCATTAATGGTAGAGCCTAGACTAGGACTTGAGGATTTTGACTTCCAGCCCCATGTCATTGTCTCCAAACAGTGAGGAAAACTAATTTACAATGAATATGTCACATGTGCTGCGGATGACTGAGGGAAATCTGCCAGGGGAACACAAATAACATTATATTTCCATTATTATTCATTTTGAGATAAGGTCTCATTTAGCACAGGTAGTGCAATAGAGGGTGCCCTAGAACTTCTAATCCTCTAGATTCTACCTCCATATTTTCCCTTTGGATAGCGAGCCTAAACCTCCTCAGCAAACTCCAGTCATAGATCTTGTCTATGCTTTTTTCTTAAGTTTTTTGTTTGTTTTGAGACAGGGTCTCCCTGCATCCCCAGCTATCCTTGTCACTATGTAGACCAGGCTGGCCTTGAACTCAGAGATCTGCCTGCCTCTGCCTCCTGAATGCTGGGATTAAAGGCATGCGCCACCATGCCCAGCCATGTTTTATTTTTATACTTTATAGTTAAGTCCGTGATTCATTTTTGAGTTCCTGTCTGCAGAGGTTCTATACAAATTGCCTATGAATAGCCAATTGCTCTGACACCATTTGTTTTTTTCTTCTTTTATATGTGTGTGTCATGTATGTGTGTATACATGTTTGCATGTGTATGGATGCGGGTGTGTGTGCGTGTGTGCGTGTGTGTGTGTGCACATGGGTGTGGAGACCCAAGGTTAATATTGAGAATTTTCCTGCATTACTCCTCCCCCTTATTCTTTGAGGCAGGGTCTGTCTGTCAAAGCCAGAATTCACCAATACAATTAATATTGCTAGCCAGCTTGCTCCAGGGATTCCCAATCTCCTTCTTCCAAGGTTGGAATTACATGAACACCTGGCATTTATGTGGGCTGTACCGATCTGAACTCCAATCCTCTTGCTTGTTATGACAAGCACTTTAACCTCTGAGACATCCTTTCAACCCCTCCAATATAATTTTTTTGAAAATGGTGTTTAATGGCTTTTCCAACAAAAAATAATTGAACTCTTTTTGAGTTTACATATGGAATGTCTTTTCTGTTCCATTGATCAACTGATCAATGTATCTACCCCTCTGCCACACTGTTTGAGTTACTGTACCTCTGCGGTGAGCCTTACTAGCAGGGCAGTCACTCTTCCTATGTTCTTCTTTTTCCAAAGTTGTTTTAGGTATTCTGAAACCTCTGCTTTTCCAGATAGATTTTTAGAACATGTTGGTGTGTAATAAAAATGGACGCATCTTTTTTTTTTTAAGTGCTGGGGATGGAACCTTTGACCTTGCTGGGATTATAAATGTGCACCATCCTAACCAGCTAGAGAATTCTAATGTCAGAATAAAACAGAATGAAAGCTGGTCTTATGTTCTGTGGGTACGACTTATTTCACCTTAAGTTTCATAATAAGAAGTGCCTGCATTGTTGTTGTGTATATTGCTTTCAAATACTGTTGTTTATTATATTGGTATGCTGTCACAGACTTCTTCTAAGGGCAGATTTTTTGGTCTTTATGAGGGCCATTATTTACTTAAGAGTATCAGGGTAGTATATAACATACCTCACTACTGGAGAGGCGATTTTTGTTTTCATTTTTGGAAGGTGTGTCATTGCCATTCTAAACAAACCACGCCTCAATCCATCTAGGCCCTCCCTACCTCTGCTTCCACCTTTCCTATGCGTCAATGCCAAGGCATTTTTCTTTGCCCATGGAATGAACTATCTCATGCCCATTCTTCACTCCACCCTTATACTCAATGTCTGGCCAAGTATGCACCTAGTGTGCCTCTCCATTATCATCCACTTTCCTTCTTCTCCCAAATGTATCAGAGAACTCACATGAATATATACATACTTGATTTTATTTTGGTCCTCATTATTGCTGTACTTTGCAGATATAAAATTTGGTCTTGGCAAAGTTGGTGATTTGTTTCTCAACAGCCTCCTTTGGAAACGTAATTGAGCTCTAGCTCCTCGGGCCTTGCTATACACAGGGCTTACTTGAGGTGGTGGAGTTTTCCAGGGTCTCTTGGTTCTGATTTCTTTGTTTATTTAGTGTGGTAACAGATGGTTATTGTTGGTGTAAGTTTTCTTGAGTGGGTAATACATGTTTCAGAGGCTGTTTTGTCTGTGCATACTTAAAGGGTCACTTCTATCTTTATGGCTATCACGTGTACCTGGAAGGGCAATCCGGTGAACACAGAAGGACATTGGTTTGGATACAGAAAATGGAGCCAAGATGGGACTGTGGGTTTCATAAAGAATAAAAGATGAGAAGGAATTTGTACCATGGTAGCTCAAAATTGCAGGGGTTTGGGGGTGATCTCTGAAGAGCATGTGTAGGATACCAAGCACAAACCCATGGAAGAATGCTGCTTACTGGCTTGCTCCCCTGGCTTGCTCAGTTACCTTTCTTACATAGCCCAGGCCTATCTGCCTGAGAGTGGTACCATCTACAGCTCGTTGGACCCTCCTACATCAATCAACAATCAAGAAAATTCCAGAGCAACACACCCACAAGCCAATCTGATGAAGAAAATTCCTCAGTTGAGGTTCTATCTTCCCAGCTGTGTCAAGCGGACAACCAAGATTGGCCACCACTTACTGCATTTCTCCTAAGATGCTCAGTTTATGAATAGTCTCGTTCATAGCAGTCCCTTTTATTATTTTAATGGATGCAGCATCTGTACTGATAGCCCTCATTTCACTCCTAATGTTCGTTATTTTCTTTTTCTCCCTTTATTTTTGTCAGGCTTAATGCAAGCTCATCAATTTTACTGATTCTTTCCAAAGAAACATTTTTCATGTCATTAATTTCACCTTTCTTTTCTTTTTTCTTTTTTTGTCTTTTTGAGACAGGGTATCCCCGTAGTACCAGATGACCTGAACTCACTATGTAGACCAAGCTGGCCTTAAACTCACAAGAATCCACCTGCCTCTGCCTCCCGAGTGCTGGGATTAAAGGCATGCACCACTGCACCCAGGAATTTCATCTTTATTTTCAAATTTCATTGATTTCTGGTTTTGTCTTCATTGTTTTCTTCCTTCTGCTTGTTTTGGGTTTATTTTATTCTTATATTTCAGTTTTCTTGAGATAGGGACTTAGATGATTTATTTAAGAGCTTTCTTAGTTTTAATCATAATTCGTTATTTTTATTTCATGTGTACGAATGTATTGTCTCCATGTATGTGAGTGCACCCATGTCATGCAGTGCTGCGGAGGTCAGAAGAGGGCTTCAGAGTCCCCTGGAACTGGAGTTAAGGACGGTTCGTAGCTTTCATGTGGGTCCTGGGAATCGAACACAGGTCCTCTGCAAGAGCAGTCAGTGCTCTTAACCGCTGAGCCATCTCTCTAGCCCTGAGCATTCCTAGTTTTAAATACACGCATTCAATATTATATATTTCCCTCTCAACTTTAGCTTTATCTTAACTGTGCCCCATATATTTTGGTATGTTGCATTTTTTTTCATTTTGAAAAGTTCTACATAGTTTACAAATTTCCTTTGAGACTTTCTCTTTGGCCATGATTTACCTGTCAGCATGCTTAATTTTCTATTATTTAGATACTTTTTCTTATTTTTTTCTGCACTTGATTTATAGTTTGATTCCATTGTGGTCAGAGAATATGCTCTGTGTGAATTTATTTTTTAATAGTGATGCTTCTTTATGGCTCAGTCTATCATGTATCTTGGTGATTGTTTAATAGATACTTGACAAAAAGGATTTATAAGATGATACTTTCAGTGATAATTCCTATAGCTTTTACTAGAGAATTGTCTCAGAATGAGTAGGGCCCCAAGAAAAAGCATTTATTCTGCTGGTGTTAGGTTGAGTACTCTATGCTTCATATATGCCTATTAAATCATGTTGATTGCATTTTTGACCTTTTTCTACATATTTGCTGATATTCTGTCTGTTAGATTGATTACTGAAAGTGAGATGACGTCCCCAACTATTACTGCAGATTTATGCATTTCTCCTTTTATTTCCATTGGGTTTTGCTTCATATACATTGAAGATTTGTTGTTTGGTGTGTACATATTTAATATAACTATGCTTTCTTTGTGGACTTTTCCTTTCTTTGTTATGTACTATCCTACCTATCCCTAACAATTACTTTGCTCTGGTGTATACTTTATTAATTTTAATATACCCACTCGGGGTTTTTTTGTTTGTTTTTGATTGGTTTTGAGACAAGGTCGCACTTTTTAGCCCTGGCTGATCCTGGTACTCACTAGGTAGATCAGGCTGATCCCAAACTACCTCTACCTCCCAATGCTGGGACACCACGTCCAGTCTCACTCTTGTTTTTTTAAAGTTAATTTTTTTACATAGTATTTTCTCATTCTTTCACTTTAACCTACTTAAAATATTTTATTTACTGTTATTTTAATATTTTGTTATTTTTGTTGCACGTATGAGTGTATTGCCTGCATGTATATAAGTGCACCTGTATCATGCAATGCCCGCAGGGGTCAGAAAAGGGTGCCAGATTCCCCAGAACTGGAGTTAGGAACAGTTGTTAGCTGCCATCTGGGTGTTGGGAACCAAACCTGGGTCTTCTGCAAGAGCAGCCAGTGCTCTTAACCCCTGAGCCATCGCTCTAGCCGCCTCACTTTTGTTATCCTCTTTGGAGTGAATTTCTTCCAGATAGCATGTGCTTGAGTATTTTTCCTTATATTCTGTGCCAATTTTTTTCTTGTAGTTGGTGTTTTCAGATCATGTATATTTTAAGTAATAGATTAGTGCTTAAGCCGTGACACTATTATTTGTTGGTTTACTGTTTTTCTTTATTCCTTGTCGGCTTTCTTGTGGTTAACTTGAAATTTTTCAAGAATTCAGTTGTAGTTTTTTTGCTTTCTAACATCTCTATATAATTTTTTAGTAGTTGATTGATGTAGGTTTTACAACATAAATATGTAACGGTGGGATCTACTTGTTTTGATATTTACCTATTTCAAGTGATTCTTGTAACTCTATTCCTATTTAAGGCTCTAACCTCTTAGCTTTAAAAATATGTCACAATTGGGACTGGAGAGATGGCTCGGCAGTTAAGAGCACATACTGCTCCTTTAGAGGACCCAGGTTTGGTTCCTGGCACCCATACCAGGTGGCTCACAACTGCATGTAACTCCAGGTCCAAAAGAATCTGATGCCCTCTGGCCTCTTGGGGCACCTGCATACATGTGGTGCATATAAAATCTCAAACAGGCACACAAAAATGAACAAAAATAAACAATAAAAGTGATAGTTGTTTTCCCTGTCTACCTTGGACACTACTACACTAGGTGATGTTATGATTTTTGTTTCAATCATCAAACATAATCTTTATGGACTGAATTTAGTCCCACAACATATGTAGAAGTCTTAACCTTCAGTACCTGGGAATGTGACATTATTTCAAAGTAGCATTGCTGCAGATTGCAAGAGAAGATGAAGTCATATTAAAGGTGGATAGGCCCTTACTTAATTCAGTACATCTTGCATCTGTTTGTTGTTGGTTGGTTGGTTGGTTGGTTGGTTGGTTGGTTGGTTGATTGGTTGGTTGGTTTGAGGCAAGGGCTTAAGTATCCCAGGCTGGCCTGGAACTCCCTATGTAATCAAGGATGACCTTGAAGTTCTGATCCTCCTGCCTCCACCTTCCAAATGCAAGAATTACAGTAGTACATCATTATGGCTGCAATATGCAGTGACTGAGCAGGAATGGACTTCATGCATGCTAGTCAAGCACTCTTCTGACTGAGCTGCATTCACAGCCCATGTCTAGCGTCTACTCTTTTAAAATTAAAAGCAGATTTTATTGTGTATATTTGAAGTTTTACAACGTGATGCTTTATATGGAGGGAAATAGTAAAATGGTTAGTATAGTGAAGTAGCTTAACATATCTATCATGTCACATAATTAACTCTAGTGTCTTTATAAGCACAAAAGAGACATATAGACACAGACAGGGACACACGGGGAGACCACCTTGTAATGAACTGGGCAGATAATAAAGTGCTGCAAATGCAAATTCGTTTCCTCTAGACCCTATTAACACATTCCTGGAGAAAGCAGAGTTTGGCCTCAGTCTGCCTCATTCCTGCATTGGAATCAGCTCCCTGCAGGAAAGGGAGGCAGAAACTAGAGCCAACTAGCCTTGCAACATCTACTCGGTTCACATCACTGATGCTAAGCGGGGATGGAATTTCTGGTGCTTTTATTTCTTAGTTTTAGGTATGTAAAATATTTATTACAAAAAGGCCTACAGATTCATTTCTTACTGGACATACACACAGTACATCCCTACTGGCCAGCGGTGTTGGCGTGCTAACCTTGGACATGAAAACCCCAGAAGTGGCACAGGCCTCTGTGTGCGCTACTGGGATCTTGCACTGACATGGATTCTGCATCATGGTGACCACATATTCCACCTGGTCCCTGGTGAGTTCTTGGTGAGATCAGTGTCTGCTTTCCTCAACACCACATGAGCTCGGGTTCTGCTAGCAGCCTCCAAGGCCAGCTGGAGAGGGAGAAATAGGAGTTTCTAATAGCCTCACTTCACAGTGCTTCATTCCACCCATTGACACTAGGTGTAAGTACAGGCTCCGCTCCCTGCTGGGCCTTGATGGGCCCTGATGGGGGTGGGAAGAGAGTGCAAATCAGCCTGTCTTTGATCCATCTTCTCTTACTACCTGATAACACTGGCCTGAAACTTTGTGTCTGTCTGATTTCAAGGAGTAAGTCTTTCCCCATTAGCATGCTAGCTTAGGTTTTCCATAGCTGCCCTTTCTCAGGTTGAGATAGCTCTTTTCTTACCATGCTGAGAGTTTTTACAATAAAGAATTAGGAATGAAATTTTTTGTTAAATATTTATTCTGTATCTATTGAAATGGCCATATATATCTTACAGTTTTGTATATATGAACATTTAATATACACAAAATGTGTTAATATGGTGAATTGTGTTAATTGATTGTTTAATACTAAGCCAATCTGACATTTCTAGGATAAACTTTAACTGGTATGTTATTCCTGAATATATTTTCAGATTCCATTTGTTGAAAATGTATTCAAAAAGTTTGCATTCAAGTTCATGAATTATATTAGGTTATAATTTTCTTTCCTTCTAGTCTTTGATTTTAGTACCAAGATATTAGGTGTTAAATTGTGTCTCATAGAAATGCATATGATGAATACCTCTTCTCCAGTACCTCAGAGTGTGTCTTTATTTGCAAATAAAGTTGCTATGGATCTAATTAGTTAAGATGAGGTCATCATGGAGCATAATGGGCTTCTAATCCAACCTGAAGTCTATACAAAGGAGGAGGAAATTTAGACATAGACAGAGAGATAGACAGACAGACAGACACACACACAATCGTGATGACAAATGCAGAGATGAAAGTAATGTTTGCACAAGTGAAAGGGTGTCAATATTTGCAAGAAAACTATCAGAAGCTAGGGTAGAGAAATGGAAGAGATTCTCCCTCAGAGATATCAGTAAGGATTATATCTAAGATTACCTTGATCTCAAACTTCTAGGCTTCTGAATAGGGAAACAGTCGATTTCTGTTGTTGAGACCACCTGTATGTAATACTTGGTTTGTACTAGCAATTGAGTACAGGTATTACTGACTTCATAGATTGAAAGTGTTCTTTCCTCCTCAATAGAGGACTGTAGAGAAATGGTATCATTTATTTCTTAACTTTTCAGTAGATCTCATCTGTAAAGATATATGGGACTGGAATTGTACTTGTGGGAAGTTTTTTTTTAATGGTTAAATTTGTTCTCTGGCATTCTCACATATACAATGCATTCCAATTACTCTCACTTCCCACTCCTGACAACCTCCTCTCCTCCCTACAAATCCCTTTTCAACACTCATGTCTTTTTGTATTGTTTTGTGACTTACTGAGTTTAACTAATGATGTCTGTGAAACCATGGGTTTGGAACTGCCCAGTGGAGCATGGTGGGATCACCAGTAGGAACACAACTGAAGACAATGGCTCTTCCTTTCCCAGAATCTTTCAGTAGTCAATAACTTAGTAGAGAAGGGCCCCTCCAACATCCATAACTGGTTGTTGACAAAGTCTGTCTCATGCAGGCCCAGTTCTGGTAGTCACAACTGCTGTGCAATAGCTGTGTCATGCCTAGAAAATGGAATGTCACAACCGTTTTCCTTATCTCTTGACTCTTACATTCTTTTCTCCTCCTCTTCCATGATGTGTTCCCTGAGTCTTAGAGGGAATAGTATAAATGTCCTGTTTAGGGATGTGTAGGAAGCTTATTTTAAATCTACACCTCAATTTCTTAAATAAGTTCAGAGCTACTCAAATTATTTCATTCTTTCTATGGGAACTTGGAGAATTTACATCTGAAATTTGCCCATTCTTACATGTTGTTAAAATATTGACAAATATTTGTTCCTAATAGCTTACGAACATTTTGATATCTGCAGAATATTTCATGATATCATCTTTTTTGTTCAATTCTGATATTGTTTTTCCTGTTACAAGTATGATTGAAGATTTATCAATTTTACTGATATTTTAAAAATATTTTGGCTTTATTGATTTTTCTGCATTCTCTTTCTTTTCTTTTTTTCTGTGCATGATCTTTACTATTTCCTGTCTTCTGAGGATTTGAACTCAGGTCCTCATGCTTTCATGACAAATACTTTACCCATCTCCCAGCACCCTGATGAAGCTTTTTTTTTTTTCTTAAATTTGTCTGTGTCTGTCTGTGTGTGCTGTGTGTATGAGAGTATTGCCTGTGTGTGTGTAAGTGTGCCTTTGATGTGCAGTATCCGAGGTGAGCAGAAGAGGACTTCGGATCCCCCAGAACTGGAGCTACAGATGGTTGTTAGCCACCATGTGAGTATTAGGATTCGAACCTGGGTCTTTTGCAAGAACAGCCTGTGTTCTTAACTGTTGACCCATCTTTCCAGCCCCTGGTGAAGCTTTTTAATTGTGATAGTCAGATCTCCTATAGTCTTTGAGTCTAGACAAAATCAAAAATGTGTACTGTATTGTTGGGTGGATTACTCTATAGTGATCAATAGATCAAGCATGTTAATAATGATATGAAAATCTCCTATGTCCTTGCAGTTTTTTTGTCTGCATTTAGCAAGATTGAAAACATGTTGAAATGCAATCCATTCTTTAAGCTAGACCAAATTAGCACAGAGATAAGAACTGTGCAGACCTAAATTTAACATATTTTCTTTATTTAATGTATAAGAGTGAATTGCCTACATGTATATAAGTGCACCTATGTTATGCAATGCCTGTGGAGGTCAGAAAAAGGCATTGGATCCTCTGGAACTGGAGTTATGGACAGTTGTTAGCCCCCATGCGGGTACTGGGAACCAAATCTAAGTCCTCTGCAAGAGCAGCCAGTGCTTTTAACCACTGAGCCATCTCTCCAGCCCCCGAGATCTAAATTCAAATCATAGCTCTACAAATAATTGTTTATGTGCTCTTATGTTAGTCACTTTATCTAGGCTTCAGTTTCCGTATCTGGAAAGTGGAGATAACCATTGTACCTATCCCATAAGTCCATTATTGTATTATGCAAGTACGTATCAACAAGCTAAAGATGATAAGAATTTCTTCCAACAATTTCTCTTAGTACTTGGAAAATTGGTAAAGTTGTAAAGGTCCTTGTTCATCTTCAATATATTATGTTCCCCTTCATCTAAGATTGTTGTTTATCTAGTTATGTAGTTACTGGCAATTTAATCAAAGATGTTGGAGATTGACGGTCAAAGGACTGTGGAGTGACAATTAAATGATATAGGGGTTTCGAATTGGTAATGGCTGGTAATAGCCCTTCTCCTTCTCCAATCTTGCCTCTCCAAAAAAGATTTAGAAATGATGGCTTTACTTTTTTTTAATGTAGCCGTCATAAAGAACTAGATGAAAGTAGTGTTTTGTTATTGTTTACTTTTCATTCTACTACAATGACATCCTGGCAACACATTATTCATTGCAACTTAGATCAGAGTGCACTGAATGAGGAAAAAGCCCACAAACAGCTAGAGATTATTTGAGTGGGATTTCAGAATCCAGACTAAGGAAGATTTGCAAATAAAAGATAGTAACTCTTCTTGAAGCTAAATACCCTATGGAATAGATCGCGGTTTTCTGGCATCCAGGAAATGTCTGTTGAGGGCACCACAGTGGGGGTGACTTGACTGAGAACTTTAAAGTCACAACAAAATGGGACTTTATTCATGCTTTGCCACTCAATGTTCATATGACCTGATTTGACTTTTTCTCATAGCTAAGGAATGAAGCTAGTGAGACTTACGTTCATGGGTTGTGGTGAGAGTTGTGTGAGATGATGTTCTTCAGAGCCTAGCACTCCACAATTTATATTTTTGTTTCGTTTTATTTTTGGTGTTCTGGGGATGGAACACACAATTTTGTGAATACTAAGCACCAATTCTACCACTGTGCTATATCCTAAGCCCCACCTTTTCATTCATTCATTCATTCATTCATTTCTTCTTTTTTTTTTTTGAGGTGAAGCCTCACTATATAGCTTGGAACTCATGGCCCTCCTGCCTCGGCCTCCTGAATACTGGGATTACAGGTGTGTACCATCAGGCCCTTCATCTTCTTTTTGTCTTAATCTCTTTTACTAAATAAATAATAATCTCTTTTACTAAACAGTCTCTCAGGGTTTTCAACTCCTATACCATGTATACTATTTCAGCCTTTTTATGTCTTTTTTTTTTTTGCGGTATTTGAAATCAAATCCAGGGCCTCAAACATGTTAATTTTCAGGCTTTATTTTGGAGATAAGATTTCATATATCCCAGGCTGGCATCCAACTCGATAAGAAACAAGGATGACCTAGAGCTTTTCTCCTCCTCCTCTTTCTCTTCCTCCTTCCCCTCTCTCTCTCTTTCTCCCTTTCTTCCTCCCCCTCTCTCCCCTCTCTCTCTCCCTGTGCATGTTGTGGTGTGTGTGGGGGGGTATGTATTTTTAGTGTGTGTTCACATGTGTGTACAGAGTGTGTGCATGTGTGTGTGCTAGCAGTCAGCATCCAGTGCCTTTCCTCTGTGAGTGAGGTTTGTGTCCTCAAATGTTCTTCAGCATAGGCTTATCCACTGGAACCTGGTCAACCTACCAAGAATATCACCATTAATGACACTGATGGGAGCTCTCACTGAACCTGAAGCTTAATGATTCAACTAGGCTGTCTGGCTATCTCTGTCCTGCCCCCAGCACTGGGTTCCAGGTACACACCAGCACACTTAGCTTTACGTTCTGGCGATCCAAAGTAAAGTCCTTGTGCTTACACGACAAACAGCTTACTGACTTAGCCATCTCCTCAACACATTTATTTTCATTGTTTATATGGTTAATCACTTCCAGAGAAAGATTATTCAATGCTTTAGATTCATAGACTGTAAAATCATCTAGGTCTGCAATCACAGCCCAACATCTCATTATCTTTAGTCAACCTGTTACCTTACCAAAACTCATCATTTTAACACCAACCTCTGGATGGGTCACCAGGTCCTACTCTTAGGCACGTTGCCATGCCTCCTCCCTTTGCAGCGAAAATCCCTCAAATACTTGAGCAGCCTCTGCTTCCTTGTTCCCATATTCATCTTTTCCTTCTCATTACCCTCTCAGAAGTACACGTTTTCCTTTTCCGAAATTGAATGTTAGTTTTCAACCTAACTGATTCCTAGGAGGATACTGAGTCCATCCATCTTCCTCAACCTTTCCGTAGGTCAATCTCATAATCCCCATTAGAAAATTCCAATCATCTTAGAAACATCATCAGATATCTCCTACCACCACATCATCCCCTGACTCAACATTTACTCCACCTATTGCCCTAGCTATCTCTCCTTTTACAGGTGACCTTTCTGAAAGAGTTGTCTGTACTCTTTACCTTCTCAGAGTACCAAAGTCCTCATGTCTACTTCTTTATTTCTTCTTTGTCCCTCAACCCACTGTCATAGTGTTATATGACACTAGGCTGCTGAATCAATCTCTCCTTATCCAGGAAACTAACGGGTTTTTCTTACTGCGTGCAGTATTAGCTTGTACAATAGTTCTATGGCTATAACAAAAAAGCCAGATAAGACTTGTTTAAACAAAATGCAGGTTGTTTTATTACTCATTTAACTATCTGTAACTAGGCTGTCCAAAGCTAGTATAGCAACAGTGTTCAGTGAATTATCCAAGAACCTAGATTCCTCCTATCATGTAGTCTGCCATCCCCTGGATATTATCATGTCTTTATGATCAAAGATGATTTCCTATGATATCTGGCCGGTTGGAAGTGGAAAAATGAGAAGGGTGAGTGGTTTCTTCTCTACTTAAGGCAGCAACTC
>NW_008358534.1:3197371-3253772 GCF_000622305.1 Nannospalax galili
CTTCTCACTGGCAAAAAGTTAGTTTTATGGCCAAGTCTGATTCAGAAATGGACACTGGAGATAGTACCTTCATTTTGGATGCCCATAAACTCACTTCAATATTCTTTTATGGGAGGAGTGAAAAAATGGGTAATAATTATAAGTCCCTATTAGGCTAACCATATCATCTTAAAATGATTTCAGCACACATGAGAGAAGGGGCTGATTTCTAGACATGCCCCTATAGTCTTTTTACCCCCAAAATTCGCTGTACTAGGACTCAGAGCTGCCTTTCACTACTAAAGTTCTGCTGAGACTATTTCATCCCTTTTCAGACTTGCATGAGAATGGGTTCCACTGCATAGGCAGCAGGAAATGGGGAGAGGCTCAAGAGAATAGGAGTCTTGCATAACAAAATCCCTGATACATAGTCAGTACTCAATTACTTGATAGATTTATTAATTATAAGTGTATCAATTATTAATTATTGCATTAATTACGTGTGTTTAATTAGTTGATAAAACAATTAATACACTCCAGATGGATGGGCGTGTATATGTACAATTAGTGATTGAAAGGGCACATCAGTTTTTATCATATTGAAGGCCTTGAGGCTACCCAAGAAGAAGCTCAAGTAGAAAAAATTAAAAGTGATTAGATGAATCTGATGAAATCGTTTACTCCTTAAGACTGGTTACTGTCCTCATTCTCCTGAGGCAGAACTCACTTTATCCTAGTCTACACTGTAAATTGTACTTTTTATCTACATAATTGGTTGGGTTAATGGTTTGGTGAGTAGAAAAGTGGGAGTAAAATCAAGGTAGTGTCATGCCTGGCTACCTTCCTGGTGAATGGTTCCTCTGTTGGACTTACCTTGCACCACAGAGTATCTTCTGAATTTTCCTGAATGCCATCTAGAACAGTAGTTTTCAAACTCAACTGCATGTGAGAATAAACAGGGGTATTCTTTGTATATTCTTAGGTTCTTGTTAAGACAGTCTGTTGTTTCAGACTCTGCTCTATACAGTCACCAAGGTCCTCTAGACAGTCATGAAATTGGATAGTTAGTATAAAGGAATAGTAACTCCAGGTGATGTAAACAATACGATCATATAAGAAGTCTAAATGATTATTCATATATAGATGGGATGGGTGTCTGAAGAGACAGCTCCTTTCTAAATCTTAGGTTTACAGCCAGTTAATTCCTCAGCATTGAACTTGCTCAAACATCTTCTGCACTCTGGATTTTGCTATAAGGCCAACCCCCAAGTTATCTATCTGTCTGTAGTATGGAAGGATAGAAAATGGGCATGAAAAACATCTAGGACTTTGAATAGCTTGTCTAAGTCACCTGCATCCTGAATTAGCTATTACTTGTTTCAACCATTCAGTTTCCTATTTTCCTACGAGTTAGACAGTGATATGGCTATCCTGGTTTGTTCTTCAGGGAGCAGGTAAAGAGTAAATGGGCATATAATTCAGCTATTTTTCTGAAGTAACCCAACCCAAACCAAAAACTGATTTTCTAGGGAAAATGCTCTGAAGATTTCAGATTTGTGCATATTGAGGACCCTCTCAATTGACAGAAGGGGCAGGGAAGAATAGAAAAATTAGTTATCTCTTATTATCTCAGTATTGATGTCAAGGGAATCATGGCAGTGAGTCTGGGCCCTAGTTGCTGTTCCCCACCCCACTTCTCTCCCTCCTTTTTCTCTTTAGTGAATTTTGGATGGTATTTGCTTAAGTATTTGTAATTCAGGAGCGTAGCAGATGCAGGTTGAATAACAAATACTCTGTACTCTCTTCTTTCTAGGGCCTAGATGGAGGCTGTGACCTCAGCTGATTCCTCTAGTTTTTGTAGTCAGTGGCATTTCTTGGCAGTGGGTTATGGGTTTTAGGGACAGAGTGTACATGTAAGTGTCAGAAAAGACTGGCCAAAAGCTGACGCTGAACAAGAGATGTATTGCTTTGTGTCTGCCCTGGTTTCTTCTCTGTTGCTGTGATAAAACCGTGTAACCTAAAGCAACTTAGGGGAGGAAAGGGTTTCTTTGGCTTACACTTCAAGGTTGCAATCCATCACTGATGAACGTCAGGGCAGGAACTCAAGCAGGAACCTGAAGCAGAAACCATGGAGGAACTCTGCCTGCTGGCTCACTCACAGACCTGTGCTTACCTACCTGTCTTATAACCAGTCCAGGACCACCTACCCAAGGAATGGTGCCACCCACAGTGGCTCAAGGGCCCCCCTATATCAACAATCAGGACAACCCCCCACAGACATGCTCACAGGCCAGTCTGATCCAGGAAATCCTTCAATTGAGACTTTCAGGTAACTCCAGGCTGTGTCAAGTTGACCATTAAAGCTAATGAGGACATAATCCAATCAGCTCAAATATGTTCCTTCCTGAACAGACTTCTGAGAATGGAGTGCTTATAAGCATGGGATTTCCAGTACAGCCTTAGACCAGTAACTACAATTTGGAGACTGATGGACAGACCCTTTCTCCACATAGAAATATCCCACTTTAAGAAGCTGTCAGAAATTCACTTTATGTAATCAGCAATCCTGCATTATTCTCTTAGCAAGCATTGTCAGGCTATATATGTATGTGACTACTAGTGCCACTTTTCAAACTAGCCTAAAGAGATTTCCTGGTGCATCAGAGTTGTCAAAATGAAACGAAAACCCTTGGAAAGATTTATAGGGACATCACAGAGGCAGAGGTGCCAGTAAGCAGCATTCCTCTGTGGTCTCTGCTTCAGTTCCTGCCTCCAGAGTCTTCCCTTGACTTCTTTCAATGACAGACCAAGCTGTAAGCCAAATACACCATTTCCTCTCCCAAGGTGCTTTTGGTCGGCATTTTATCACAGCAACAGAAAGCTAACTAGGACAGCATGATATGGCTCCACATGATCTTGTCCCTGCCTATTTCCCTAACCTAGCATCTCTCTACATTTGTTCTTACTCTATAGGCTCAGTAATGTGAACATTCTTCTGTGACTCTGAGTACCCCATGCTGTTCCATGCCTCCTAGGTTTGTCTAGGTTTTCAGGATAGAGGAAAGAACTCACTTCCTCATCTGTGAATCTTTAAATTATAGTACAGTGACATGATGTAGGAAATACATGAAAATGCTATCATCTTATTCCCTATTGATAACAATAGCAACGGAATACTTAAGGGTACATGTTCATTTTCTGCATCATTTGTGTAATATTTCAGGAGGTCTTCAAATACATGAGGACTGAGGACATATGCCAGATTTATGTACTAAAATAAAAAAAATTTCTGATGGCACAATGTTAAGTGAATAAAATAAATCTCTGAAAAATATTCACAGTACTATACCATTAATGCAAAAAACCTGGAGAATTTTATGTTTCACTGTATTCCTAAGTTTGAAATATTTACTCTCTTAAAATATTCTTAGATGCAGTCTTGTGATGTTGTCCAGGTTAGTCTTAAATTTCTGAATTCAAGGAATCCTCCTGATTTAGCCTCCCAAGTACCTGGGACTGAAGGCATGTGCCATTGTGCACAGGTTATAAAATGTTAATGGTTAGAATTTTTGCTGTTTGACCATACTTACATGTAACTTATGGAGTTGGGGCCAAAAATGTAGTTCAATAGTAGATTGTTTGCCTAGCAAGTGCAAGACTGTGTATTTGAGGTCCAGCACCAGCCCCCAACCCCAAAAAGTAGAAATTAGAAGGCAAAAAGAAGTAGAAGAAAGAACATGGGAGACAACATCTAACAGATCGTGATCCAGACCCAACTCTACTCCACCACACAGTGCTTCTTGTGGCCTTGAGCAACATATTTTAGCTCTAGGCTTACGCTTCCCATCTGTGAAATGTTGAAGATTCCTTCATTTTTTTTTTCACTTATTCATTCAGTAAATATTTATTTGACAAGCATTGGTGTGAATGTCAAGCACTAGTCTAATCACTGGGGATCTAATGATGGGGCTATAAATCCTGGTCTTCATGGAGTTAACAGTTTAGCGGGGCCAGTGGACATTAAGGAAGTCACATAAATGAATGTAAAAATACATCTATGAAAACATTAGTAAGACAAAAGTTGTGTGATTGTGACAGCCTGCAGAGGGGGAATCTTACGTAGTGATGATGGGGTAAGGAAAGAAATCAGCTGAAGTAGATGAGAAAGGGAACTCTAGAAAGAAAGAAGCAATGTGAAAAAAGGCTCTGTCATAGCATAAACAAGTTTAATATCATAAGATAAACCAAGTACTGTGGGGGGGGGTTGGGGGTGTGTGCGTACACACTCACTTGCTGCAGCTCAATATTGATATGAAATAAGACTGAAGAATGATGTTGTTATCAGACCACATAGGTCATGATACAGAGTTTAGTCTTAAACCTACCAATAAGAGTAATGCGATGCCATTTTAAGTTTTAAGCAAAGTTCTAATATAATACCAGATTTCAATTTGGAAAAGGTAAGTATTGTTGGTTATGAGAGAAGATTGCTGCTTAGATCACAGTGCTCATGCTGGAAATGTGGAAAATTCGTATCTCCAGAAAAGCATCGATGAGGCAGTCAACAGACTTGGTAATGGATTGGATCTGGTGGTGGGGTGTGGAAGAGAAAGACCATAGAGGAAGTGTGCTCCCTGTTTCTACTTTGGTGAGCTCAGTAGACAGTGGAATCTTTTTGTGAGATTGAGATCACCGGTAAAGGCTTTGATTTTCAGGGAAAAATCATAAGGTATTTGGATCCGTAGAGCCTGAGGTGTTTTAGCGGCCTCCTTCAGCCCCTCGCCTCCTTATTAAAATATTGTTTCAGTGATGCGGTGTCTAGTTTATCTCAGGTTTTAGCACTCTACTGTTTTAGCTCCTCTCCTATGATTTTATTTCTAGCTTTAATTCTTCTAATTATTTGGTTTTTTTCTTTCTTATTCTATTGTCCCATCAAAATGCAAGCTCAGTGAGACAGGATTTTTCATTTATTTTAGGTTGCTATACTCTTCAGCACCTAGAATTGTGATTTAATGAGTGTTGTGATAGTCTGGGCAGTCAACTTGATTGGGTTGAGACATGCCTACAGTAGTAAATCACATTTATCTTAGTGTCTGTGAGGGTATCTCCAGGATATTAGATCTGAGGCTCTGACCCAATCTCGGGGATTCATTACTGGTGGATTCGAAATGCGCATAGAACATTGGGAGGTGGTAGGACTAAGAGAGTTTGGAGGACATAGGTCACTGGGGTGGGGCATATCCTTGCAGGATATATTTTGCCATGTACCCTATCCTGTCTCCTTTCTCTGCTTTCTGGCTGCCACAAGGTGAACAGCTTCCTCTGCACCATGTTCCTACCATCTTGATACTCTGCCGTGCCTCAAACTCAAAGCAATGGATCTAGTCAACCTTGGGGTAAAACTTCTGAAACTGTGAATCAAAATAAATCTTTCTTCCTTTTAAGTTGTTTCTTGCGAGTAATGGCCACAGTTAATAAAAATCTAATAGGGGCTGAGGAGATGGCTCAACGGTTAAGAACACACTGGCTGTTGTTGCAGAAGACCCGGGTTCGAATCCCAGCACCCACATAGCAGTTAACAACTGTCCGTAACTCCAGTTCCAGGGGATCTGACAGCCTCTTCTGTCCTCCGCGGGCATTGCACAACACAGGGTGCACTTACATACATGCAGGCAATATACACATACACATAAAAATAATAAAAAATAAAAATATTTTTTAAAAATCTAACAATAAAAGTAAAAAGGTATTAGAGAAGCTGGATCACTGCTGTGACTACCTCACAGTGTGTGGTTCAGAAGCCCTTGGAACTGGTTAGTACGATTAAATTGAAAATGTTTAGAGATACAGCCTAGAGATGACCTAGAATGCTGTAAATAGAGCTTAATGGGTTATTCTGGTGGAAGTCAGAAGACTTGAACACTGACAGGAAAGACCATACTCATGTGGTTTCAAATGGGAACAAAGATTCAATTGGGAAGTGGCCTGCAGACCATTTGTGTTATTTTATGGCAAAGAACTTGTTGACATTTTGTCCATGACCTAAGACTTTGTGGGAGGCTGAGTTTTAAGGTGACAAGCTAATTAATCTTATGGAGGAAATTTCAAGGTAGCCTAGTGTTCAGTCTATGTAGCATGGATATTTCTTCCTGGCTTCTTAGCCAAATGTACAATGATAATTAGGAGTGAAAAGCAAAGCAGAAAGATAAAAAGCTTGTAGTTTTGCCAGAAGTATATGTGAAGTTGGGGCTAAGGAAGGCGTGGTTTCTGAAGAGATTGGCATCCTTAAAGGAAGCCACTTTGCATGGGGACAATAGGAAAGATGTCTTGAGGGCATTTCAAGAACTGGCCAGACTCCACCTACGGTAGGCTCAAGGGTGTGAAAGAGTAAAGTCTTAGAAAAGATTTTCTTTCCCTTGCGAAGAGAGAACCACAGGGGTATTCTGTGCACCTAGCACACTGCCTGAGACATTGTTTCCCTAGGATTAATTTCACTATACTTACCTTTCCTAGGCACTCAGAGGCCACTGGAGCCATGGTCTGATGGTACCTGGCTGCTACTGAAGCTGGCAGCAGGCCTTGGCATTGTTCGCACATGGTGCTGGTTTTATTGGCATGCAGAATGCAAGAGTCACAAAGATTTCCACTCAGGTTTGAAAGGAAAGCCTGGGCGGCTGGAAAATATAGCAACAACCGATTCCCAAAGACAGTTTCTGAAAGAGCAATGTGTGAGACTGTGACAGTGATGACAGTGACATTGACAATGCAATCGGAACCCCAGGAAGTTAGACATGCCAGGAACATGGAACATCTGTTGAGGAAGGCTGAAGAAAGGGAGTACAGCCCAGGAGAGAAGTTGTGTGTGCTGTAACTGGAAAGGCCGTGGGGTGGGGCTGTCAAAGGCCTTTAAAGCTCACATCATGCCACCACGTCCCAGATCTTGGATAGGGAGCTCTAGGGTTTTGTGTTTGTTCTTGCTTTAGTTCCATCCTTTGCTGAGTTCCCTAGCTGAGGGAGCTGTTTCAGGAATTTAAGAATTATGTGTATCTAATAATCCTAGAGGCATGCTACATCTTTATTGGCAGCATAAACTTTGGAACATCTTAGAATTATTCCACGAAGTTTGAAGCAACCACTTGAGAAGGTCTGATCTGTCTTTATTGAGTATCAAATAGGTGCTAGTCTCTAAATGGAGCAGTAGTAGTATGAAGATTAATAAATGTTCCTGACCCCTAATACTTCAGAAGAAGTTTATCATAGAGCCATATTATAAAATAGCTACAATCTATTGAGTACTTACTATGTATTAGATGCTATGTTTCTGATACATTATCTAAGACTTCTAATAAGAATGCTAATAGATACTACTATATTCCCATTACACAAATAATAGGTCTGAGGGCCCAAAGGGTTAGAAAATTTACTTATGGGCACATACATAATATGTCTAAGTCTGGTTGCTTAATAACAAAATTTATGCTTTTAATAATTTAGAAATACAGGGCTGGAGAGATGGCGCTTCAGTTATGAACACTTACTGCTGTTGTAGAGGACCCAAGTTCAGTTCCTAGCACCCACATGTTGGTACACAATGGTCTATAGCTCCAGTTCCAGAGGACTTTTATACCCTCTTCTGGCCTCCGTGGGAATTGTGCACATGGTGAACTTACATACATGCAGGTAAATCATTCATGCACATAACGTATAAATAATTAAATTTAAAAAAAATATTTCTCAACACAAAGAAGATTGTCCCAGGTTCTTAGCAGATGTGCTGTGTCATAAGCATACAGAAGAAGGAGAGAGAAATTCTTCCTGGTGCCATATGTGTGGAAAGTGTGGTTATACTCCAAGAGACAAAGATAACGAATTTGACTTTATGGGGTTGATGTGGAGAAGACTCTGGGTGACAAGACTGTACCTGGAAAACACAGTGTCAAGAAAGTCCAGAGTGTGTTTTATGAGGTGCATAAAGAGAAGGACAGGGCTAATGCACAGGGCCTAACAGTGGTAAAGAGGTTGGAAAGTGAGGCTGGGGTCAGATGTGGGGAAAGACTGGTAATAGTACCTGGCATGTTCCAAGTTATGGTTGATGCTAACTGTCCTCATTCTCAAAGAGGATACTCAGTGAGCTTGCTCTCATACATTCACTATTTGATTATTTCCCTCTTCATGATATCTGAACACATTCATGCTGCCATGGCCATGTTATCACTTGTTGACCACCTATTTCAAGGTCTTCGAGATGACCACACTTTGTCATTCTTTAGGAGCCAACTTGTGCCTTCAATGGAAAACAGATCTGGTCACGTCTTGAAAGATATCCTTAGTGTCCCTTTTGGGGTAACCTTGACCATGGGGTACTCTAATGGCCTGGCACATGCCCGTTTCCACCATTCAGCTGCTTCTTCAGGGCAAGTTGTAAAGTATATTATTACTATATCTCCAGAACCTGGCATACTGTGGGGCTCACTATTCTGTTATGGAAGGAAGGAAAGGGGTACAGATTCCCACTATTACCCTGATAACTACTTTATCATGGCTACTACAAAAGAGGAACATAGCCAAGCTCCCATAGCTGTATTCTTTGTGTTTTGGTCTTAAAAACATCCATAATGATAAAATCCACTTCAATTTGATGGCTAATTTCAGGAGGGATCGGATTTTCTCGATCCTTCATTTGCCTGTCTGGTTTCTGGATGCAAGGTGCATGCAAGTTTGTGTAAAACACTGGGTTCTTCACTGTTGCTTCTGCCACCACTGCCCAGCTGCCTCATGTGGGACATCTTGGCCTTGCCATTTTCTTTATTTTTCACTTTCAGCCAGGCAGCCAAGTGCTTCATCCTGCACAGTGGCTATTCGAGTGGTAGTAGGCAGATGGGGACGTGGCTTCCCTCCCACTCTTGTTCTAATAACACAAAGAGAATTGGTGATGATTCATCTCTACTTTCCTTGACCCCCTTTCCTGGCTTTCCACAGCTTAGAAATAAAGAACAGGAAAATGTGACTAGATTTAAAAGAGGCTGTGTTTCCCTCCTGTCTCTTTATTGTCCACCCTAGGGGATGGGGCACAAGAGGCAGAGGCAAACTGGGACGCAAGGTAAATAAGGGCAGGTCAGTACTCCCCGGAGTTCCACAGACCATTTGTTCGTCTTCACAATAAACATGCCAAATTCAAAGTCTCCTTATTTTAAAGACAAGCAGAAAGAGGTTCAGAAAGTCCAAAGTCATCAGTTAGGAATGAGGATGTAGGATCTGAAATCAAGCTACTTGCTCCGGAGCTGTGCTGTTAACCAGCATACATCCCATTGCCCACAAACACTTGTTTTAATCTTATCCTTTCCATGCCCTGAGGGATGGACACTGACAAGGACACTGAAGCTCAGTGCCCCTCTCACCCACGTGTTCTGTGCAAGGACAACAGTTTACAGAAGATAACAAGTTTAGTCCTGCTCCTATTCTGTTCTCTGCCCTCCTTTCCTTCCCCTGTTAACCCACTCATCAAGATTTTCTCCCCACGAGGATGACAACATAGAGAACAGGGTGTGTTGTGAAGGGGTAGCTCTCATTTGCATTCTGTTTTTTTGCAATGAAAGTGAATTTTTCCTTCTGACGATTTAAGCAATGAGGACGTTGTTAAATCAAAAACAGCTGCAGCAATAACAAAAACTATGAAGAAGAAAATAAAAATAATTCCTAAGTCTACCCCTATGGCCTCTGTCAACATTGTTCTCTCTCTCTCTTTCTCTCTCTCTCTCCTCTCCCTCTCTCCTTCTCTCTCTCCCCTGCTATTTTTTTTTTATTTTTTAAAGTTTTTGTAAGTATATATTGATTATACATAATGGGTTTCAGGATGACATTTTCATACATGTATATAATTTATTTTGATTATAGTTCCTCCCTATTCCTCTCTCTTGTCCCCTTCCAAATGGGTCTGATCCCCTTCCTCTTCTCAATTTGTCCCCTTTCTACTTTTGTGCCTTTTATTTTTGATGGTCCAATGAGTTTAGAGTTGCTTACAGGACCAAGGTAAGGGGTTTATTTACAGTAGCATGAGTAACTTAATTTACCCCTGGATACACCACTGAAGAAAATCTTTGCAGTCATTTTTAACGACATTTTACAGAAATGGGAATGTATGACTTATAATGTGCCGGAATTGGAACCAAAAATCTGTCTGGTCCTAAAACCATGTCTTCCTTATCAAATGTTCACAGTCATTAAAAAATAATATTGCCTCATGATACGTACGACAATGAAATGTGGAAAACTGTGGTGCTGGCTCCATGATCAACAAGCTCTTGTTCTGGCTGTTTTCAGGGACCATCACCTAAGCTTTCAAGACAAAAAAAAAAAAGGTACGGGTCCTTCAAATGGCTCTAAACCTGCCTCTAAAGTTGCTTTTAGTTTCAGACAAGGCCAAGCTGGGAAACTTCTAAGGTGACCTAGAAGTGACCTATGCATCAGCTAAACTTGGAGTCATTCAGCCCCACCCTCTCAGGCGACCTGGAAGTCAACTTTGCTCATTATAATACTAAATTCTCTCAGGCTAGAGACATGGCCCAACAGTTAAGAGAACATACTGTTCTTCCAGAGTTCAGTTCCCAGGAACCACATCAGGTTGTTCACAGCTGCCTTTAACTCCAGTTCCTGGAGCCTCAGGCCTCTGCATGCACCTGCATTTATGAGGAGCCATTTGTATCTCCTCTTTTCTGAATATGTGAGGAGATATGAGGAGGCATGACTTTGAGTTGAGCATGCTAGAAAGTGTGCCACGCTTTCATGGGATAACACACTGTCCAGCATCAATATGTATGAGTTTCTCCTATAAAAGCCCCTCACTTTGACTGTTCAAAGGCACACTACTCTGGGAACTATCCCCAGTGCTCTCCTTCTTTTATCTACTGATTGTACCAATCATTGGCTTTGTAGTCACCAAGAGAAGGACCCTTTGCATTGGTTATGATGGTAATTGAGCATATCTTTGTTTCAAGCAGCAGAGAAAGCAGAGAATGAGATGGTATCCCTATCATCGTATAGTTTTGCATCCTGAAGAGAAGGGCAGACAGTACATTTATCAGGAAGTAATGTGTCGTTTTTATAATTTAATGTGCCTGAAAGTGAAAAGGGGGTTATTATGTTGTTTCAAAGAAGAAAGGCAAGGCTTGGACTACAGCTTTGTTGGTAGAGTCCTTGCCTAGCATACACAAAGCCCCGGATTTGCTCTCCAGCACTGTGCAAACCAGGTGTGGTGGCACACAACTGACATCTCAGTACTAGGAAATGGTGGCAGGAGGATCAGAAATTCAAGATCACCTTCACCTATATAGGGGATTCTATTTTTGAAGAGGTGGTATTGTAGCAGTTTGCAGAATGTCTTGAGCCTGCATGCTATGCAGCTATGTCTAGAGAAAGATGGAACAGCCAGTGCAAAGACCCTGAGACAGGAACATGCTTGGCACAAGCATAGCAAGGAAGCTAATGTCCCTTGAAAGCAGATTGCATAGGGAAGGACAATAGGAGGTAGATGGTGATGCAGAGGCAGGCAGGGAATTAGGTCATGCAGGGCCCTGCAGGCTATGGTAGGCCTTCTGATTTTATTCCAAGTATAACTCAGTGTAGGGTTTTGAGCAGAGGAGAGACTTGACCTGATTTTCCCTATGAGAAATTTCATCTCTCCGCAAACTGGAAAGCATAGGAGTACAAGCTGGGAGAGCAGGGACGTGGTGTGCAGTGAAGGGAAAAGATGTGACTCACATGGAAAAAGAACAAGCGTAGATTTAACAAGTGACTGGAACTTAGAAGTCTGGTTTATGACAATACATGCAGCATTGCTCTATGCTGATAGAGCCCTCAGTGGTGTCAATGGGATTCATCATGATTGCTTGTAAGCCAGCTGAGACACAGATATTTACCAGAGGCTCTGGAAACTGAAGGGAGGCTGGTTCCCTTTGCCAAGATCAGGGGTGACTGCAGACTTCCAAAGGAGGGCTTGATTTGGGTAGAATCCTGGCAGAACTGGAGGTAGCCTATAAAGAAGAGGGGTGAGCAGAGGTGGACATTTCTGGCAGAATGTAAAGACACAGGGGAGACACTGTTAGCATGTTTTCTGGAAATGCCTGCTCACCAGTTTATGCCAGATCTGCTTGGGGGTCACTAAAAGCAAACAAATCAAGGTAGCAAATATAGTTGCATTTTAGTTGTTTATTTTTAAATTTATAAATTATGTTCATATATTTATTGTGTGTATGGGAACACATGCTCATGTGGAAGTCAGAGGACAACTTGCTGGAGTCCATTCTTTTCCTCTACCATGTGGGTCCCAGGGATTGAAGTCATGTCATCAGGCCTGGCCACAGGCACCTTTCCCCAGTGAACCATCTCATTGGTCCTATTTATTTTTGAGACAAGGTCTCACTACATGACCCAGGCCAGTCTCAAACACAATCCTCCTGACTCAGTTGTGTAGGATTGCAGGTGTGTGCTACCATGTCTGGCAGTGGTCTGATTTTAGCTCCTAGTTCAAGAACTTTAATCTGTTCAAACATTTTACATTACAAGCAACCAATACATGGATTGGCAATCTTTTCCTAAAGGACTAGATAATAAATACTTTAGACCCTGTGGATCACGCATAACTGTTGCTGTTGCTTAAAACTGCCTATGATGGTGGTATGAAAGCAATGATGGGAACTATGTAATCTGTGTGGTACATTTCAAAAAACTTTATAAAATGAGTTAGTAGGGGGCTGGAGAGATGGCTCAGCAGTTAAAAACACTGACTGTTCTTGCAGAAGACCCGGGTTTGAATCCCAGCACCCACATGGCAGCTAACAACTATCCATAACTCCAGTTCCAGGGGATCCGATAGGTGAGTTCCAGGACAGCTGGGGCTACAGGGAGACCCTGTCTCTAATTAAAGATTTGCTAGGATTAAAGACTCGGGTTCAGTTCCCAGCATGTACATGGCAGCTAACAACCGTCCATAACTCCAGTTTCAGGGGATCCGATAGCCTCTTCTGTCCTCTGCAGGCATTGCACATCATGGGTGCACTTACCTACATGCAGGCAATACATGCATACATAAAATAAAAACAAATAAAAAAAGAGTTACTAATGATGTGAGATGTTACATTGCCTACATAATGAGATGAAGTATGGTGAATAACACAGGCATTATGACATAATGTTAGACATGCATATGTAAGGATGACTTGAACACCAGCCTGTGAGTATTGTGATAGTACATCTGGTAAGTAAGGCAGTTACTAAGTGGTAAAGGGACAGGTAGCACATACAGTGTGGATACATTGGACAAAGAGTTCATTTCCAGGCAAGATGCAACACAAAAGCTCATCACAGTACTCAGAATAGTGCACAATTTAAAATTTAGGCATTATTTATGGAATTTTCCATAAAATGCTTTTGAATCTTTTAATAATTTTTTTGCATTATCACTAGAAGAGTGAGTACAGCACAAGAAAGACAATTAGAGTTCACATTCATACAATTTTATTAGAGTGAAGTATTATAACTGCTAAATTTTATTATTAGTTGTTCTTGTTAATTTCTTACTGTGCCAAATTTATAAATTAAACTTAACCAACAGTATCCATATATAGGAAAAGATAAAGCATATATAGGGTTCACTGTTATGTGCAATTGCAGACATCCACTGGAATGTTATAGGCATGTAGCTCCATGCCCAACTTGGTATCTTGTCAGACTTTCGAAAGCACTTTGGAACACTCTCACAAATTGAACTTTGAGCAACAGGGTGCTCTCACCTTAACATCATCATATACTCAACAACGGTTTTAGATTTATACATCTTTATGTTATCAGGACAATCCATTGCTTCATTGAGACTGAAAAGTAATGCGTGATGCTTTTAAGATCCAAGAAGACAGAAATTCATATTATGTTTTACTACCAACTTTTTCAAAGTACAAAGTGCACACACAGATCAAAACAAAACAAAAAGAGAATCAGGCAGTAGGCAAGATATAGTAGATGGTTTTTCCATCCCTGAAGTGGTGCTATGTCCCAACTCTTGCCTTACAAGTGCCTATTGAAGGGACTATCCCTGATCGAAAGTACACAGACCTCAAATATTTCTGGAGATTACTGATGCCACTAAGTCGGTCTTAAGGTGAAAGGTGGAAATGTGGAGTGTTTAGGCCAAGAGAGGATTGTTGATGCTTATAGAAGGAGACCAAGGTGAGGTGCCATCTTGAAGAAGCATGTCTGTACTAAAGTAACAACTATTATAAGGTGTGTAAATCAGAAGAAAAATGCAGGCTTTCTGCTTTTATGTTTAATCTGGCATTTACAGTCTAGCTCCTGAAAGTGTTTTTCTCTCTGTCTGTCTGTCTGTCTGTCTGTCTGTCTCTAAAGTTTCAGTGTCATTCAAAATGAATCTCACTACACTATTGAAGTAAGAACACTCCAATAATGACTATATATAAATTACATGTAAATAGATGCATAATTTTCTATTAAGAAACATAAAGACAAACATTCGTAGTGCAATGTTGATGATTTCAGGGCACTAACCTCTGCAGTTCTCAACCCTATTATAATGAGACTCAGTTCTGACCACAAAAAGGTGGGCTTTGCAGAAGCCAGCGCCTGCTCTTGAAACAGACTGCTAGCTCCATACTGGGCTAGGTATTGATTAGTTGCCATAATTTATTTGTCCTTTTCCTCTTAATTTCATCCTAGAGCATCACCCTTGGCTAAATGTCTTGAATGGCATCACTTGATCAGAAACGCTGTCAGTTCCAACATTTCCAGGGACTTGATGCCCACAAACAACGGATTTGCCTTTTCTCACATTGGTCATCATCTTGACCAATGACGTTCTATTGGAGATATCTTCTCTACTGCCTTGCTGTAATTCTGCTCTGAGCAAAGGAACGTTACTTTAAAGAAATGTGAAAGAATTCATTTAGGACAAGATGAGAACTGCAATAAGGACTAATCTTCAAGCTGGCATCGTGGTTGTCACTTCCACTCACAGTACTCTACACATGTTTCTGTCTTGCATCTTTTCATTTATTAGAGTCTCACAGCAGCTCACAAGATATCCATTCTGTTGTTCTGGACTGTGAAGAGACTATATAATTTGCCCAAGCCTTAAAGCTAGAAAGAAATGAGGCAGGATCTGAACACAAATCCGGGAACCTCATTCCTAAACCAGGCAACACATTCCTTTTTGGCTGGATTTTAAAGGGGATATAGCTTAGCTTTTATTTACTAACTAGCATTCTTTTTATTATTTTGATTTATTAATTTTTTTGACAGGGTCTCATGTATCCCATGCTGACCTCAAACTCACTCTGAAGCTGAGGATGACTCCGATCTCCTGATCTTCCTGACTCCACATCCTAAGGGCTAGTTTTACAGGCATGCACCAACATGCCCAGTTAATGCAGTGTTGAGGACCAAACCGAGATCTTGGTCTATGCTAGGCAAGCACTGTAACAACTGGGCTCCACCCCCAAACCCGCAAACTTCTTTTTAAAGTACTGTTATTAAGTTCCTTATTGTTTCTTGAAGTTTCTCTTACACTTAAACTTGGTTTATTAGGCAAAATGCTTTCTTCTCATGTCCTGAGGAAGAAATAGTCCATCTTTATAAAATAATGAAAATGCAAAACGTATCCTAGCTTTAAGTCTTATTTCTCATATAATACTTCTAAGCACTTTCATGTGATTTCTCTCAACTGATGCAGACAATATATAGGTGAAATAATGGAGACCCAAAGTTATGAAACAACAACCGTAATCACAAGCGAAGTTACAAATAACTAGTTTGGCCACACTATACCTGCTTCCGGATCATTCCCTCACTGGGCAAAAGTTGATTAGGAATGTACCACAAATGTCTCATTTAAGTAATTAGACTTGATTGACTTTATTACACTTGTCAAAATTACATTGCTAGTATCTTTGGTAAGGATTATAGTTTTCAATATGTGGAATTATTCTAATCATTTTGGATTACAATTAGACTCTATGCTTCCATGCATTAACAGGATGGTGGAGGTATGAACTTGGTCATCCGTGAGATCATACTTTGTGTTTGCCAGCCATCACGGAAAGCCAAGTAGCACGCATTCTTTCTGCATTATTCTCTTCTTTTCTTTTCCAACTTCTCAAGAGCAAGTTATTCTTACGTTCCTACTTCCTGAGTCATCTTCCATATGCATTTCAGAAATCAATAGCTTGTTCACATAAACGCAAACAGTGTATTCAATACTAACAAAGAGTTCTACTTCTGGAATGGCAGAGTGAAAAGCCCCTCAAAGGAACAATTGGAATGGTGAGAATTATTCTTAAAAAAAAAAAAAACCATTTAAAGTTTCTGAAAATTGTCCTATAAGCACACAGCAAATGAAATTATTTTTATTCAAGACAATCTACTTAACGGGGTGGAGAGATGGCTCAGCACTTAAGAGCACACTGCTCCTGTAGAGGACCTAGGTTTGGTTCCTTGCACCCACATGGTGGCTAACAACGACCTGTAAGTAACTCTAGCTTCACAGGATCCAATGCCTTTTTCTGACTTCAGTGGTTATATGCATACATGTGCACATATGCATGTAAGCAAAGCACTCATATATATATAAAATTCAAAGTAAACAAGTAAATAAAAGTAAATACGCTCAATCTTATAAAGAATCAGAGTCTGTGATATTTCATTTATGGCCTGGTCCTTCCTGTCCTGGCCCCAACCAGGCTCAGCTCCATGGAAGCTGTACTTAAAAATGGAGCTCCGGTTCTCTTCAACTCCCAATCAGGAGACTTGGGGTCTCATAAGGAGCAACTGGTCTTAGTAGTTCTCATTCTCCTGTAACTAAAATTATAGAAACTAAATTCCTTGGTGTGTGTAGCCAAGAATTAAGAAGCTGTCTTCAGCCGCCAGCCCTTAATGTATACAATAGTCTTGGCCCAGACGTGAAAGGCTGGGAATAGTAGAACTCTGATTTTTGCACCCCAGTTATCTTATAAGACAGAGGATATACCCTGGGAGAAACAACTCAGAAGACCAGATGCTCCCATTCTTATCCACGCCTTAAAATGTAGGTACAAAGCTTTTCTCCAGAGAGAAAGTTGGTACATAACAACAGAGAAGTCTGAAGTTCTCACCAGAGGAACAGACTTTAGTTGAAGAATCTTGTGAAAGTTCAAGGTTACGTTTCCTCTGGAAAATGATGGAGATTTGAATGACGTACAATTAAGAGGATGCTGGCTGTTCTATGACTGCAGTGGTGTTAAGTATGGGCCAGGGTGTATGCCAGAGAAAGCCAGGAAAAATCGAGGTAGGAAGAGTCTTTCAGGGGTTAGAATAAACCTTCAAGAATTATCTCCTGCTCGAACGTAACTGAATCAAACTGTGCAGCAACTGATTCTCACAAAATTATTGAAACCAGTGAGGTATCAGAGAGAAACTGGTGTAGCTTAATGGAAAGGGAAAGACAACTTAGTGGAGAAATGAGGGAAAGAAACAGTGAAAGGGAGTGATGCTGAAGCCTCTGCCATGTGGAGTGACTGTGCTCATGCTCATGGCTACACTGTCTTGGAAGTGACATTAGTGGCAAAGGCCTCAATTGTACAGAATGTGAATTATATGTCAATAAAGCTGTTACTTTTAAAAATTGATATGGAGGTAGAGACATTGCTCAGTGGTTGTGAGTACTTACTGCTCTTGCAGAGGACCGGGGTTCAGTTCTAGCACCCACATGGTGACCCACAACCACCTACAACTCTAGTTTCAGGGGACCTGATGCCCTCATTTTGCTTCTGTGAGCTCCTGCACACATGTGATGCACATAAACTCACACAGGCTCACACACATACACATAAAAGTGATTCATAGAATAGCAAAATTTCCATTTCCTTCCCTTCAAAAAGTCATTTGAGAACAAAGGCCTGTCATTCTTCTTCTGTGTTTGTGTTCATTCTTTTTCTGTTTTCCATAGAAGTTACAGTATGTGTCAAAGGAACAGTAGATACTATGATAATATTGGCAATTTAATCTCTCAGTCTACTTTGCAGTACAGGTACTTAGAGATCTTCAATTGAAACAGTAGGAATATCAAGTAGAGAGACAAAGGGCAAATTAGGGGACTGTGAGGGTCTGGTGAGGAATTACATGTAATGCACATGGCTATGGTCCCTTTTGACATGAATTCTCCCTTTTTTACGTCACTTTGGAAGAGGGGATCTAGAGAACATCATTATGTATTTTTATGTCAGTTTCTTCCCCATTTAAACATCCATCTCCTCGCTATATGGTGTCAGCTCCTGAAAAGAAGCATGCAGGTCTCTGTTTGATACCTGGTGAATCACTGATGTAGAGGTTTCCCAAAATGCATGGCAGAAAGCACCTTCTGGGCAGGTGAGCAGATGTGAATGGAGGGACTGTGCTGCGGTGCTGCTCTAGCAGAAGTCTTTCCCTTGCCCAATGCAGTTACAAACCAAAGGAAGTAGAGGACCCTGCCAACAGTGGTTCCTGCTCACCTAGGCTCAAACAGGGAGAGTCATTTTCAGACTAAGTGGAGACAAGTCATTTTCAGAAGTTTCTAGAATGGATATTATACCTTCGCAATTACTGGAGAGCGAGGAATAGAGACAGGATCTGGAGAAAGAAAGACTGCACTGAGTCCTGTCCTGAGAATTGGACAAATCATTTCATGGTGATTGTAGATTATAACCATCATAAGTTCAAATGCAGCTAAAAAAGTAGAGGTAGAGCCACAGATGAGTGATATAGCCCCAATGTTTAGAGATTGGTAAAGTACAAAATATGTCCTCTCTTGTACTTACTCTATCAGGTATCCCTCTTTCATTCTCTATTAAGGTCACAATTTTCAGCACATGAACATCACTAGAATTACAGGTGTCCCTCTAATAATAAAGAAAATAAATTGTCTGCTCTTTGGTGTTTCTAAGGGAAATATCAAGAGAGACAGTGAGTATTTTTCCCAGTTCCAGGATTATGTAGGTCAGTCCACACAAAACAAACAAATTTTGTCTTTCTCCCCAAATGAGCACACAGTAAAGAGAAACATTTATTTGTGCAGACCCATGATATTGTCATTGTGGACAAAAGATGATGCTCTGATGTCCCAGTGTAGACGGTTACCAAAAAAGCTATGAGTGTAGCCCTGTTCAGAGAGGAAGCCCTTTTATAGTTTGAATTCTGGGATGCCAGGGTTTGTTATGTTCCAGTTCTGTCATCCAGCATCCATCAGGTGTGTCCAGTCTTTTGATATTGCAATGTGAAGTTGCCATCTATAAAGCTCTTACTCAAGTCACACAATCAATGTACAGGGAAAAAAATATCTCATAATGTTTTAAATAAGATTATGATTTTGTGTTTGGCCACATTCATGGACATGATCTGCCACATGTGGGCTACAAGTTAGCCATGTGTGGGAGAAATTATAAATTTAGTGTAAGTTTCTAAAATAAAGGTTGAGGGGCTGGGGAGATGGCTCAGAGGTTAAGAGCATTGATTGCTCTTGCAGAAGACCTGGGTTCAATTCCCAGCACCCACATGGTGGCTACGAACCATCCTTAACTCCAGTTCCAGGGGAATTCGAAGCCCTCTTCTGACCTCCATGACATTGCATGACATGGGTGCACCTACATACACGCAGGAAATACCCTCAAACACATAAAATGAAAATAATAAATAAAATAAATTAAAAATAAAATAAAATAAAGGTTGAATAAAACTACTTTTGCATGGGAATTTTCCACAGAACTCCCTGGTACCTGACGAATCACTGATGTAGAGGTTGCCCAAAATGCTTGGCAGAAAGCACCCTCTGGGCAGGTGAGCCTGTGTTAACCAGAGACTCCATGAGTGGAGTTGAGCAGCGCTAAATTAGAGCTTACTCCTTCAGAACAAAATTGTATTAACAGGCCATCTCGGTAGTATTCCACTGTAATTCCAGCACTTTGGAACTGGAGGAAGGAGGATCAGGAGTCAAAGTCCAGTCTCAGCTATGTAGTGAGTTTGAAATCAACTTGGATTATACGAGTCCCTGCCTCAGAAAACCAAAAAGAAAAAAGAATGTACTAACAGTTGCTGAATGTTCCCTGTGAATGAGGTATCATGTTAAGTACTTTGTGTGAGCTCTCTCCTTTAATCTTTTACATGACTCAATGAGATGCTGTTTTCGAAACAAGGTGATCAAAGTCCCCAAAGAGTTAAAAACTTACCCAAGGTTATAAACTTATACAGTGAATAGGCATCCTTACCTCTGGCTCACTTCAGATCACATGTTCTTGCTTACCACTTCACCATATTAGCATCTTAGCTACAGGATGCTTGAGAGAACCACATCTAGCCACAGGAGATCCACAGCTGCTATATTCTGCAGTCTTAATATTCTGCAAGATTATGGATCCAGGAAGTAATTGCTTTAGGCTGTCTCTGACTTTCACAATGCAGTTCTGACTCTGGATTCCTTACTAACCCGAAAGAGTGGCATGTTCTACTGCGTTAATCACCACAATGCTTGAAATAAATGCAACAGAATTTCAACACATTCCCTTATATTTCTAAATAGTGAGACAGTGATTAGGTTTTCACCAAATGCATTGAATTATATGTCAAACACCAAACAGAAGCACTTACTAGGTAAATATAGCTAGAAGGTATAGCATAGCTTTCTTGAAGGCCTGTTGGTGGTAAATGTTCATAAAGACATGTGTAGCTGTTGTTAATTTTTAGTTTACCTTCTGTGGAATTTGTACCCCCAAACATCATTTTGGGAGTCTCTCCTTGAGGAGTGTTTCAGGATAAGTACTGAGAGAGGGAAGGGTGTTCCAAACCCATACCTGTTCAGATAAATGGAGATATCATTAGCAACAAGAAGTAAGTGATCATGGCTTCTCCCGTTTTTCATAAATTACACTAAATAACCGTAATGCTGCAATTTAGTGGTCCAAAGTTCATTCTATTCAGCAGGCCATCCATAGTCAACAGTTTAAAGAAAAGGGACCTGCTGAGAAAATAGTGGTCTAATCAGATGCCATAAAATCGAGCTGATGAGATGAGTCCCATTTCTTTTTTTGTAAGGGGATTCTAATGAAGCAATGTTCGGAGAGGATTCATAACTTTGGGCCCCCCATTTCATTATTCAGGTCAGCTGCACCCAGTTCCAAATGAAGCTAGGGAGCCTAATCCCACAAGCCATTTGTAGCCATGCTGGATTGTGCAGGGAACTTATTAAACCCCAATTTCCTAGCTACCAAATCGTATACCTTGTCTTGGTTTCCTGTATGGATTATGAGAAACCTAGGGCCGGGAGGCAAATTGAAGGGAACATTAATCAAACGAGAAGTACCGAAGCATGGTGCCTCAAAAACTCAGTCATCAGATGCTGAAAGTGGGAGACAAGAGGGTTCCATTTGTGTACGGCCCACAACAGATCTCACAATGCTGTAAACACCTCCAAGGCTCAGGTGGGAAAACAGGCAGAATCAAGAGGGAAGTTTCCTCTCTGGAAGGAGCCTGAGAAGGGATGGGAAACTTGAGTGGCCATCTTACTCAGCATCTGCCCTTCAGGCCCATGGGCCTCAAGAAATCATCCACCTTCTCAGGGAAGCAAAAACAGCCTGACTGACTGGTGATTTCTGATTTTATTCCATTAATATTTTCCTGTTAGAATAAAATTTCTCACAGGAATTATATTTCAAGCAACTCCACTGAAGTGGAAAATGGACATATTTGCTTTTGGCAGCACTGAATAGACGGCAGATGTATTTTTAATGCCCCACCTTCCATGCTGGAAGCCAGACAAAGGAGTTAGTCAGCAGTTCCTGGGGTGCAGAGAGCCTTCGTGTGCAGCTCTGGTCTGCTGCGTCCTCAGCTCCCTGACCTCCTACTGGATCAGGTTCCATTTACTTGCAGGAGAAACTGAGGCCCTGGGGAGAAAACAGCTCATACTGTGAAGATTAAATAGGGTACTGCACAGAAAGTTCTCCTTAGCAAGGTACTTGCCATTTAATAAGTACACTGTGATAGCTAATGTTATTACTACTGCTCTCATTATCATAGGAGGAGCTATGCTTCTTTTAGAACTGTTAAAGTTCTTAAGTTCAAACGTGTGTGTGTGTGTGTGTGTGTGTGTGTGTGTGTGTGTGTGTTTGTGTTGAGGGGTAGATGCTTGAGACAGTCTGGCTTGGAACCCACTATGTAGCCCAGGCTGGTCTTGGACTGATGACAGCCTCCTACTTCAGTCTCCTAAGTGCTGGGATTATAAGTGTGAGCCACCATGTGTGACCTGGACTTCTTGTTTTCTAAGATCTCAGTCAGAATTTATGTGGCCAGTATGGGCCACCAAAGTGAGATCAGTTTGTCTTGTTTGATGAAGACCTTTCAGCCTGATCTATCATAACAGAACAATAAGATTGGTGGCCAGAGACCCACAGTTCAAATAAAGAAGACTGCTCTTCTGGGTTGTTATATGGATTAGAAAGCAGAAATCAGAGAAATCCATCTCTAGACTCATTCCTTTCAATAATTTTACTTATTTATATTTTATGTGCATGAGTGTTTTTCCTACATGTATGTAAGTGCACCCATGTTGTGCAATGCCCGTGGAGGTCAGAAGAGGGCATCGGATCCCCTGGAATTGGAGTTAAAGATGGTTTTTAGCCACCATGTGGGTGCTGGGAACCAAACCCAGGTCCTCTGCAAGAGCAGCCAGTGATCTTAACCACTGAGCCATCTCTCCAGCCCCTCTAGACTAATTTTTTACTTCAACAAACCTTTATTGATCATCCATTGATGCCAGGCCAGGCTCATTGTTAGATACTAGGAATTGAGTGGTGAACAACATTAGGTACAATTGTGCTCAGGATGTGGTTCAGTAGTAGAGTGCCTGCCTAGCATGCATGAAGCCCTAGATTCCATGCCCAGCACTATGAGAAAAAAAAAAAAAAGACACAACTCCTGTCTTCATACAGTTTTACAGTCTGGTAAAAAGGGATGGGAGGTGAGAAGAGGTAACAGTCCCTGGACTCAACCTACTGGCAAGTTATATGCTTTAGAGCCTTACACACCATCTCTAGAATCAAAAGGAAATTTCCTATAAGAAATAATAGGAAAGATTTTCAGTCTGTTATTCCAGAGCATGGGCACCTGAGGTCGACATGGTCTACAGAACATAGTGAAAAGCAATCACTGAAACTGCCCCAGAATCTGATATTCCCCATAGAAGGAGGTAAAAGCATAGAAAGAAACTATGAAACCACTTCCATCCTTACACTGCCACACCCAACACAGGTAGCATACCATCTTCGAGTCTGTTAGACTGAAAAAAGACACTTCATATTACCTTCATTTATGACTTGCTATGGCCGTTCATCCAGGCAGTATGTGATTACTAAGTCCCCACTATATTCACAGAGATATACAATGGTCCATGCTCTTGAGGAACTTAAATTCTGGTGATTGATCCCGCATCACCAGCCAGCAGTGATGACCTCATGTTTTGTTGACCATGCTGTACACAGTGGCTTATTTTGTTCTTAAAGGTAAGCAACAGCTAAATAAAGATGGGAAGAGTAGAAATACATGCCAGGCCAAGAGAATAGTAAATAAAAAGCCCTGTAGACAACACCAAGCTTGGTGTGTGTGTGTGTGTGTGTGTGTGTGTGTGTGTCTTAGTGATGGAAAAAAAAGAGACCATTTGAACTGGAATATAGTGTGTACAGGAGAGATGTGATAGAAAAGGCAGGAGAGATTTCTAGCTTCTAACTTGTACACCTGTGGTGCCTTTCACAGGGATGGGGCCCATGGGAAGAGGCCAGTTGTTATAGCTAAATTGGCAAAAGCTAAATTGTCATAGCTCCTTTCTCATGGCATAATTTTGACCCACAATTTTCCTAGGCTTAAGAGCACTAATGTTATTCCCAACTTACTAATCAATAGTGTAGCTGTTAAGATTTGTGAATTGACAGTTTCAATCTCAGAGTTTCTTGTTCAGTAAAGTAATGGTACATGTCACCAGCAGATGGGCTGTTGCATTGGACCTTTTACTGTCTAATATGCAACTGTGTAGCCAGACTGAACTATGAATGGAGGGGTTTAGTTAATATCAAGGCCCTAGAATACCTAGGGGTATGATTTGAATGCTGCCTGTGGGTCCATTAGTGTTCATAGAGTACTGATAGGCATTAGTGTATGATTACTGCAGGCCAATGCACCTTGAGCAGAAGTGATATGAGATAATCTATGGTCTATGTCAGACCATTTGATGGATGGAATGCCCTCTTTCTACTTGGTATCCCATATGAGATGCACAGCATGAGCAAAACAGTCATGTATATTATACAACTTTACAAAAATGCTGGAGAGTTACACGGTAAGCCTACGCTGGCTGAAAAGGTGGCTGTCTACTCTTTGGCCCTCTAAGTACATCAGATCCTCCCATGAGCCATGCCCCAGTTGGAGAAGGGGGTCAAACTGACCATGAACAATACACCTGCTGCTGTTATTTAGCTAGGCCTGTCCTCCATGATGCCTGTTTGGCTGAGATGAAGGCCCCAGCTCCTGATGTGGCTCCAGCTATGTGCTGAAAAGTTAGGCCCAATAGCTTCAAAAACAGAAACAAAAAACAAAGCAACTAATCTAACACCCACAAAACTCGAGACTCTAGATAAGAACTTTTTGGAGACAGGGTTTCTTGTAGCCCAGGCTGGCCTTCTAACTTGCATATTCAAGGATGACGTTCAACTTCTGATCCCCCTGCCTCCACTTTCTAAGCACAAGGATTATAAATCTACTACATCTGGTTTATAACAGGATTCAAACCAGGGTGTAATGCATGCTAGGCAAGCACTCCACCAACTGAGATATATTTTCAGCCCCAAGGTAATGATATTTCTAAGGAGAAAAACTCTTGCAGGGTTGTAGATTAGCCTGCTAAAAGTACAGTGCTACCCTGCCCTCCTGACAGATGCATGCGACTATTTCCATTCCAACAAGTAGAGGATGCGCAGCTACTAGTGATAAGGTTTATACTTGTGGCTGGATTGAAATATTGAGATACTCTTTTCTCCATAAATAGAATCTTCTTAAAGTTATATGCTTGGTGTTCTAGCTTCATTTTTGTTGCTTTGATAAAATAACCCAATGAAAAAGAAACTTAGAAGAGAAAGGAGTTTATTTCAGCTTACGATTCCAGGTCAGAGTCTATCACTGTGGGAAAGTCAAGGCAGAAACTTCAAACATGTCAAGAACCCCTGCCTAGCATATGGTTTCCTCTGCAGTGATCTTCCCATGTGAATTACGGAAATCTTGACAATCCCCCCACAGGCATGCCTATGGGCCAACCTGATCTAGACAATTTCTCATTGTTACTCTCTTCCCTGGTGATCCCAAGTCGTGTCAAGTTGACAAGTAAAGCCAACCATCACATTGGGGCTGTCTATAAACTTCTGTTTTTATCTAAGCCAATTTTAGATCTGACACCAGTGATGTGGGCCCTCTCATGAATAATGTCTTGATGACTCTGGCACAAGAAACATTTTTTTCTTCTCCAGCTCTAGACAGATCCTAATCAAGACAGAAAAACAAAAAATGGATTTAAACCTTCCAAATGAATACAGGCCTGCCCCTCTTCTTCTTTGGAGACTCATCAGGAGCATGACTATGAGTCAATCAACAAACAGTAATCAAGCATGTACTGAATACCCACAGTGTGTCAAGTAGGTGACAGCTGCAGCTTAGTCACAGCACTTTGCAGCATGCTTCCAATACAAGGTAACATTGTCATTATGGTTCCCGTATCACATACTTTTATTACACATTAAAGTGCTGTGGGCTCTGGTCACTCAGGGTGTCATCATTGTTACAGGATTTGTGTTTCTCTGTATCTTCATACACAAGACAGGTCTAAATTTATAGCAAGAATTCAGTCCATCAGCTTTTAAGTTGATTCTCTGTCATTTGTAGAACTGCAAAATACTTCACAAGGCATGGTAAATTGAACTGTTTTAAGATAAATATGATATCCTCAAGAAATAATGTTTTAATGCATGGTCCAAAAAAACTATGGCCCACAGGCCAAGTCTGGAGCACAGTTGCTTATTTGTAAAGGAAGTTTTATTGAAATGCAGCCATGCTCTGCCTCCATTAGCATACTGTCTGTGAGTGCTTTCATGCATTAATAGCTGTGTGTGGTACAAACAATGGAAACAGCTCCTGTATATCAAGCACCTGATGAGTGCCATGGCCTGTCCCATTTATTATTTCACACAATCCTCACTACCTCTCTGATGTAATAATTGTTGGTACTCATTGTGATAGTCAGGGTTTCAGCTCTTATCTGCTATCCGTGAACTTGGATGGGAAAACTACAACTTAATTTCCACTAACCCCTAAAAGAAAACAAGTCTTTCTTGCTGTTATGAATGTAAATAACAAACCAAAAATGTGTTTGCAATATCAGTGACTTTATCATCAATTAGATATATTAGAGATACTTTTACGGTACATTACCCTTACTGTAGTTATCTTACAATACTGTTTATGTTCATTATAACTGGCAACTATAAAACAGCCTGCTACATCTTGTTTGCTTAACGCACTATTGAAGAAGCAGGTATACCATAAATTCATTAAAAATATGTCAATAATTTAATTTCATTACTAGTTTCCCCCATGGAACTCAAAGTGTATTAAAATTATGGTTCTGAGAAGCGACTGGTGGTTTCCACAGAATGCAAAAGGAAGCTATGCACAGAAAGCTTTAAAAACTGTGTGCTGAGCACATTACTTTACTGACTACTCCCAACTACCCGGGGCAGGTGATGTAACAACCAGCCCCTGCCCATCCCTCCCAAGGCCAGGAGGCAGTGAGGATTTAGCAGTGGGGCCAAGATTTGAACCCAGGCAATCTTTGTCCAGTGCTCACGTTCTCTACCAATGTTCTCCATTAACTACTGTCATTGTGTGTTGTTATCCCCATTTTATAGGCGAGGAAACTGGCCTTTATATAAAAGAAGTTGAAGACCACTGTGAGTAGGAAAACAAACATTTCTTGAGCAATTTTTGTGGCAAGCTCTTTGTAGACATATCTCATTTTATCCTTTTAATCGTCCTGGGGTTTGACTGATGAGTGAGTGAACAGAGATCTGGGGAGGACAATAGCTGGCTCATGATCACGTTGCTGTGAAACCCTGTTAGCTGTCCAGAGGCTCTCTTTCTCTCAACTCCACTCTGCCACCTAATTAGTATGCAAATTATCACACAATCCTAAATTCTTATTTCATTCATGGGTTTTTAAGTGAGGGAAAACTATCACAAGGAAATATTCATGTCCTCTTTCCTACTAAAGCCGAGAAATTTTTCATCAAAACAGATGGATCGAATCAGTATGGATCTGCACCGTGCCTTTTTGGGATAAACGTTGCATGTGAGGTTTAAGTATTGCACAAAACCACATGTAAGAACCAAATTTAAAAATAAAATGGTAGGTTGATATTCATTACTATGACGACTGTTTCAATTGAAAATATACTGGCAAAGAATACTTTCAAGCAAGAAAATGGACAACAATATAAAGAAATTTTCTTTAAAGAATTCCAATAAGTTATGGTGCAAACCTGTTTCAAGGAATTCATATAATTTTTTTTCAACAATAGTGACAACATCAAAAAGTATACCCTTGCTCAGTTACTTGGCCTGATTCCCTCAGTAAACGTCAAATCAAGGCAGAGTTTAAGTGTTTTCTATCACTTCCGATTTACAAGTCAAGGAAAGCGGCCCATTACGGATGGGAAACTCTTTGCGGGGAGGAAGAGCTTTGCTCTGATTTGAACAGTTTATACTCACAAATCCCAGCGTCCTTCAGACATGGCCTAAGCATTTCCTTGGCAATAGTGCTAACGTCTGCTCTAAGAGAATGCAGAAACTTCATCCCCAGAAAGCTGTTTCATTAGCAGCCTGCCTCCTCCTGCTAGGAGAGCTTCCCAAGGCCTCTCAGTGGTCACAAACCACGTTTCTAATGCAACTAAAAGATTCCTCTTCACGAACACTTAATAATGCTGAGTGTGTCATTACGACAAAAACAAACAAAACCTTGTCTTCAGAAAGGAAATCTGGGGCCTCATCATCCAGAAATGAACAAATGAAATAGCCTGTATTTGAAGAAGCCCTTCAGGATTCTATGGGGGTGTTGGGGAAGAGCGCTGGATTTGCATTTGGCAGACTGCAGTCCGGCAACACCACACAGCTTCTCTGAATCGCAGCTACTTGGTTTGTTCAATGGTGCTGGATTCCACCAGCCTGCCACCATACTGGAGCAAATCTAACCATTTATTGACTCAGTACCTTGTGCTGTGTCCTATAGTAAATATGGGTGATTGCAATAAGCAAAGCATACAACTCAGGAAGAGAGAATTGATGGCTATGAGTAATATGTAAATACCATGTTTACTATAGTGTCATGATCCCTGAAGGTCTCCTTTCCATCTGTTTTATTTCTATTTTGAACAATGTCAATTTTTTTTCTGATTGTGTAACCTGTGACCATGTTTAATGAACTAGGAAACCCACGAATACTCAAAAAGAAAAATAAAGGCCTATAATTGTCTTCAAACAAGGCAATGTCGCATAGCAAGAGTATTAGATGAGCACTAAGAGGACGGAAACCTATCTGGTTGAAACACACCTCTATCTACACATGGGTCCTTCTCAGTGCCCACCCAATTTCTCTCTATCGAACTAATAAAGAGCGGTAGATATCGTAGAGGTGTTGTGTGTGTGAGGAGCCGGGCAACCAGTCATCTGTACATCCCCAGACCCACTGAATGAGGGGATGGGGGTGGGGTGGAGGACAGGGCCGGCCACGGAGAAGGCACAGCCACTCCTCGGCCTCTTTTCCAGAAGAGGAAGAGAGAGCATCTTTGTCCTGGTTTAACCCCGCTGCGGGCTAGCTCTCCACAGAAATGGGGGACACATTCCTACCCTGGCCCTTTGGGTTCGAGGGCACGCTCCATCTGGAGGGCCCTCGCTCCCGCTGGAGATTCCTTCATTTCTAAGAAAAGCGCCTAATCTAGGGCCGGCGGCCCCTGCAGACCCCCGAGTGCCCCCCTCGGGTCCTTGCCCCCACCCCTTCCTCAGCCTCTCGCTCTCCCGCTTGCTCACTCGGGATTGGCTCAATGCAGCCGAGTGCTCTTTGCCGGGCCTTCCTGCCCTGTGATCGCCCAGCCCGGGGCTTTAGGGGCTGAGCGTATCAATTCAGGCCCACTGAACTGTATTTCCCCAGCCCGGGTCCGCCCCCCAGCCTTTGTGCCGCGCCCGGCCCGCCCCCTTTGCTCACTCTCCCTTCATGCTTTGTTTGGCAAACACAAAACGCCCGGCCCCGCGGCGGGTCCTTTTCAAGCTTCTGCAGCCAGTACTTGAAAACGCCTCGAGACTTGGTACCTGGGAACACCTCCAGGGCCAGGCCGAGAGGACTCTACCCGGCCTGTGCCGCCGCGGGGCGCGCCGGTGGGCCGGGCGATGTCCTGTTGACCCGCTGGCCAGAATTGGGGTGGGGTGGCTCGAGCTTCCCCACCGGGTCACCTCGGATGCTCTGGGCATCAGGGCTTCTTGCAGGCATCGGCTTTCCCTTTGAAAATCCCGGGCACTTCAGGGGCCCCCTTGCCTCGCCTTTGTGTTTTAAATGCCCCAGAAGTTCACTTGACATCGAATTTAGAAGCCTGAGAACTGGTTTGGATGATGAGCCCAGGGGCTCTGACCACAGCAGCCCACAGGGGCCCCCAAGGGCTGCAAAACCTCTGGAATAATAATGATGATAATGGTGATGATGATGATGATGATTAACAACAACAACAGCAGGACGATCAGTAAAAGCTACTCACAACTTCCTGGGGGCTTTACCGTGATATTTAACCTATTTACAACAACCTTGTTTGGGATAAGGACTTCTTGTATTGACAAGGAAGCTAAGGATTCAAAGGGCTAAGAAGCTTGCTTGTAACCACTACAAGCAAGTCCTCAGTTTTGTGCCTTGTCCTTAAATAATAGAACCCCTTGATATGTTTTGTCTTCTACAAAGAGGTAGCAGTGGAGTTCCTGAACATGTCATTTTCTATCATGTTTTGGCCAGTTGTGATCATATCCTGTTTGAAAAAATATTTTTTAGGTGTTCTCATACCATAATTAGGATTAGAGTAGCCATAGTTAGTTGATAGTTTATGGTGGAGGGGCACTTCACTAAGATTTGTCTTTGGATTCTCCAAGCCATTCTGTGGAGTGGGTTCTGCTACTGTCACCACTTTACAGTGGAGAAAACTAAGCAAGCTGAAACAACTTGTTCATAGTCACACAGCCAGGGAGGACTTGGCAGAGCCGTGGATTGTCTGAAGCTAAGGAGTATTCTCTTAAACCATTATATGATATTGCTTTATTTTGGTGGTAATTATACTTTATTTCCTATGATTCTTCATAGGATATTTTTATGCTACCCCAAAATTGCCTTTCAGGTTAACTTAATTAACTGTAGCTTTTTGTGATCTTATGTTCGATTGGGGTTTTTCCTTAAGAAGACTAAATAGCTTCAAACTGCAATAACATTGAAGGGAAACAAGGAGAATGGAGATTTTCATTCACGTAGCTTATTAAATCAAGGGGTGACATGACGTTCAAAAAGATCACTTTAGCTGCAGTGTAGAAAACAGTAGGGAGCAGACTGAATTCAGACACACAACTAGCAAACTACTGTAGTTGTCCAAGCAACTTGTGATGGCATTGTTCAATGGTGTCTTAGGACAGTGATAATGCTTTTCTGCAGAACGTATGACCCAAGGCCAAACACATAACTTCTCAAATCCTCAGTTTTGTCATCTGCAGATTGTCTCCAACACCCTCAGTCTATCGTGCAGGAGGATCAGGCAAGCAGGAGCCATATAAATTCAAGACATTAAATTGGAATCAACAATAAATCAGGCCCAATACTAATTAATTGTTACCTACGACTTTATATCATCATGTAATGAATAGGTATAGCTGTGCTTTTTTCTCTGGTTAAGTATTAAATCTACAATAAACACCTGGATATGTTTCCTTTGTAAAGACTTAAACCTTTATAAATAAGGCTGATGTCTCCCTGATTTCTATCCCAAAATCTTAGTCCCTTCTGTCTCACCTTAGAAGCAATGTTTATAGTATTTGAAATTTGGACCTCAGAAATAGAGTGATAATTTCAACCACTCGCTCCTACCTGAAAACACCTACACCATTAATATTTGGATCACATGGAAATACTTTAGAAAGGGTCTGTCTCTACTAGGATACCCACTTTGTAATGGATATTGGTTTTCATGGCTTCCAATATCTCATTCTGGTAAAAGGTTGGCTGCAACAACAAATGTCCCCACTAGATCTTTTTAGTGACAAAGGATACTTTTTTACATGTGTTACACGTCACTTAAAAAGTCATTGTTGTATGACATTAGAAATGAATAGCAAGTGTTCTTTGCCTTGAACTTGTCCAGCAAGTGACTCAACCTGGCTCAAGATCAAGACACAGAACAATTACCAACAGCATAGAGACCCTACTGGATTCCCTTCTGTGCTGCTGTTATTTATCCAGTCTATTGTTTATAGACATAAAGGTTCATGCCAATATGGGGTTACCTAATGTGTGTGTGTGTGTGTGTGTGTGTGTGTGTGTGTGTGTGTGAGCTTTTCAGCTGTAAACATACTGACATGAGAGTAAAAGCTTTTTTCAAAAGAAAATTGGTCACCCTCTCCAAATTAAAGTCTTTTGTTGGTGCTTATTGTCTCTTCTCTCTTTTTAGAATTAAACATAAATTCCATAGAGATTCAAAACATTGTCCAACATGCCTGAAATTGAAAATCTCTTGATCTGGCCAGATATAGCAGCACATGCCTTTAACCCCAGGACCGAGAAAGCAGAGGCAGGCAGATCTCTGAGAGTTTGAGGCCAGCCTGATCTATATAACAAGTTCTGGGCCAGTCAGGCCTACATGGTGAAACACTGTCTTAAATAGGACATCTGTATCAAACCTCTGCCTCCCAAGGTTCAGAGATCATTCCAGAAGAGGTGGTACAAAGATTATAAGAGCCAGAGGTGATGGATGACCACAAGGAATTAGAGTTTTTCTAACAGCAGGGCAGCTACTCATATGAACTCACAGCAGTGGTAGCAGCATGTACACTTTCTATGCAATGTGTCTGTAGCTCAAGCCAGACAGAATCCCAGCATAGAATTGGGGGAGCGGGTAGGAAACCCCAACCCTAGGGGACTAACTATAGGCAACCAACAGCTGTTGGGAGGGGGAGAGTCAATCTTTTTTAAGGGTATGACTCTGGGTAGGTTGAACAGGTTCTAAAGGACACTTCGATGATAGATATAGATGGTTTTTAAGGCCTGTCTGTTCATCTGTCTATCTAATGGAGTGCATCAAATTGGGTGAGGGTGATAGAGAAGGTGTAGTTAAGGGAGGAGGTGTAAATATGATCAAAACATGAATGAAATTTGCAAAAATTCAATAAAATTTTTAGGAAATCTTAGGACATGGATCACTATTAATGGTAAATTATTGGCTTGCATTTTTATAATTCTTTTTGGTTTTTTTTTTCGTAAATTTCAAACAATATATTGTGATCATATTTACATGCCTTTCTCTTTTTTAATTTTAATTTTATTTTATGTGTATGCATGTATTGCCTGCATGTAGGTAAGTGCACCTGAGTCATGCAATACCCGAGGAGGAGGACAGAAGAGGCTGTCGGATCCCCTGGAACTGGAGTCACGGACAGTTGTTAGCTGCCATATGGGTGCTGGGATTCGAACCCAGGTCTTCTGCAAGACCAGTGCTCTTAACTGCTGAACCATCTCTCCAGCCCCTACATACCCTTCTATATCTTCAACTTTTGAGCCTTATCTGTTGTTGTCAAACTCCAGCTGCCCTCCTGACTTTGCTCTCCAGAAATCCTAGGCAGTTTCATGTCTCCATGCCTTTGTACATGCCTTTCCTTTCTTCTTTAATTGGAAAATGTCCACTGCTTCTTCAAGATCTTGCTTTTCTGTATTAGACTTCCTGTTTGTGACAAAATGCCTGGTATAAGCTGATTTAAAGAGGAAGGATTCATTTGGCTCATAATTTCTGAGGATTAACTCCATAAGTATTGGCTCTGCTGATTCTGGGTAGTGGTAAGGGAAAATGTCATGGTAGCAGGAGCTACTCCTACTTACAGAGAACAGGAAGAGCAGAAAGGGGAGGAGTCCTTAGTTCAACATTCTTTTTAAAAATATTTTATTTGTTATATCTTTTTTTATTTTTTATGTGTATGAGTGTATTAACTGTATGTATATAAGTGCACCTGTGTCGTGCAGTGCCCACAGAGGTCTGAAAAGGGCATCGGATCCCCTGGAACTGGAGTTATGGACATTTGTTAGCTGCCATGTGGGTGGTGGGAACCAAACCCCAGTCCTCTGCAAGAGCAGTCAGTGCTCTTAACTGCTGAGCCATCTCTCCAGTCCCTGGTTAAGCTTTCTATTGCTGTGATGTGTACACCAACCAAAGCCAGCGTGGGAAGGAAAGGATTTGTTTCATCTTACTCTTCCACGTGACAATCCATCACTGAGAGAAGCCAGGGCAGGAACCAAAGCACAGACCACAGAAGAACACTGCTTACTAGCTTGTTCTCTGGCCTGTGCTCAGCCCACTTTTTTATACAACACAGGACCACCTACCTGGGGTGGCACCATCCACAGTGGGTTGGATCCTCCCACATCATTCAACAATCAAGAAAATGTCCCATAGGCATGGCCACAAGCCAATCCAATGGAGAAAATCCCTTAACTGAGGTTCCTTCTACCCAGCTGTGTCAAGATGACAATTGATGCCTTGTCAACTTGATAAACACATTATTATTAAACCATAAGTTTTCCATTTCTTGTTCACAAGACTCATGTTAATATTAATATCACAAAATGGATCATAGTACAAATTTTAAAGTACCAAAGTCTTCAAAATTCCAATACATTTATTAATTTTTAAAAAATATTTCATTTATTTTTATTTTATGTGTATGAGTGTTATGCCTGCGTGTATATAAATGCACCCATGTCCTGCAATGCCCGAGGAAGACAGAAGAGGATGTTGGATCCCCTGGAACTGGAGTTACAGACAGTTGTTAGCTGTTATGTGGGTGCTGGGAGTCAAACCCGGGTTTTCTGCAAAAACAGTCAGTGTTCTTAACTGCTGAACCATCTCTCCAGCTCCTCAAATTCCAATATTTTAAAAGTTCAATGTCTTTTTATAATAACCCAGCCTCTTAATCATGGGATCCTATAAAATAAAATTTAAAGAACAGGCTAAATGCTTCTTACTCCAAAAGGGAAGAACCAGGACACAATCAGATCAAAGAAAAACAAAAATTGAACAGTGTAAATAGCTCAGTGTCTGACATCTGGGATTCACTCATGATCTTCTGGGCTCCAAAGGACTTGGACAGTTCCAATTCTCTGGCTCTGCTATCCACAGCACACACAACTTGTTTTGTATCTTAGGTTTAGACTAGCTCCATGCCACATTTGCTGCTGTCCTTGGTGGTCTTCCCACAGTAATATGGTATGGCCTGCACAACAACTAAGGCTGCACCTTCATTAACGGCCTCTCTTGGCTTCTCAGGGTGCAAAATCCTCAGCTTCTCTCCACAACCTCTTCAATTCTGAAGGTTTATGCGCTTACAAAACCAGCAACATGTGGGAGACTTTTATACATTATCAAATTCAGCTGCCAGCTTGAGGTGTAGTCATGGACCCCTCGGACTAAAGCTTCTGTGTGCTGACCCTGAGGAAATATTTCCCACAAGATTTTGCCTCAGTCCTGTTGGTTTCTTATTAATCACAGCTGATTTTTCAGTCCCAGTTGATTGGCATCGGTTTTCTCAGTAAAGCGAAGGTTTCACTTCAGTGAGCTTGTCTCTTGTTAATCACAGCTGATTCTTCAGCCCTAGCTGACCAGGAACCACAGGCTCTCAATTCAAAGGATCTTACAAACTGCCTTATAATCTTTGCTTCCCTTGAAGCTTCATAAGCTAGGCCTCTATCACCTATACTTTTCAACATTATCTTCCAAGTGCCTACAGAACAGCTCATTAAGGTCCAAGTACTCAATGGATTTTCTAGTGCAAAGCTCCAAAAACTTCCACAATCATCCCCAAAACAATTTGGTCAGGTCAGTCATCACAGCAATATCCCATTCCCATGGTACTATTTTCTGTTCTACTCTATAGTCTCTATTGCTGTGATAAAACACTGACCAAAACCAGCGTGGGAAGGAAAGGGTTAATTTGGCTTACATACTCTGATCACAGTCCCTCATTGAGGGAAGCCAGGGCAGGAACTCAGGGAAGGAACAGAAGCACACACTATGGAGGAACACTGCTTACTGGCTTGCTCTTTTGACCTATATTCACCTTACTTTTTTATAAACCCAAGACCACCTACCCAAGGGTGGCCCCACCCACAGTGGGCTAGGCCCTCAAACATCACTCAACAATCAAGAAAATGCCTCACAGACATACCCACAGGCCACTCTGATACAGGAAATTCCCTAATTGAGGTTCCCTCTTCCCATGTGTGTCAAGTTGATGACAACGGAAGCTGAAAACCACAGGAGGGGAGCAGGGACCAGCTATAACCTTCAAATGCCCACCCGAGAAAATTCCTCCAGCTGGGACTCACCTCCGTAGTTTCCACTACCTCCCAAAATAGCACCATTAGTTGGGGAGCAAGCATTCTACACATGAGGCTGTGTGGAATATTTCGGATTTAAATCACAACATGTTCCAATCTTCATGAAGATTTTCCTAACGCTTGTTGATAGAATCAAGTGACATCACATCTAGATTCTCCTATAATTCAATTCAGTTTGCCCTAATTTAACAAATTCAGCCAGCACAGTTCTAAGCACTTTCAAAATATTGTTATTAAGCCTCAAAATAATTCCCAGGAGATTGATACCATTTTAAGAATGCCCTTTTACCATGTGAGAGAATTGAAGCTCATGAACGGTCAAAAATGTCTTCCCTACCTTTTGATAGGTAGTGGTAGATACAGAATAGAAGTTGATGCAGAGCCTAGATCGAAAGACAGTGTTGTATGATTTTTCCTGGAGAGACATCAATAAAGATGTCTGAGCACAGACCAAAGAAATGATTCCACTCAAGTCTACGCTTAGTGAACCAGAGAGTTTATTGGGGCCACTTAGAGGAATATGGTAAAGAGTTATTTACTTTCAGGAGCATGGCAACGTTTCAAATTCCTTAGTGCTCACCACCAGCCCAGTGCTCTCATACTTTGCAACTCCACTGAACTCTTGAGGCGACTCTGCCCACAGCTGGGACGGATTAGCTGCCTGATATGCCAGTGTCCTCTGCTGAACTGTATCCTCCATCATATGCAAATTGTTGTCTTGGTTTTCCTCGTGTCCTGAGACCTGGAGAGAGGGCTCAATAAATAAATGAATATTCTTAGATTCCAGGAGGGAAGTGGTTCAGAAGAAACTGGAAATTTCTAGGTGTGAGATGCAAACAGGTTTCCAAAGCAATTAGCTCAAGAACCCGTTCACCCAGGTAGAAGGGTAATAAAAGCTTAAATACGATCATCGCGGGTGTAAAGTGATTAGCCTGGCACACGGCAAGTGCACAGTAAATGTTATTTCACACTACACTAATAATAACAACAGGAGCTCACATTTAACAAGCAATTACCATGTGCCAAGAGCTGCTGTGAGTGGTTTATTTAACTAATTTAATCCTCATGATAACACTATAAAGTACTATTGTCCTTACTGCATTGGTCAGAGTCTTAAGTAGTAAAACAGAACCCACTTCAAAAGTAATCAGCCCTGAGGATTCAACACCTTGAGTTAATGACACAGGTGAGGGAAGACTTGAGCAACCATAGAAGCAAAGAGACAAGCTGGACACCAGACAGCAGGAAACTGCTATTGCCAGCAGGCCTGAGGAACAAAGTAAAGGGACAGAACACCGGCTGAGATCACCCAGTAAAAGTTAGTACCAGGGTGGCAATCTCTGGGATGGGGGCAGGAGCCGATGCCACAGATAAGATCCTGACCAAGTAGCAGCTACTTGGGGGAAGGTAAGGAAGCAGATTTCCTGGGCTATGGGCCAGAAAAGTACTAGACAAAATGGGACAAGCTGGTCCCCCTGCAACGCCGAGAGACACAGGGAAGAAATACTCTGGCTTCTCCCCTCCTTTTTCTCTCCTATCTGTAGTGACTTCTTCCTGGAAGCAAAACCTTCTTGAGATCTCATCCTGAGAAATAGCCTGTGGGGGTCCAACCCCTACACTATAGAGCAGAGCAGGCAAAATGCTAGGAATGAACTTAAAAGTCGTCAAGCCTTTATTGAATACATAGGTGGTTCAGATAAAGACATTTGTATATACAAAGGAAAACGAAGTCTTTGCAGCCTGGATATTTGAGTAACCCTGATCTGTAGGGTTGAGCTCAGACAGCCAGGACCTAATTTTGACTGCCTAGGGCCATTTTCATACCAAAAGGGCTATGGTTATTCTCTCATAACCCAGACACTGACACAGAACTACAATAGGTCCGACCTTTCCTGGACACTGATCTATATCTGGGGTTGCTGGGACTGAGGATGGCATTGAGTTGGAGTCTATGCTAGTATAAATAAGTCATATCACTAAGCTTGCTGATTCATGTTATACTGCCACAAGTCTGTTTTGATGATGATAACAGTACATCGATTTAGATGCGGGGGGGAGGGGAGCACCAAACTTTAGGCCACACATCTACTGGCTTCACCTTCAAAGAAGCAAGTTGCTGGGCGTGGTGGCACATGTCTTTAATCCCAGCACTAGGGAGGCAGAGGCAGGCAGATCTCTGTGAGTTCCTGGCCAGCCTGGTCTACAAAGTGAGTTCCAGGCCAGCTGGGGCAACTGGGAGACTCTGTCTCAAAAAGACAAAAATAAAGTTATTTAAAAGTAGAGAAGACAAAGAACTGGATCACAGCTTGACCACCCTTCCTGTCAATTGTGTGGGTAAGTTACCTAATTCCTCTCTTCCATCAGTTTCCTCCTCTGTCAACATCAACCCAAGCAGTTTCAACTTCACTGAGCTACTGTCAGAAACCCTATACTTCTGAAGGCTGCTTGTATTACTGTAGGATGCTGGGAAACTTCATCATGCCCAGAATGGATGACATAAAATCCACCTACATGTGCGTTGGAAACCAGTGGTAAGTGAGGTGCAGAAAATGGAGGGGAGAACAGTGGGGAGGAGTAGAGTGATGTCACCAAGAAGATGTGCCCTTGGGGAAGGGCAAAGAGATGAAACAAATGTAAGGGAGTAGTCTGGAGATACTTTAGGAGAACTCTCCACATGGGTGGGCATGTTATACAACAATGCCAACAGGTGGAGATCTCTCATAAGCTGCACTGGATCATGCCAAAAATTCTGTGAAAGTAGTGGGAAGGTTGTGCCTGCTAAGCTTAAAAATGGCAGGATTGGGAACCAAATTGCATGCCCTCTAAAAAAGTAGGCAGGGCTACCTTGGTTTGGCCCACAGCCTTCACCTCCACCAGGGGAGGAATAGTATGGGTGAGGGTTAGTGCCACTCATGTGCACCTGTGTGTTCACTCACAACAGCTGGGCCACCTCTTTAAGGGCAGCCTTGTGTTCTTCTGGTCAGAGGCCAATTCTTGCCCGCACTCCCTCTCAAACACCCAGCTGCTGCCCTGGGAAGGGACTCAGGCCATTAGTGAGGACAGAGGGAGACAAAGGGGACTCTTTTGTGTCTCCAGATCCTGCAGCCCCCTAACTGTTCCGATGGGCACACAGATGTCTGCAGGCTCTGCGAATGTTGTCTGATAGCCAAGGAGGGCAGTGGGCCAGGTCAGGGAACTGGGATGTCAGCCAGCACTGTCTGCCCTGGATTATTGCCCAGTCTGAGTCTTTCCTGCCAGAACCCATGCCAGGGGAATGTCCAGTGGCAGATCCCAGCATCCCAAGCTCTTCGGGCTCATGATGTCTTCACAAGAAAAAAAACCTTCTGTGCTTGTTGTAAAAGGACCATGGTATCTCTTACCAAGGCCAGGTGTTAGAAGCTGGCACCTGGAGGCTGCAGCTTGAGAAGTGTGTGCTTGGGTAGGCCACAGACCATCTGGGGGTGAGAAAAACACTTGGAGGATTGGGAATTTCCTGGTGGTCCTGCTGCTCTGATAGATTTGCCCCACTTGGTCTCCTCATTTCATCTTTCTTCTTTGCCATCTCCTTCTGACTGATGACTAGTGCTCTGAACCCTAACCCCCCCACACACACCTACACTAATCCCCCATATTTGTGTCTTTCCTGCTGGGACTCTATTTGCTTCAGAACCCTGTCCCAGAATAAAAAGGCCTTATTGGCTAGGGTCTGACACCAGGTAGTTCCAGGTTTAGGGTGGATTTGGGAGTCAGCATATGATATTTACACAGCTCCAGTTTCCAGGCTTCCTACCTGGGCAGATGTGCCCAGAGATAACAGCAAGGGCAGCTACAGCTCTACTCACTTGACTGAGTTATAGTCAAAGAATTGACTCATCTGTCTTATGCTGGTTCATGGCCAGCAGGGACTGGTTCATAGCAGTGGAATGAGACTAGGGTATGGAACTACTGTCCTCTGAGGAGAGGAAATGCTGAGAAAACAGATTCAGTTCTAGGCAGTGGGCATGAGTGTGGGCTGACTCTGAGCATCAGGGCTCTAGAACATGCAACCTCTAGACTGAAACCAAGGGCAAGTTATGGGAAACATGCACCCAGTTACCAATGCCAGGAGCCCTAGGAAACTTTCACAGGAACTTCAGGGTCCAGAGTTGTGTGGTGAAGGGAGCAATGGCTTTGCTTAGAGCATGATAAGCTTAAGTTCAAATAACATGCTATTTAAGACCTGTGAAAATTAGATGAATGACTTACCCACTTTGAGTCTCAATTTTCTCATCTGGCAAATGGAGACATTTCCACATTATCACAATGAGTTGATTTATGGGAACTAATTGGTCAGCATCTGGGAATGTACTTAGGACATTTATGGGCAATATTACTGAAAATTAAGTCTAATACAGGACTGAAGCACCCTTGTGAGAAGCCAGGAGCTCAGCTGTTACCTAGGCTAGACAGGAATAGATTTTGTAAAAGAAAATATGCAGTCCAACTCCAGAGTCCCTGCCTTGACGTGGGAACAAAGACATTTAAGAGAGAAGCTACCTGATTAGATTTACAGAGGGGTTTGTCAAAGGTTTTAGAGGAAGGCTACCTTGGAATTAAATCCCTAACTGCAACACAGAGTAACCATACGACCTTGGATGAGTTATTTAACCTTTTGCGCACCCATGAAAAGAGGATACTGGTGTGATTGCTTGGGGCTGAATTATGTTGCTCCCCCAATTTTATATGTTGGATTCCGAACCCTAATTAACTGTAAATGTGACTTATTTGGAAGCAAAATCCCTACTGATAAGTTAAAATGAGGTCATTAGAATAGGTTTTAATTTAATATGACTGATATTTTAGGGGTAAACTAGCTTGTATTAAGGGAAATTTGATAACTGGTAAAGCAGTATTTCTGGGTGTGTCCGTGAGAGTGTTCACAGAAGAGATGGAAGATGGACCTTCGCTCACTGTGAATGGGCACCATCCAACGTGATGAGGCCCACATCAAACAAAAAACAGCAGTAGAGTTCATGCACTGTCTTCTGTGGCTAGGATACACTTCTTTCCCCCTTGGACAGCAGAACTCTATGCTCTCCTGTCTTTGGAGCCTAAGACTTGCATCAAGAGGCTCCTATATTCTAAAGCCTTCAGCCTTAGACTAAAAAATTACATTTTCGACTCTCCTGGTTTTCATGCCTTTGGACATAAACTGAGCCATACTACCAGTTTTCTTGGCTGTCCAGCATGCGGGTGGCACATCCTAGTACTACTACGCATACATAATCATGTACAGTCCTTTCCCTTACTAAATCTCATATCTATATCTCACATTGGTTCAGGTTTGTTATTTCTGGAGAATCTCAGCTAAAACAGCTGGTGTCAATATGAAAAGGGAAGACTGGGAAACATACATACACAGGAAGAACTCTATGTAAAATTGAAGACATTGTGACGTATCTATAAGCTGAGGAATCACAAACATCACAGCAAACCATGAGAAGTTGGAGAGAGGCCTTTCCTCGTTGCCCTCAGAATAAATCAATCTTGCTGACACCTTGACCTTGGACCTCAAGGCTCTAGAAATGTGAGACAGCATGATTTTATTGCTTAAGCTTCCCAGTTTGTGGTACTTTGTTACAGCAACCCTAGAAAACTAGTACACCTACCTTAATGGAGGAATATAGATCACCTAATCAGTCAATCAACGATTCATATGTTATTGCTCTTTGTCCCACACCTGTTTAGCCGGATATGACCAGGCAGATTGCAAGAAGCCAGAGAGTGTGTTGTGAGGAATACATACTCAAGCATCCAATAGAGAAGCGTGGTCATTCTGCTTACTAGTTCTGTTATCTTGAGGTGGTCACTCAAACTAATTAAACTTCTGGTCTTCAGCTGTAATATAGAATTAAGAATATGTCCCACCTCAGATGGTTGTGAGTAAAACATAAGAAGGGGTCTAAATAATTACCTACCACAGTGCCTGACATAGTGAAATATTTCACTAAGTAATGGGAGGAAGTAGACAGGAGGTTAGCCATTGGGTAAGTATTATAGTTATGTGAGGAGAGTAATTCTACGATTCTATGGCACAAAGGGATTGGCACTTAATTGCACACACACACACACACACACACACACACATATATCACAAAACATATATATCCACTGAAAATGCTCCCAAAGGAAAAAAGGACAGCGATTCTATGGCACAAAGGGATTGGCACTTAATTGCACACACACACACACACACACACACACACATATATCACAAAATTTTTATGGGATTTTGAATATATTTACCATAAAGACATAACAGAAGTATAGTGACAGATATGCAAATTACCCAGAGTTGATCAATATGTATGTAAAACATCAACCAAAATAAGATTAACTGGGGGCTGAGAGATGGCTCTGTGGTTAAGAGTGCTTCCTGTTCTTCCAGAGGACCTGAGTTTGGTTCCAAGCATACATGTCACACAACTGCCTATAACTCCAGCTCCAAGGGATCTGATGCCCTCTTCTGGCCCCCAGGGCAATCTGCACACATGTGACATACATACACAAGCATAGGCACATACAAATAAGTAAAAATAAAATATATCTTAAAATAAAATTAATTTCATAAAAAGTATTCATTTAGTGATCTTTCTTCTTTCTTAACTCTTGCATTCCAAAGCTTTCATTACATATTGTCTTCTGTGTTATTTCGAATGTGAAACTTTTCTTTCTGAAGAGAATAAAAGCTCTATGAAACATGGATTATATTTCTGTATTCCTCCCAGTACCTAAACACAGAGCTGTACCCTTAGGAGATGCTCAGGCATTTCTTACTGAGTGACTAATGGGATGAAGCTTAGTAACTGTACCATCTACAAAGTTTTATCCATGAGTGTATCCAACTTCTGAGTTACCATAACAAAGGAGACAGAGTTTTAGCTTTCTTTATACTTGGTTTGTGGCACCTTTCAAAAGTACCTCCTCCTCCCAAGTGCTGGGATTATAGATGTATATTACCAAGCCTCATCTCCATAATTATGTGTTAATAGTAAATTTCACACATTTTACACTATTAAATTCTGCATTATGTGTTACTAGTTTGGTTACTTTGGGAAGTCTGTATATATATATGTGATAGTTCTAACTGTCAACTTGCCATAACCCAGAATCACCTAGGAAGAGAGTCTCTGTGAGAAGTTGCCTAGATCAATGTGTGTGAGAAATTATCTTGATTACACTTAATTGATATGGGAAGACCCAACCCATTATGGGTGGTGCCATTCCCTAGGCAGGGAATCCTGGACTATATAAATGTAGAGGCATGGCTGATGACAAATAAGCACACATGCATGCATTTCTCTCTGCTCTTGATTATGGATGTGATGTGATGTGATTAGCTTCTTTGAGTTCCTGCCTTGACTTCCCCTCAATGATGGAGTGTAACCTGAAGTTGTAAGCCAAATAAACCCTTTCTTCCTTAAGTTTCTTTTTGTCAAGGTATTTTATCGTAGCAACAGAAATGAAACTAGAACAGAAATCATTACCAGAAGTGGAGTTGTTGCTGTGATAGACCCGATCATGGGGCTTTTATGCCTTAGCCTGTTTACATATGGGGAATGTGGAAGTATATGTAACATTTGGTCATAAAATCTGTTGAATGCTGGGAGTCATTTTAGTGAGAATTTGGAAGATAAGAATGCTGAGAGAAATATGAACAACTGAAACCTGGCTCACAGGGTTTTAGAACGAAACAAAAGAATAAAGATAGAAGCCATTATTTTGTAGAAGAAACTTTGTGTGCTGATCAGGCTGGGGCTAAAGAAGCAGCTATGATTGTTAGAGATTGGCACCCCTGAAGTACAACCTCTTGTACTTCATTGGGACAATAAGAAAGTGTTTCCTTGGGGTCAGTACCCAGAAGCTCATACAGCTGTGGTTCAAGGGGGCCAGGCATATCTCAATCTGGCAGCAATGTTGTAAGCATCATTCACATGGTACTGATTTTGAAGGCATGATTGTTACAAGATTGAGAGTACATGAAGCTATGAAGGTGAAGCCTCAATTGCAATGGAGACCCAGGATATTGGAGATACCAGGACCATTGGACGTACTCCAAGGTGAGCTGCAACTCTGGAATAGAGCCCATCTTAGGCTAAGAGAGAAATTGTGTGTCGCAGGTGGCAGAGCTGAATTGGTAGGGTTACCCAAGCCCTTAGGAGGCACAGCAGATTATGTTATAAACCCCAGATGCTGGACATTGGCACTGTAAGTTTTACTGTCTTCTCTGCTGGATTTTGGTTTTGCTTTGGTGAATTGTTCATTTGTTAGGCCTCCATTCTTCCATTTTGTAATAACAATGTTAACACTGTGCCAATATGTTGATAACTTGTCTTAAGTTTTTATTTTATTTTATTTTATAGAAGCTCACACTTAAGCGGCTGGAATTTTAAAGAGTTGGACTATTTAAAGACTATAGTTGGACTATAGTTTACAATATGTGGTAAACTTGAAGCTAGGAACAAGGGGTAGAAGATTATGGATTAAAATTGATGTGTTTGTGTATCAAGTTGACAGGGGATGGAGTTGTAATGGTTCATTCTGTCAAATTTGACATAACTTAGAATTGCTTGTGAGGAGAGTCTCAATGAGGGATTGTCTAGATCAAGTTGGCCTGTGGGCCTATGAGAAGAGGGTCCAACACCATTCCGCCAATTCTGAGTGCAAGGAGTGTCCAAGTGAAGCAAAACACTAACCAGAGGGTATTGTTGACTTGTACTATACTGAGAGGGCTAGGATAAGGTTTCTGCTGCCAAATCTGAAAAAGTGAAAATCAGGATTAGTTGCTGCCTCTAAATAGACCAGCAACTGCTAGAGTAAAGATGGGCTCTTAGGTGATCTCTAGAGAAACATGAAACCAACAGGAAACACGTAGTAGAAGGAAGACCTTTCTCCTTTTTCAGCCTTGCATTCTCTCCCTAGTGTAGCCACTTGCAGAGCCTAACAGCTAGTTGGAAGAAAATAAATGTGATTCTTTCAGTCCCCATTCTAGCTTCATAAAACAGACTAGAGGGATGGGTTTTGACGTGAATGACAACCTTATAATTGGCATACTGGCTTCCATAAGTTTTTTTTTCCAGATTGGTACTACAATTATCCAAGTTGTTTTAAATAAACTTTATAGGTGTTTTAGGTTGTGGTGATTAAGTTTATGTATCAAGTTGGGCTATAGGTTATCAGGTCAAAATTTGGTTAATCAGCATTCTAGGTGTGTCTGTGGGGGCATTTCTAGATGAGATATGTATTTGAATTACTAAACTGAGAAGGGAAGGCTTTTTTCTGTGTGAGTGGCCACATCCAATCCCTTGAAGGCCTGGATAGAACAAAAATATGAGAAAAGAATTTTCCTTCTCTATCCAACAGACTCACAGCTGTCTTTGAAAAGGCAGTATTCTGCTACCTTCAGACTTCGACAGGAATTTATACTTCAGCATTCCTGGGTCTTGGGACTTTCAACTGTTGGTCATGGGACTTTTCATTCTAATCACATGACATAATGCTTTATAATAATCTTTCTACCTCATATCGGATCTGATTTTCTGAATGATCTTACCAATACACAGTTTCATGTCAAAACCAAACAAAGCAAAGTTACATCACTGAATTTTAAGAATTAAACTTCAAGTTACTAGTCCAAGGTCTTATAGGAGTATAGCCCAGGAACTCAGATTCCAGATTCCATGCTTAGTCACCTAAAATGCCTTTTCATCTTCTTCGATGTTATTAACATATTCTCCAACAAAGACCCATTTCTCCTCAACTCCTCTTTTGTTCAAATTAGCGCCTATTTTCTACACTTTGGGTTCAGGCAAAATGAGGTATTTATCCAAACAACACTCAGTACCTCAAGTAGTTTGGGTGACATTTGTGTTATATTAGTTCCTTTGAAGAGTATGAGAACTTGGTGATGTCATAAGACACTTATACTCTACTTTAAAAGAATGCACCCCACCTGGCATTCATTCTAAGTATCAGGCAGAAGACACAGTTAGTGATTATGAGTTGCTGCTTGCAACATTTTTCAGGAGGTAAAACCCAGGTATAGTCCAATTTTCACCCCTGTAAGACCAGATGATTTCCTTCTTGGGTCAAGATCCTCTGTGAAAATAGTTTGTTCTTTGTTGACAATACCTTCATCTAGATCCAACTTCCCTTCCTGGTTACTCCTAGTCGTAATCCTAGGTCCGAATCACTGAGCTCAAGTTTGAAGGGTAGGTGTGAGGTCACCAGAAGGCCACTAATACCTCTCAGCAAGTTGGGGAGTTTTGAGACAAGTGATTGTCCAATTGTAAAGCCAACACCTGATAGCCTTCATGCTGCAGGGTGGAGACCTCTGCAAGGAAAACTGCAGCTGGAATCCTTCTTAGGACCCACCCTTCAACAGGAAGTCTGGTTTCACTCAGCACAGCAATGCTGACTCTGGGTCTGGCAATTCACATGTGATGTCATTTTAGAGACAACAGTTAACAGTCTATGGTTATAATATTTCATGCTATAGGAGTTCCTTCCCTCTTCCTAATGGGCTAGAAGCCTTTGACTTGTCAAAGTCCTCAAAGACAAATTTCCAGATCAGACTTGAGCTTGGCAAGAGATAACCTTTGATCTGGTTATCTGGTTTGTGAGGTGTGAGCCTGAATGTCATAATTAGGAATATTCAGAAGCACAGTGATATGCGACTAACATTCTGAGTTCCAAACTGGGAAAAAATGTGATGAAATTTATAATGAGGAGAACATAATTTCCTACCATCATAATCAGTATCATGGAACATCCAGACTTCTTCAATCAATGTCCATTAGTTAACCACAGGTACATCAGGATGATGACTCTGGTCTTTACTGTGCCGTTATTAAAGTCTTATTACTGTGAAGGCTGGTGCTTAAAGGGCAAATGAGAAATCGCAACTGTCAGCCATTCTTGGAGAATATGAGGTTCCAGGACCTTCTATTCCTTCTTAGTATTGTCTAAAATAAATCACTGTCTCAGGATTTAATAATTTGAATTCTTCCTTAGAGCAGAAATCAGCAGATAGAAAATTTTTATAACACCACAAAATTTATATGATAATACAGCCTAGCTACACCTCAGAACTTAAGATAGCTACAGTTTGGAATCCATTATTAGAATTTTGAATCCACCAAAGTGAGGAAACAAGTTCTTTAATGAACGTGAGGAGCAGTTTAGATATCTACAGATCTTGGTCATTACAGAGCATAAATATTCAGAGCTTGGAGAATATGGTGCTGCAGTAGAAGAACCAAAATGAGAATGAGTCACAAACAAGGCCCTAGAAAGAACTTGGACAGAACAGAAGGTAAGTGGAGGAAAGAAAGGAACAAGAATCAGTAAACAGATCTGAAATACTTGCACATGTGTGCATCTGATCATGGCATGTACTGGATAAGATGGCTTAAGGTGCAGTCAGAACAGAGAGCAATGACTCTGTAGGACTAAGAAGTTTCCACCAATGGGGCCTCTGAAGTTCCTTTAGGGAATCTACCTTCTCAATTATAGATTGGGATTTGAAAATATGACAAAGACCAGCCTCTAGTTTGTGTCATAAATGAAGGTCCTGGAGATGTTGTGATGTCTCCTGTGAAATATGGGCATTCTCTTCATTAACTGTAACTTTAGTCTATTGAATTGTTTTAAGATTTATTGGAGTGTGTGTGTGTTTGTGTGTTTGTGCGAGAGTGCCAGAGCTCGCAGAGTTCAGAGGCTTCAAAACCGCCTGGAGCTGGAGTTACAGGTAGTTGTAAGCTATTTGATTTGTGAGCTGGGAACAGTACTCAGGATCTGCAAGAGCAGTATGTGCTCTTAACTGTTAAGCCATCTCTCCAGTTCAATGAACTTAATTTTTAAAGGAGACAACATGTAGAACTGGTGCTCCATGGTGGCTTCAATTCCACCCAGAGTCCTTGGAGCATTGCAAAATCCACAAGATGAAGTTCGGAATAAACTTCACCTATATTTTTCCTCAGCTAATTCTAGCAGTCAACCTAGAAAAAAAACTCTCAATTCCTTCCAACCTGCTAACATATCTGTTCTAGAGCCTTTTAATCCTCTGGGGTTTTAACATTACTAAAAACGAATATATCATCATCATATCTGTTCTAGAGCCTTTTAATCCTCTGGTGATTTTAACATCACTAAAAACTAATATATCATCATTCTAATTGCCCAGTATAGTCCTTTTTTAAAAAAAATATTTATTTACTTTTATTAATTTTTTTTTATTTTTTAGAAGAAGCATTTCATTACAGCTTTAACATACTCAATAACAATTTCCAGAGCAAAGATACATCTCTTTCAAAAGTGGCTATAAAATTTTTAGGTTCACAGTTGAATCAATAGCTATACAATATTGAACTCAGTATAAACCTTGTAAGACACAAAATTGAGTGAGTTTTTAACCTTTAAAAAAGACCTCCATTTCATTTTAAAATATACTGTTTCTTACAGAAATGTCCATTGTTTTTGCTAATAACACTTAGATGTTGGCACATGCGTCTCTAATCTGTATGTATCTGATTATTACTAGTCATGGTCAGTTGCACTTGGATCCTCTGCACCTGTGTGTGGGTATAAAATCATCAGGTAGATTTCAGTGATAATGTTTATCACCTCTACTACTTCACATGACATACATTTTTATGCTTCCTCCTCAATTATAACTCATTTCTTAAATTTGTTGGGTTTCTGTGTGTGTGTGTGTGTGTGTGTGTGTGTATCACACAGACCATCCCAAACAATCTTATTCGTCTATATACCCACTTTCCAGGTGGCACCCTCCCAGAGCCCCCTGCCCAACTAGAGCTCTTTTACTCTGTCTTCCCTGCTACTGTCTGCTGTGTTGTCGGCACCCCCAGCTGTTCCCCACTACTTGTCCATTTGGTGAATCTAGTCAGCCTATCTAGAGGTCTTTGTTTTAGGAAGGTCAGTATAGTCCTTTTGAAACTAACTCTTGCTAGTTCAAGCCTTTATTATGAAGATTGTAGAGGTTAATGTTTAGTTTTTGCTTGATTGTCACTGAAGGTTTAATATATTATTATGCTTAGAAAGAAAATAAAGGTATTCTCAGATGAAAATAATGATATAGCAATAGGAGTACCTTGGAAGACTAGGGGTTTGAGTTTAATGGCAGAGAGAGAGAGAGAGAGAGAGAGAGAGAGAGAGAGAGAGAAAGGAGAGAGAGACCTTCAATCCTAAATTTACTGTTTGAATACAGCTGACTGAGTTATGCCATTACCAAAGAGTATCAAATCAATAACAGCATAATGGCTACTTTCTAGTGAGAGGGTCTGGCAGCTACATTACCCCTTCTTTTGTAATACTTCATTATTTTTATTTTTATGTACTTCAGTGTATTGCCTGCATGTATATAAATAAGGAGATTCATATGTGTAATGCCTGCTGAGGTCAGAAGAAGGTATCAGATCCCCTAGAACTGGAGTTACAGATGGTTGTTAGCCACCATATGGGTGCTGGAAACTAAACCCAGGTCCTCTCTAAGAACAGCCAGTGCTCTAAAGCACTGAACCATTTCTCCAGCCCCATTCACTACCCCTTTTCATCTACAGATATTTGATTTGATTTATTGGGGGTGTGGGTGGCTCTGGGGATTGGACCCAAGGTCCTAGATGCGCTGTGACTTTTCAAACACTTTGATTTGAACAGTCATAAAATGTTTCATGGAAAGAAAAACCTGAAATACTTAGAAGCCATCAAATGAAAATGAGCTTGCCTTCAGCTGGCTTCTACAGTTTGCCAAGGTTTTAAAAAGTTATTTTTTTAACTCATTCTTTAAAGTTATTACATGAGCCAGGTGTGGTGGTGCACACCTTTAATCCCAGCACTCATGAAGAAGAGGCAGGTGGATCTCTGTGAGTTTAAGGCCTGCCTGGTCTACATAGTGAGTTCCAGGACAGCTGGAGCTACAGGAACACCCTGTCTCAAAAAGACCAAAAATAATAAATAAATAAATAAATAAATAAATAAATAAATAAATAAATAAATAAATAATTATATGAGGGCTAAGGATGCAACTCAGTTGATAGAGTCCCTGCCTAGCATGCATGAAGTCCTAGGTTTGATGACCCAGGTTGGTAGTGAACACTTACAATCCCAGCACTCAAGAAGTAGAGGAAGGAGGATCAAGAGTTCAACTTCATCCTCAGCTACTTGAACAGTTTGAGGGCTGCCTGGGCAATAAGACACCTTGTCTCAAAAAAAAAAAAAAAAAAAAAAAAAAAAAAAAAAAAAACGCCTGTACACAAAAAAAAAAAAAAAAAAAAAAAAAAAAAAAAAAAGAAAGAAACAAGAGCCTGGCTGGAGAGATAGCTCAGTGGTAAAGGCACTGGCCTTGCCAAGCCTGAAGATCTGAGTTCAAATTCCAGGACCCACATGGTGGAATGAAAGAACTGACTCCCACAAGTTATCTTCTGAGTTCCCCTTGCATGCATGCACCTACTCTCTCATGTACAAAAAATTTAAAAACAGGGGCCACTGACATGGCTCAATGGGTGCTTGCCACCAAGCCCGATGAGCTTAGTTCAATTTCTGGGACCCACATTGTGTAAGGAAGTAACAGATTCCCACAAGTTTTCCTCAGTCCTCCACATGTGTACCATGGCATATATGCACCCACATGCTAATAAATAAATATAAAAAGTATTACATGAAGTAATGTGAGTGTCATAGTTTTAATATTAAAGCATTTTCATTCTAGAATCTGAAGACAGCTAACCAGAAGTACATAATTGCTTAAGCAAAATTTAAAATATACCACTGGGATTCATAATAATAAGTACATTTTTATTGTTTTTAGGGACATTTCAGGTGAGGAGACAAACTCATAAAGAGGTTAAGTAATATAAGGTGACACATTTGACAAATATCACAGCTGAGCTTCCTTTTTTAAAAGATTTTTGAAATTTATTATTTTTATTTTATGTGTCTGAGTGTATTGCCTACATGTGTGATTGTGCCTGTGTCGTGCAATGCTCATGGAGGTCAGAAGATGAGGTGTCATATTCCCTGGAACTGGAGTTAATGATGGTTGTTAGCCACCATGTGGGTTCTGAGAATCAATCCTGGGTCCTCTGGAAGAACAGCACATGTTCTTAACTGCTGAGCCATCTCTCCAGCCCCCTTTTAAAAGATTTTTTTATGTATATAAGTGTTTTGCAAGTCTGTATGTGCACCGTGTGCAAAGACCAGAAGAAGATGTTGGATCTCCTGGAAATTGAGTTACTAGATGATAGTGAGGTACCATGTGGGTGCTGAAAACTGACCCCAGGTCCTCCGTAAGAGTAGCAAGTACTCTTAACCACTGAGCTATCTCACTAACCATGGCACAGCTTAGTTTTCAACCTGCTTTCAGCCAAGGTCAGCATTTTAACCATTATACACTTCATTTTTATTTTTTTAAACTTTATCGATAATTTCATTCATGTATATAAGGTGTTTTGATCAAATCCACACCCACTCCCTCCCCTCCAACACCTCCCACATGTCCCCATCACTTTTTTCTGACAACTTTGTGTACTTTTTTTCTTTCTTTCTTTTTCAATGGGGCTTTTTGCTATTCTACATTCCCTCCTCTGAAGAGGTAACCCTAAAATCTTTTAGGGATTAGATAAGAGCTCCCAAATACTTTTAACATTTTTGACTTTTGGAACAGAGTATGTTGCTAAAGAAACTGGCTACTTTTTTGGAGTCTTTTTACCCTAACTGCCTAGCCAATTCCTACCTCCTCTTCTTGTCACACCGTCCTTTGAAGATGTTACCCAAATTGCTGAGCAGGAATAAGGACACAGACGGCTCTGGCTTCTTCCATGCTGAAGAGGGATGCAAGGTGAGGCAATTGGAGTACCACTCAGTGGGTCTATCTAAAAGACTCCCAAATTGCATAACTCTTATCTGTAGGGAGAAAAGACAAAATATGTCAAGATTTATCTTAGAACGTTTGGTTTTTGTCCAAGATTTATCTACATAGCACATGGTAATTAAAAGTACCAGACTGGTAGAACTAACCTTCTTGGATGTTTAACAGCCATAGTTTGAGGCCTATACTAATGTGGTCAGAGAGACTTAAAGGAAAATTTTTTCCCCATTGCCTTCCAAAGGTCAACTAAGTTCCAGGGGACTATGGAACATCCCTCAAAATGTCCTATAACTGTGGTGAGCCACCTGTCCTCCTGTTCAGGGAAGTCATACAGACCCCACCAGATGGACTGGAACCACTGTCCAGTCTACAAAGAGGAGGGTCAACTCAGAGGAAACACCTCATTCATGCTTCCAAGTGAAGCCAGACATAGTCAAACAGGACCTTTGACTTATCATCACATAAATGGAACTGGTAAAAGAAAGGAGCCAGGAGCTCCTCCCAAGCCCATGTGACCACCAAGGAACAGATCCTCAAATGACCTTAAGTACAAAAATAAATTGATTTATATAGGCCACCTTTATGGTCTTAAAACATATAATTCAACTCTGAAAAATGTCATAGTCTTTAACAATTTAAACACTTTGGAAGGTCAAGTCCACATCTCATCTGAGACTCAAGGTAATCTTTTAACTGTGTGTCCCTACACATTAAAAAACGAATTACATAGTTCTAACATACAATGACACAGAATAAATAATCACATTTCAAAATAGAAGAATTGGGGCATAGCAAGGAATGATTGGACCAAACCAAAGTAAGACCAAAATCCGGCATGGTAAACTCCAAATCCTGCATTTCTATGTCCATCAACTGGACCTTGTGATGAGATTTACTTAGGTTCTAAAGGGCTTAGGTAGCGCCACCCCTCCAGATCAGCTGCCTGTAGCAAATTATATATATTCTCTTTTGCCCTTGGGATTGCTTCATTTATGACTGCAGCTTTTCTTGGTGGATATCCCATGATCCAGGCATCCCCAACATTCTAGGGTCTCCACTGCAACTTGGGCTTCACCTTGTCAGCTTCATGCAGTGGTCTCTCAGGGGCTCCATGCAAGGACTCTGACCCTGCCCCACACTGCCTAGCATTAGCAGCTCTGTGGAACCATGGAGCATAATGACTCTCTCACTTGCATCTTTCATGCCTCTAATACCAGAACTATGTCAGCTATGCTTTCAAGTTCTGCTGTCAATTTGAGATGTAATTTGATTCCCTTGGACAATAGTTATGCTGGTTTTCATGTGCTAACTGGGGAAACACCTTCTTAAGCAGTTGCTTTTGAGAAGAAGGGAACCGCTTAAGTTTAGGCTTTCTTCTCATAGATGAGTTGGATTCTGACAGGATTGAGCCTCCAGTGCATAGAGTTTTTTCCTTAGAACACCTTTCCTGTTGTCCTAGTCTAGCACAGGAGGTTTGTCTTCAGTGGCGCTGATTCCTTTAATAATTACAGTTGATTTCTCAGCTCCAGCTTCAGTGCATCTCTGTTTAAAAATTTCCTCCATCAAATTAGGCCACTATCTTTAAGTTCACTTTCACACAAGTCCTCAATATATTGGCAGAATAAAATCAGATTCTCTGCCAAAATATCACAAGAATGGCAACTGCCCTACTTCTCAATAGAATTTTTGTTCACCTCTCACTCTTCATGAGCTGAGCCTATACTTTTGTGTTTCTCTCAGCATTCTTAACTTTCAAACTTGAATGGCTGGTTAAGCTCTGCTGGCTTACAGTAAGCATTCAAGATTTTTTGTAATTCAAAGTTCTACTTCCAGATTCCTCCTCCAAATCTTTTCCAAACGCCTAAGAACCACATGGTGAGGCTTATCACAGCCACAACTCTACTTCTTGGTACTGACTTCCTGTCTCAGTTGCTTTTCCTTTGGTTGTGACAAAATATTCTGACAAAAGCAAATTAAAGTGAGAGAGTGTGTTTTGGCTCACAGTTGGAGGGAACAGTCCATCAGAGAAGTAGAACCATAGCAGCAGGAGTCTGAGTCAGTGTGGTCACACTGCATCCATAATCAAGAAGAAGAGACTAATACATGTTTATGCACATCTCGCTTTTTTCTTTTTATATAATCCAGATCATGTCCAGGGAATGATGCGTTCCATAATAGGCAGGTCTTCCCACCTCAATCAACTTAATCAAGATAATTTCACACCCCAGGATGCTCAGAGGCCCATCTTTCAAGAGATTCTAGAGCTCATCAAGTTGACAGGTAAAACTGACCATCACAATGAGCATTTAAGTTGCTTTTAGTTTTTATCTAATATGCATATGTCTGCCATAAAAATATGTGCACACATCTTATTTGGGACATATATATTCTCTTTGGTAAATATCTAGGAATGCAATGTCTGAGTTACAGGGAAAGGATATATGTAACTTTTTAAGAAAATGCCAAGCAAATTTCCAAAATGGTTGTAACATTTTCTTCCCCAAACAGTAACAGGAGCCAGTTGCAGTTCCTTCATACCCTCTTCAGCATTTGGTACTGTTAGTCATTTCCATTTTAGTCATTCTAGTGTTTATGAAGTATTACTTTATTTTGGCTTAATTTTCATTTCCTTAATGGGTAATAATGCTTTTCATGTACTCATTGGAAATTCTTCTGTCTTCTACTAATTTTCTGTTCAATTCCTTCTGCCACTGGGGGCCTTGTTAGCCTAATTATTAGTGATTTTAAGGAGTTATTTATATGCTCTGATTGTAAGTGATTTGGAGTATATATGAGCACAATTATGTATTATATATCTTGCAAATATTTCTTCCTGCTGCTTGCATATTCTTTGTCATAACTGTTTTTGATGAAAAAATATTTTAAATTGAATACATTCTACTTTATAAATTTTGCTATAGCTAATCCTTTCTATGTTCTAAGAAATTTTGTCTATGCCAATAAAAATACCACAAAACTTGTGGTGTTAGTTTCTAAGTTAAAATTTGTAATTAATTTCATACTATTTTGCATGTAGTGTGAATTAGAGATTAAGACACACTTTTCCATATTGACCTCTGGTTTTTCTATCATGATATGTTGAAATCAGATATTGTGAAACTTTAAAATTTTTGCTTTTTACTTCAACATTGTTTTAGCTGTTCTTAAGCTTGTATGGAAATGCAAATAGTATTCTTTTTCAGTTTTGTTTTGGGTTTTGAGTTGAAACTGTTTTGAGTTTCCATGCACTTTTTATTTGAGAGATAGTCTAGGTCTAGCTCTCTAACCCAGGCTGACCTCAAACTCACTGAAGAATTCTCTTGCTTCAGATTTCAAGTTCTGGGATTATAGGTATGTACTACCATGCCTGGCTTCCACATAGATGTTCTATCAGCTTGTCTACAACTGTAAGTCTAGGTATAATTTGAATGGAATAATGTTGAATGGATAGATTAATTTTGAGGAACAATTATAATAACAATATTATGTTTTATGATTCATGAATATAGAATATGTGTCTCTATATAGGTTTTCTTAAATATCTCACAATAATGTTTTATAGTTTTCACTGTAGAAGTTTTATAACTTTAAACCTTTTTCTTAAATTTATTCTGGAGTAATTTATATATTTGAATGCTATTGTGACTGGCATTTTTAAAGTTTCATTTTCCAATTGCTTGTATTAGCATACACACAGGTAAGTATATTTTATGATTGATTTCTAATTTCATTCAATTGCAGAGAACACGCTGTGTGGCACGAGTGGGGAGCAATGCCAAAAATGCTGTTATTTGCACTGCTTCTCCATGACGTGATACTGAGATTTGTCTTCCCAGTCTGAAATGTGGCCCCACTGATGAACAAGGACAATGCCACGATTGCCCCAGACTGAGCAGTAGAGGTGGTATCAGGACAAAAAGCAAAAGTTGATACTGTCATTTAGTTTGATGGACACTGGGAACTGCAGGACTGGTATTAGTTGCTATTCTCATTACTGTGACCAAAACATCAGGCAAGAAGCAGCTTAAAGGAGAAAAAAATGGTTTCTTTTGGCTTCCCCATTGAGGGAGGGATACAGTCCATCATGGTGGGAAAGGCATAGTGGGGGACTTTTCCACATCTTAGGAGAACAGAAAGCAGAGAGAAACAAATGATGACACTCCTTTTACCAATTTTATTCAGTATGGGACCAAGGCCATGGGATAGTATCACCCACATTCAGAGCAGGCCTTCTCTAAATTAATCCTCTCTGGAACACCCTCAGGGAAACACCAAAATATGTGTCTAAGTAATGACCTAGAACTTTCTTAGTTCAATCAAGTTGGCGGTGAAGATTAGCATCACAGTGAGTTGTTTTTATCAAGCCCCCAAATGCCTATAATGACCTGGGTTGTGTAGCAGCAGGATTGCCCATGTTGAATGCTGGTGTCGTTCTTCTTAAAGAAAACTTAGTTCTTCCTGAAGCAGGTAATGATGCACTCAAATGTTCTAAAACTAATTCCTATAATCTGTGTCACTAGAGCCGAGTTACTGAAAACAGGAGTGAGTCAGAAATTAGGTCCTCCAGTGCTACACGTAGAGAAAGTAAATCCTATCCATGGAGTAGTGACTGTTGTCTTCTCAACAGTTTCCAGGCCTCAGAGTAAACTGGCAGGTCTTTGAGACTACAAAGCCACCCAAGAGATGGACCAGAGTACATGATCTGAAAAAAAAAAAAAAGCAGGGGG
>NW_008358534.1:3253892-3255275 GCF_000622305.1 Nannospalax galili
TCATCAATCCAAACCCGGTTGAATCCACAGATGTGAAACCTGAAGATATGGACAGCTCAGTTTATTAGCATAATTATTTCATATTAGAAGTATCAGTGATAAAAGTTGATTCAAGCTCAGTCTCACTTTATAGAGGAACACTTTAAGACGGAGACTGACAAGGAAAGGGACTTGCTTCGGGTCTCATAGCTGCTAAGCAGCAGAGATGAGGCATGAAACAAGGTCTTAAGGTTCTTCTGCTTTACTTTGTTTCGTTGTTGAGACAGGGTCTCAGGTAACCTAGGGGGGCTTCAAACTTGCTGTGTACTTAAAGAGGACCTTAAGGATCCTCTTGCTGCCACCTCCTTAGTACTGACATTAAAGGCACATGCTACCACACCTGGATCAAGATCTTCCAGTTCTAAATCTAGTTTCATGAATAATAATTTTTGCAAGGGTTTTACAACCTCCACCTAAAGACAATTCTTACAAGAGTTGTCAAAATAGATACCCAGCATGATTGAGAAAAGTGTACTACCATAGAGAATGAGTACTTAGAAAGGACAGCATTTATTAAGAGTCAGAAAACATTACTTTGTTTAAAATTAGATCTTCTACCACATACTCATAATGTTATACTCCGTAGTATATTTTTTTGAGTGGGCCTGTAGCATTGTATTTCTAGACTTGTCCTTTTCTCCATTATCCTGGAGAACTATGAGCTACATCAACAGCAATAGTAGACATGCCATCCACTTCATGGTGACTTTCACTTCGAACACTTCTCCACATCTGCAGTTTGTACATCTATGGATAAAACCATAGATTTAGAAAAATTTTAGAAACTTTTAGAAAAAAATGGCATCTCTGCTGAACAGCGGCAAGTATAAGCCTTTACATTGTACTAAGTATTATAAGTTAGCTAGAGAAGATTTAAATGGAAGGCTATATGGACGATACATGTAAACACTACACAATTTTATATAAAGGATTTCAGCATCTGTGCATTTGAAGAAAATGATGCATAATTTACTCTAGGCTTTTTAAAATTTAATAACCATATAATTAGAAGAAGCATTTCATTACAACAGCATTGACATATTCAATAACAATTCCAGAGCATGGATGCATCTCTTTCAAAATTGGCTGTAAATTTTTAGGTTTACAGTTGAATTAATACAGTTATAATATTTTTCTCAGTATAAACCCTATAAGACATAAAATTGAGGTTTTAATCTTTAAAAAAATTTCTATTTCATTATTAAAATACACAGTTTCATACAGAAAAATTCATTTTTAATGCAATTAACACTTAGATGTTTGCACATGCATTTCTAATCTCTATATATCTGATTATTACTAGTCACAGTCGGTTACTTTCTGAGCTTCTTGGCATCTAAATGT
>NW_008358534.1:3256862-3315137 GCF_000622305.1 Nannospalax galili
TTTATGTCGATTTTTTTTCTGAGTCTGTGTTACTTCACTTAGTGTAACAGTTTCTAGTTCCATCCATTTTTTCTGAAATTTTCATGACTTCATCTTTCTTTGCTGCTGAGTAAAACTCCACCGTGTAAATGCACCACATTTTCATTATCCACTCATCAATTGAGGGACACTTAGGTTGCTTCCATCTCTTAGCTATTGTGAAAAGAGCAGCAACAAACATGGATGTACAAGTGTCTCTGCAACAGGAAAAGTTCTTTGGGTACATGCCAAGGAGTGGTATAACTGGGTCAAATGGTAGGTTCATTTGTAGTTTTCTAAGAGTTCTCCATACAGCCTTCCATAGGGGCTGAACCAGTTTGCAACCCCACCAGCAGTGGATGAGTGTTCCCCTTTCCCCACATCCCCTCCAACACTTGGCATCATTTGTTCTCTTGATCTTAGCCAGTCTGACTGGGGTAAGGTGAAATCTTAAAGTGGTTTTAATTTGCATTTCCCTGATTATTAGTGATGTTGAACATCTTTTAAGATGTTTCATAGCCATCTTTACTTCTTCTTTTGAAAACGTTCTGTTCAGCTCCTTAGCCCATCTTTCAATTGGGTTGCTTCTTGTCTTGGTTCTCTGTTTTTTAAGTTCGTTATATATTCTGGTAATTAAACCTCTATCAGATGTATCGCTGGTGAAGATTTTCTCCCATTCTGTGGGTAAGCTTTTCAGTTTAATGAGGTCCCATTTGTTAATTCTTGCCCATGTTTCCTGAGAAATTGATGTCCGGTTTAGAAAACTATTAGAAGAAAACATGGGGAAAAACCTACAAGATACGGGCATAGGAAAGGATATTCTAGGCTTTTTTAAAAAATATTTTATTATTTTTATTTTATGTGTATGAGTATATTGCCTGCATGTATATAAGTACACTCATGTCATGCAGTGCCTGAGGTCAGAAGAGGACATCCCCTGGAACTGGAGATACAGATGGTGTTAGCTGCCATGTGGGTGCTGCGATTCAAACCTTGGTCCCTCTGCAAGGGCAGTCAGTGCTCTTAACTGTTGAGCCATCTCTCCAGCATTCTAGAGCCTTTTAGTGATAATTATTAACAGACTAATTGTACAAATTAATAAGAATTACTTTGATGTTTACATATATGCATATATGTATATATCATGTATTACATCCTCTTTACTTCTACCATACCCCACTCCTTTTTCCTCTATCCTCTACATTAGATTTTCCTCCTCTCTTTATTATTATTTTGTGTATTTTATGTTCTTGAGACAGAGTCTCACTATACAGAGCTGGCTTGCCTGGAGCTTTCTATTTAGACCAGGCTGGCCTCAAACTCACAGATCTGCCTGCCTCTTCCTCTGCCTCCTGAGTGAGTGTTGGGACTAAGGACATGCACTACCCATGCCCAGCTTTATAATTTATGTACGTATTTATTTTTAATTTTCTTAAGAAATCTGTGACTGAACTGGGGAGATGGCTCAATGGGTAAAATCATTTGCTGCATAAGCTGGACAACCACAGTCAGGTCTCTGGAACCCACGTGAAAAGCCAGATATGATGGCATGCATCTGTAATCTCAGCACTCCTATGGCAGGATGATAGATGGAGACAGGTGACAGGAGAATCAACCGGAATCACCAAAGACAAGAGAGATCCTGTCTCACCAAGGTAGAAGGTAAGAACTGATTCCCTCAATTGTGTCCTCTGACCTCCACAAGTGTGATGCACACACATGTGCACACATAGACAATTAATTAATTAATTAATTAATTAAACTGTAAAATGCTGTCCTCTTTAAAAGAAAAGAGATTTGTGGTCTCAAAATAGATTACTAAGAAGATCATCTAATGTAATTAAGGTACACTAAAGAATACCACAAAAGGCTGCTTTGAAGAAACATTGATTCTCTATTTTTATGGATGACAAAGGTACTTGCATAGGGTTAGACTGGTGCTTCTTGACTCAGTCACAGGTACTGTCCCTTATCACCTCCTTTGCACATATGGGTACAGTCAAATCTTAACTCTATCCTGGTCCTAACAGCTCTGAAAGATTAGTCAGGAAAAGAGAATTTAGCGCTTGAATTAGACCTTGGAATTAGTCTCCAGGTCCCCAGGGTTAAGCCAGAATTTCCCCCACCCCACTACCAATTCCTAAAGCTCTTGCTCTTGGTAAAGACAGAATTAGTCTTAGAGCCAGAAAGATTTAAAAACCCACCATGTGTGTTGGTTGTGGACAGTGGTTAATTGTTGGCAGACATAAGACTTTGGGTGATGTCATTTAAATGCCCCAAAGCCAATCCTTGTCAATTTGTCCCAGATTCCTGAACAGAAGGGTTTGTCAACTAAAAGAGCCACGATATCTTTCATGGTGGGAAAAGCCCTGGAGAGGTGAAGAACAAGGACACAGAAGGGGCAGCTTCTAGTGAGGGAGAGCAAGAAGTTATGAGCAGAGGGATGTCAGTTTTAGCTGCAGAATGCAGTAATGTCTGCTGATACAAGAAAAAGTACAGACTGGAGAGCTTGAGAACAAGTATCTCTCATTTTATGAGACCCAGTGTTCTACCCGACTCCAGTGGAGTACCAAGAAGCAGCAGCAAGAGCAGGTGGCTCTGCGGGAAGGGGAATTTTGTCACATTGTGTAGAAGAATGAACATGAAAGCAGTGCTATGCAGTGCATTTTATTCTTGGTTCTGAATTACCCACAGGCACTGTCTCCTATTGCACTCCTTATTGCCTGCAACAGGGGTGGACCTCTCCAAGCTCTCATCCCTGGGGCCTGAGAAAGAATGAGGGTGAAATTAGCCTCCTACTCTTGACAAAGCACAAAATATCTTTAACCCTCCTGGAGGCAAAGGCCATCCATTTGTAGTTCCACCCTTGTAGGTTCTAAGAGGCAAGTAAGCAAAGACAAAATGCTAAGTCAACCCTGGCTGGAGAGATGGCAACCAGCACCCACAGACAGAACTCCTTTCGGTTCCACTCTGTAGCTCACTTCAAATACAAAGGGCATTGATCCACCAGGCTGCAGAAAACACTTACATACGGGCACAATATCACATGTTCTTCTCTTCAAGTGCTTCGAGTGAATGGAAACATACAGAGTAGGCCTTTCAAAATGTACCATTCCAACTGTTTGCCTTTTGAAATTCAGCACTGACCCTTCTCATCCCAATAAACATCCTACATAGACATTACTTCTAACCTGTGGGAGAAAAATACTTGCTTACTTTCCCTTTGTTTTTCTTCAAGCCTGCATTCTCTCCCGTCTTTTGCTGTTCTGTTCCAGTCTCGGAAATACAAGTTTCCACCGAGAAGTGTACTTGTATGGATGCTATATAGCTTCAATTCATATACTAGAAACTTATAAATCTGGCCTCTTTGTTCCAGAAGGATATTTTTGTGGAGGTGGGGAGGGTGTGGATCTCATTCACTAGGCAATCCGATGTGCAACTGCAAACATTTGATTCACATTAAATGATAAAGACTTGAAGGGGAAGCAAAGGTACTATGCTCATTATTTTTTATAAAAAGAAATGGAAGAGAAAACAAATACATTAATATGTGTTAACCTACTTCGAGTTCTATATGATTTAGTCTATTTTTTCAAAGTCATTTTTCTTCAAGCATATAAAAATAATTTTTTTCTTTCCATGTCCAAGTTGATTCCCTAGTGTTTGATTACCGTTTCACCAAAAGGAAAATAAATACAAAGTGTGCCATTAACGTAATTCAGTGCAAATTGGGCATAACACAAAATTACATTATTAACAGCTGTTAAATGACTATAAAATGTAATTAGACACACTCAATTCACTACTCATGAACTGGACCTGATTTCTAAAATATCAATTTAGAACTTTGATTATTCATGACAAAAGACAACATATCTAGATTCTGGGTTTAAATTCCTGCTAATGGATGGATCCCCCTAAGACCTATACTAGAATTCTAAATAGGAGGAGGCGGACACAGTTGTTCTAGGGCAGAGGGAGGGAGGGAACCAGGAGTTATCCTGTGGGTGACGGCTGGGTTCCCACTGAACCTCTGCCAGCTGCAGTGAGGCATGAGTGCCTTGGTTAAATTTTAACTGTCTGCTTACAAAGGAGCAACAAAGCCTAGCACACAGCTACTTTTGCTATAGATCTTTATGACCGTTGCTCATCTCGACTACTTCACTGCCTTTCAACGTCGATCCGCTTAAAAAAAAATGATAAAAAGAAAACTGTAGCCCCGACTATGCGGATGTTCGTGTGTATGTGCATGCGTGTATGTTTCCCTCCTCTAAAGTGGAATGGAGGTGGAATGACGTCCAGAATGTCCTCTGGAATGCACAGTGGAAACTTCCAGGCCTCTTACCCTGGCCCTAGTCACTCTGGCCCTTTGCGCTCTGGCCTCACCTGCTTTGGACATCTGACTTCGAGCATCTCTCCTCCCTGATGATGATCTGCTATTTACCTCAATGGGCCTTGGCTAGATTACTCCCTCCCTTTCACAATTCACTCTTTGCTTCAAGTTACAGTTCACAGACTGTCTCCAATCCCAGAGCTTCAAATAAATTCCCACAGAGAGGCCCCCTCTCCCTCTGAGGACCCCTGGAGTCCCTTTTATGACAGTTGTGCCTTGCTTTTGACAAAGAGCTGCCATAGTGAAGTTACTACCAACTAGGACACTAAAGGCAAATAAACCCAGGTTTCAATCTTGATGCTGCCAGGTCCTGATGCTGTGAGTACGATAAACTTGAATCACTTCCCTGAGCCTAAGTCTCATCATTTATAAAGCAGATACAGTAGACCAGGTGTGGTGGCTGAGACATGCAATCCTAGCACTCAGCAGCTTGAGACAGGAGGATTGTGACAAGTTCGAGACCCACCTGGGCCACATAGTGAGTTTGAACATAACTTGGGCTGCAGAGGGAGACCCTGTCTCAACATATCCCCTGTAAAAATAAAATAAAATTTATACAATAATATCAGAGGCTCCTCATCCTCAAATCTTGAGACCATGAAACTTCTGAAATTCAGAAATGTTTGGATCTTAGAAGGCAGTGTGTGGTTCCTGGTAGCTGGCCAGATGCGTATATAGCAGGTAAAAATGGTGCCTATGTAAGCCTGATGACATGAGTTCAAGTCCTGGATCCAATGGTGAAAAGAAGTAACTTTCTCCTGAAAGTTGTTCTCTGATCACACTTATGCCCTGGCATGTGCACACTCATGCACACCCCCAATAATAATAATAATAATAATAATAATAATAATAATAATAATGTATATTTTAGGATGTTTAAAAAAGAAGGTAGAGTGTACATTCTCCATGCTACAGAATGAGCCCCTCCCTGCCAGAGGGTCTGGGATACTGTTTTGAAAGGGACACCTTAGTATGTATACAATGAGACAAATGAATTAATTATACAAAGTGAAATATGAATGACCAATAGTCTCATGACAATTCAGATTATTTTTTCTGCCAAACAATTTGTGGAAAAATCACAGAATCGGTATTCGATTTTTAAAGTTTTACATTACACTTTAAAAATGGAGAGAAAAGATTGTGGGCCCATGAAGGTTAAAAATCAGGAAGCACACTTAGCTGGCACATTATAAATGTTGAATGAAAGTAAGCTATTGTTATCACCAATCTTTTGTGTACTTGGCTTTGACCCCTTTTTGCCAATGAGCTCTGGGAGAGACAGAGGTTGTATCTTATATAACCAAATGCTCATGCTGCATTGTATTTTGGAAGTGTTTAATAAATGACTCCGAGTGAAAGACATGTCTTAAATACATTTCCAGTCACAGAAATGTAGCACCTTATAAATGACTATAATCTAAAGACTAGACCAGAATTTCTCCAAATAAAGCCACTATGAGGCAAAGTACATTGAAGTGACGACATGGGGATTTTCTACAAAGAAAGTTTCTCTCTCTCTCTCTCTCTCTCTCTCTCTCTCTCTAATATTTAGAGACAAGGTCTCAGTGCATAGTCTAGGCTGGCCTCCAACTCACAGAAATCTTCCTGTCTCTGCCTCCTCAGTGCTTGGAGGACCCATGAAAGCCACCACACTTGGCTACCGATGGTTTCATTTCACAAGAACAGCTCTCAGCTGGGGTGGGCAAAGGATGTAATGGAACTGAAGGATACATTCCACAATCTAGCAGGAGTGAAAGCAAAGGAGAGAGAGACAGAGAGACAAAGAGATAGAGACACAGAGAGAGATGAAGAGAGATAGAGAAAGGACAGAGATAGAGAGAAATGACCCACAGGTCATGTGAAGCCAGACCAGGAAACTAAGGGCAGGGAGCTGACTCCTGGGTGGGATGAACACTTTGGTGGCACAAGCTGGTGGTCTGAGGACAGTCACCTTCCCAATGCAGTGAGCATAATCAAGACTAATTGGTCTTTGTTTGTGGCCTCAAAGCAGGCCTGGATGTGAATAGGTCTCCTTCTCCCAGGCTGACACCCCCAAGAGGAAGCAGCACTTGAGAGTGATTTAGCTAAGCCTAACTCAGAGCAATAAACCCATTGGAACCCTTCTAAGACCTTTCTACAGAGAAGAAAGTTCCTTCAGGCAGACTGAAGGCCCTTGTCTTCCTTCAGCAGGGGTAAAGGCCTCAGTAAACCCTACTTGGGATTTTCATGCAGATGGAAGGAGAATAGATTTCTGAGAAGGAAAATGAGCTACCTTCTACATGGGCCGAGATATGGTGTATTGAATGGCAGGTCGCTTCTCTTAGATGATCAGCTATTTGTCCCATGTGACTGGAGGACTCTAGGAGTCAGAGACTGGGAATGTGAACAGAATCCACGGGAGTTCTGGCCCCAGGAAAATATCTTCTGGCATGACTTTATTGGTTAACTTCTCTAAGGTCTGCTTTTGGCTTTTAACCTCAAGGACACTCCTGTGTTCAAGATGGTCCCAATGTGGAAATTAGCCCTGCAAGCTTGGTTTTTTGTTTGTTTGTTTGTTTGTTTGTTTGTTTATTTGTTTGAGACCAGATCTCACTATGTAGGCCTGGCTGACCTGGACCTCACTATGTAGACCAGGCTGGCCTCAAACTCACAGAGATTTGCATGACTTTGCCTCCTGAGTGCTGGGTTTAAAGACATGTATCAACATACCTGGCCCAGTTTTGGTTTTTATGGTTTTGTTTTTGAGATAAGAGCTCATGTAGCTGGCCTAGAACTCACTGTGTAGCTGACCATAACCTTGAATTTCTGATCCTCCTGCCTCCACCTCCCTGAGTGCTATAGTTACAGGTTTGCACCACCATGGCCAGTTTATGTGGTGCTATGGATCGAACCTAAGATCTGGTACATGCCAAGCAAACATTCTACCAACTGAGCTACAATCCTAGGCCTGTTGTTAGTGTTTGAGAGAGTGTCTCATGTAGTCCATGCTGTGCTCAAACTTGCCATGTAGCCAAGATTGGCTAACTGCTGATATTCCTCCCTCAGCCTCCCCAGGTGTGGGGACTTCAGGTATGTGCCACCAGGCCTGGTTCTGTAAGTTCTTTAAATGCATGAGGTTGATGGGAATTCATCTTGAAACTATGGATGGTCTTTTTTTTTTAACAGTTAAACATATTTAATAGAAATAGTAAAATAATCACTACATTTCTTCATTGCTTTTTTTGTTGTTGTTATTTTTGAGACAGGGTCTTCCTGTAGCCCCAACTGGCCTGTAACTGATTATGTAGACCAGGCTGGCCTCAATCTCAGAGATTCTTATGGATGGTCTTATATCTAAAGACAGGCCTAGAAAATAATAAATTTAGATGTTTCTGCTGGACTTTCTAGAAAATAGAAGAAATTGGATAACTTGTGGGTGCTGATCTATTCTCTCAATGATATTCTGGCTAGAAATATTTTAAGCATTTTATTTATTATTAATACTTTTTACTTTATGTATATGTGTGTGTTGCCTGCATGTATGTAATTGCACTGGTGTTGTGCAATGCCCACAGAGGTCAGAAGAGGGCATCGGATCCCCTGAAACTGGAGCTTCAGATGATTGTTAGCTACCATGTGGGTGATGGAAATTGAACTCTGGTCCTCTGCAAAGGCAGCCAGTGCTCTTGACTGCGGAGCCATCTCTCCAGCCCCTGCTCTCTGCTTCTTCGATTCAGACAATATGATCAGCATATCTGTGCCTCACACTCATTGTGTGACAATGGGCAAGTTATTTTACCTTAGTTGAAGCTCAATATTCTCACTTGTAAAATAAAAATAATTTTGATCCCTAGAAGTACTGTCTGAAAAATAAGAATATTTCAAGTACACATGTATCACAGACTCACAGATACATACTGAGACACACACATGCAGAGAGAGAGAGAGAGAGAGAGAGAGAGAGAGAGAGAGAGAGAGAGAGAACAAAACTGAGCAGCAGTTCACAGAAAATACATTTCCTTCTTCTACCTTCTCCTTCTGTTTCTGTCCTTTTACCATTTCTTTTCCCAATTTCTGGTTCTCCCTCTCCCTATCTCTCTCCTTATACATCTCCTCTCTCCCCCTTCCTTCTATCCTCCTTTCCCCCTCCCTCTGCTTGCTGACCTCCATGTGGAGAACACTCTAATCTATCCCCCATGCCCCATCCCCATGATATTCTTCTCTTAAGACCCAAATCAATGCAGCCAGATGAACTTAGGCTGAAACTCTGAATCAGTGAGCCAAAATAAATCTTTCTTCTTTTTAAGTTGTCCACTTAAAGTATTTTGTCACACCAACAGAAATCTGACTAACAGTGTTTGGACATGTTCTTCCCTTCATGTGCTACCCATCTACACCCTTTGCACAGTTACCACATATCATTACCACTTCCACCAGGAAAGGTAGTAAATACAGCGAAGAGGGCACTAGTATAAAGGGTAAACTGGCCTGGAGCTTGACAACCTGGCTTTGAGTCTGTCATGCATCTTAACTGACCGACCCCCCCCCAACCTTCGTGAAAACTCAAATGGAGACCACCTCTCTGGGCTCAGATTCCAGACTTGGTAAATGTTGACTCTCTTAAATTATGTGTTAGCATTCAGAGAAGGCCAAAACAACATGCACGGTTGTTGTTGTTGTTTTGGGTTTTGTTTGCTTTTACTACAAATCAGGTCCAGAGAAATGGAATTTCTAAAGATAATTCAATGATGGGGCTGGAGAGATGGCTCAGCGGTTAAAAACACTGGTTGTTCTTGCAAAAGACCTGGATTCAAATTCCAGCACCCACATGGCAGCTAACAACTGTCAGTAACTCCAGTCCCAGGGGATCCAACAGCCTCCTCTGACTTCCACAGGCATTGCACGACACGAGTGCACTTACCTACATGCAGGCAATACATGCATACACATAAAAATAAAAATAATATATAAAAATTTTAAAAAGATAATTCAACAACAGATCTGTCTGCACTCAGACTGGTCTCGAACCTCCTATCCTCTCACCAGAAAGTCATATGTGCACCCAAGTTTCCCTATGTCCTAAAATCTCCAGGAACCATGTGTACCAGCAGATCATCAAAAAACAGAAAAAGTATGGAATGTGTTATTGAATATGTTAAAGCTGTAATGAAATGCTTCTAATCATGTGGTTATTAAATTTTTAAAAAATAAAAAAAAAACAGAAAAAGTAAAACTTAGAACATACACTCTTAGAATATCAAAGCATTTTCTAAATGGTCCAACAGGTGTGTGTTTGTGTGGTTTGGTTATTTTGTTTCTTCTTGACATTTACATTCCTGTTTTTGTCTTCTCTGTTTGGGGTTTCTTCGCTTCTTTTAATAGACTGTGTTTTTCTTGGCTGTTACCTAGCCCTCTCCCTTTTCCAGGATTATAACTTGGAAAAACAACAAGAAACAAGGTTTCATGCTGCTACAAGGTATCTGTCTGGGCTTTGGATGGAAGCCGTAGTGCTTCCTCATCCTTTGTCTGAGAGCTTCACTTTCTCTAATGTGCTGATTCTGAAACTTGAGTATGCATTCAGAATCCAGAGAAGACTTGGTAAACAACAGGTCGCTGGGCCCTACCCCAGAGTTTCTGATTCAGTAGGTGTGGAGTGAGGCTTAAGATTTTGAATTTTTACCAGCTCCCAGGTGATGATAGCACTGCTGGGCCAAGGACCACAGCTTTGACTAGAAGGGTTCAAAACTGTCCCATCATCAGCACAAGAAATCTGTTGCTGTGAATCAGTGATTTAAAATGGCCATTTATCTATTATAAAATAAAAACAAACAACAGGGCTGGGGAAATAGCTCAGTAGGAAAAAGAACAAGTGTAAGGGCCGGTGTTCACATACCCCAAACTCACATAAAAGCTGGACACACACTGCAAGCGTCTGTAATCTCCTGAGGGGTATTCAGGAAACAGATATAACTTGCAGGGCAGCTAGCCTGACTTCCACACACAAGAAAACAAACCAAGAGACTGAGTCTCAAACAAGGTAGAAGGTGAAAACAGAGACATGAGGTTGTCTTCTGGCTTCCACATATGCACAAAGGCACACACACGCACACACACACACATTCACACAAAAATGCACATGTACACACACACATACGTATATACACATACTGCACATACATACACAAACCAATACAAAAAGAGCCCCGCCAAATACAAACAACGAATATCAGTGAGGATGTGGGAAAGGACCAGCCCTTATTTTCTGTTAGTAGGCATATAAACTACTATAGCCATTATGGAAATTACTGGAGACGTTTCTCAAAAAATAAAAGAATATAAAAACAACTAAAAATAGAACTGCCATATGACCCAGCTACATCATTCCTGGGCATATAATCAAAGGACAGCTACTACAAAGCATACATAAATGTATGCTTTAGACTGTCGCAGTATTCTTTGGTATGAATCAGGCTAAGTCTTAAGATCTCAGAACCTAGGAAATAACCGATGATAAAATCATTAGAGTTACTTTCACATCTGTGTCTATTATTTTTGTATTTGCAACAGCAAAGAAATGGAATCAGCCCAGATGCCCACCAACAGATCAATGGATAATGAAAATATGGTACATATAATTTTATTCAGTCCCCAAAATATAATTATGTACTTTTCAAGAAAACGGATAGATATGAGATCAACATATTAATTGAGCTAAGAAAGAAAGACAAATACTTCATGTTTCCTCTCATAAGCAGATCGTAGCTTTTATTTTTATATACATGTATATATCTGGGTATGCATATAGATCATAAAACTAGGCTGATGCCAGGTATGGTGGCACATACCATTAATCCCAGCTCTCATGAGGCAGAGGCACGTAGATCTCTGTGAGATAGAGGCCAGCCTGGTCTACATAATGAGGTCTAGGCTGTCTGTTACTATAGGGAGACCCTGTCTCAACAGTCTCAAGAAGACACACACACATACACACACACACACACACACACACACACACACACAACTGTTAGAGGGAACCACAAGAAAAGGGAAAATAGGTCTTGAGGAAGTGGGGGAGAGTAATAGAATACATATTATATGAAAGCAAAAGGAGGAATACTGGGGGTGGAAAGGTACAGAGGTGGCAGGGGGATGGAGAAGGAGGAGGAAGAGCATTAACAAAATTCCGTATGAAAATTTCATGACGAAACATATTATCTGTACACTAACTGAAAAAAGTTAAAGTGCCATTTATTTGGGGGTAGGGGCTTATCCAAAGCGACTTTCTTCAGTTGTGTCGATTGGCAAGCATAATGCTCATGACACATGCTAATTCCAAAGCTAATGAGTACATAGGCGCTTCAGTAATGAACCATTGATCCTATGAATGACCACAGTCTTGTTTATGGAGATGACATGGAGAAAAGTTACATGGAGAAAAGTTTCCTGTGACATTTTTTTTGAGTCTCTGATCAAGAATATTCCGTGTTGTTTGGTTTGTGGTTTGCATTTAGATCACTCAGAAATGAAGTGAATTAAGAGGGCGTCCCCATGGTGAACATGGAAAGCATCGGACAGGAAACAGGGAAATCATATTTTCATCCCAGTTCTGCCACTGACTAGCTCAATGTCTTTGACTACTTCCTTCCCAAGGCCTTGGGATTACAGTTATAAAACGAACTAACTTAAAGTCTATGTTCTACATAGACTTTAAGGAATGTGAACAGTTTGGAAGAAAAAATAATTCACTGGGGCCAGGTGTTGTGGCACACATCTGTAATCCTAGCACTCTTGAGGTGGAGGCAAGAGAGTTAGGAGTTCCAGGTCAACCTTGGCTACACAGTGAGTTCCAGGCCAGCCTGGTCTATATGAGACCCACTCTGAAAAAATTAAAACAAAGAAATGAAAAAAAGAAGTGGTGAAAAATGTGTGCTTTAGATTGTCACACTACACCTTGGTGTGACTCAGGCCACATCCTAAGATCTCAGAACCCAGAAAATAACCGACGATAAAATCATCAGTCCAAAGCTGAAGGTTTGAAGTCTTATAAAATACAGCAGGGGATAATTATCCATGGATGGTGGTATACTCCTGTTATCCCAGCACTCAGGAGGTGAAGGCAGAAGGATCAGAAGTTCAACATGGGCTACATAAGCGCTTGTTTCAAAATCAACAAAAAATGCAATAGGGATAATGGTGGTATGTGAGTGTCAGTATATCCAGCATAATGCAATGAATAATATTTTGCTGTTATACTTTTAGAATCACAGTAGCTCATAATAATAGTTTGCAAATTTGATGGCTCTATTGATGACATAGGGGAGGTACGGGGTTCCCCTGCCCTCTAGAGGTTCCTTAGTGTCATTCATAAAAGAATTTAAGAATGGACTCAAACAGAAACTCTAGGACAATTTAACTAGAATTTATGGAAAAATCCTCAAAGCAGGCAAGCTGTAAATCTCAGCAGCTCCCTTGAGGGCGAGAATGGAGGGGAAAAGGAAAGAAGACATAAAGCCACCCTGGTTTAAAGTCCACATGGAGGTCATACAGACACCACATGGCAGACTGGCAGCTACATGGGAAGAGGTGGGGGAGAGGGGAGCTTTAGAGAGAAAGTAAAGAAACCCAAAATGTTGGGGCAGCCCAAAGCATTAAGGAAACATGGTTAGAAAGATATAAAAAGAAGGAAAAGAGAGAATACACTTTTCCACTTTTCTGAAAAGTCAGAGAAGAGGGCAAAGCTTACAGAGAGCCACATGTCTACATGCGTCTCAAGCCACAAGAACTGCACTAAGGGGTGGGGATTCCTGGCAGGAAAAAGTTCATCTCACTAATACATTAGGTATTCCACCATCTCTTTAGCATAATTTAAGATGAGCCTGCCTTCCTAGGGGTGTTCCTCTGGACAAACTGGAAAGTTGTGTCTTCATCCAGACCACATTCTATTCCTTCTGTCCAGCCCTCTCCCAGGGAACTTTCTTGCTACTCTTAACATTGAGAGCAAGAGTCCTCTGATTGGCCTTCCTGTGTATGTTCATTACACTTATTTATTATTTATTTCTCTTTGTGAGGAATGGGGTGGAGAGTGCATGCTACAGCATGTATGTGGAAGTCAGAGGATAACTTGTGGCAATCATTGTCTCCTTCCACCGTGTGGGTCTTTAGGATTAAGCTCTTGGTGACAGGAACCTGTACCCAATGAGCCACCTCACTGGCCTCAATCACTTTTGTGCAGTCATTCTTCCTATTTAAATTCCAGTATGCTTCCAGGTTCTCTAGAGCCTTGGCCCTCTTAGAAGCTACTCTTGCTTCTGTTTCTCTAAGCACTCAGGGGCTACTGCAGTTTTCTGGGCATATCATGTTGCTTTTTCCCTCTCAGGTCTATATGTTGCCTCTCCTGAGCAGTACTGTATTTTCCAGAGAACAGATCATATGCCCCGTCAGAGCCTGGGGTTCCATTCAATTGATTGTTTGGTAAACTCTCGGGCTTTAAAAGGCTTGGGGCTCTAAAAAAAAGAGTGAAGTAATCCAACTTGTTTTTATCTTTCTTTTCTGTTTTTTAGTTTGGCAATGCTAAGAAGAGAACTCAGAACCTTGCACATATTAAGCAAGTACTCTTGCATTGAACAATCACCTCACCCCCAAGTAACCCAACTTGTAGTTCCAAATCCCAAAAGAAGACACCTGACAGTTGGTCTCATAACCAGATGACATAGCTATAAGGTTTTGCTTTTAACAATTTATCATAATTGGATTTATTCTTGTTTCAGGATAATTTAGAGCACACGAAAGCTTAACTGTGCCTTTGAAATGAAATTATAAGTTAGATTGTGAGGCTAAGAAGACCTGTCCTTTGACATTTTTCACATATAAAGACTGAACACTCTCTAGGCACAGAAGGAGTAAATTAGGGTCCTAGACACTGTTCTGAACTGTCTACCAAATAGAAAAGCCAACATGGCTTGCTTGTTCTTTGAATGTTTCCTAAAGGTAATTAGATTTTTCCCTAAGATGATGTGAAAGTATTTCTCTCTCTCTCTCTCTCTCTCTCTCTCTCTCTCTCTCTCTCTCCTCTCTCTCTCCTCTCTCTCTCTCTCTCTGTGTGTGTGTGTGTTTGTGTAATTGCACACTTGTGTCTTCGGGATGCGGTGCAGCACTCACAGATTGTGCTGTTACTGTAGGAAACACATACATTGCATCATTTTCAGGTACAGCAGGCTCTCTCAGAAGAGGGCTGCAATAGGCAGGTGAAAAGAACTCTCAAGAGCAGTCTGGGCTCCACTGGATGAACAGAGCTTTTAAAGAGCTCATCCTGCACAAAACAGCAGCAGGCTTCTTCACCACACCAGCTTGGAGGCATTTGCAAGGGAAATTGATGCCAACAGGTGGTCTCCGGACTAAACAGAAGGCAAAAGCCAAAGGCCCAATTTGACCACTCCCCCTCCACAACATCAGAAGAACTTAGCATTCTTTTTGCCATTAACTAGTCCTATCTCCAGAATCACATTTTAGGGGCTTGAAGATCTTGGGGAAATAGCATATGAAATCTTTTTGGTGACTTTTTGGAAATTAAATGACAGTATTTTGATGATCAAAAATTTATCTTTTAAGGAAATTTCTTAGGACTAAATTTAAAAAATGGATATGTAAATATACAGTAGTAGAGTAAACATTTTTGTAACCATCTACTAAAGGATTTTAAAATTTTTTCCCTTAATACTTTCTAGAAACTTTTCAAAAAGTTCCTAATTCTCCCAGAACTTTTGCCAGAATCATTTTGAACTGATGATCACAAGCTTTAATCTTTTCCTTTGTTGTTTTTTTTTGTTTGAGAGAAGTTCCCCAAGTAGCCCAGGCTGGACTTAAACTCCTGGTCTCCTTGCCTTGGCCTCAGGACTGGTAGGATTCCAGTGTGAGCAACTAGACTCCAATAACGTTTTTGTTTTGTTTTGGTTTGGTTTGTTTTGGTTTGGTTTGGTTTGTTTTTTTTTGTTGTTGTTGTTGTTGTTGTTTTTTGCCTTTTTTGAGACGGGGTCTCCTTGTATTTTGGTTTGTTTTGTTTTGGTTTGGTTTGGTTTTTTTTTTGTTGTTGTTGTTGTTGTTTTTTGCCTTTTTTGAGACGGGGTCTCCTTGTAGCCCCAGCTGTCCTGGAACTCACTATGTAGACCAGGCTGGCCTCAAACTCACAAAGATCCGCCTTTTAGTGACCTACAAAAATTGTTTCTGGATTGATATTTAGTATGTGCTCTGCTTTAACCTGTGTGGGCTAACATTTTTTTAAAAATACTACAGACCAGATGGCTTGTCAACAGAAATTTATTGTTCACAATTCTGCAATCTGGAAAATCCAAGATCAAGGCCACCTGCATATTCAGGACTGGTAAACGGCAGCTTTCTACTTCATAAAAGATGGCTTTGCACTGTGTCCTCACATGCTCAAAGGGACAAACAATCTTTGGTGTCTTCTAATAACACGAATTTTTCATAAAGGCTCCACCCTCATGACCTAATCACCTCCAAAGACCACATCTCCAAAACCATCACGTTGAGGATTTAGGATCATAATATGTAGAATTTTGAAGGGACACTAACAGTCAGACCATAGCAGGCCTTTGGTGCTTTCTCTTAGTAAACAAAGGTTCACTAAACTCTATCCCAATTCATCCTCAATTCAGTTACCATTCTGGTATGCCTCTGTCTTTACACTTGACTTCTTCATTTCCACTTCCTCCTCCTGTGAACTCTACCACAACTCAGCACATGCCAGATCTAAGCAGATGACTCTACAGATTCAGCCTTGACCTCTAAACTATTTGATTAACTTAACTGGCCCCAAACTGTACCTCTAAGGACCATCTATCCAACCAGATTTTCTACTGTTTTTCTTTTTCAATTTTTAGCAATGATAGTATCATATCATTTTATTATGCTTAACAAAGAATTTATGCTAACCTGAAGCTTAAGCTTTGGGTGTGTAAAGAGTCATCATTGTTTTCTTTGCTGCATTGCAGCAGTAACGTCCTCACTTTGATGGCAACGCTTTGTAGTCAATTCCTTGTAAACTGTAATTAGAATAGAAATATGTAATTATTCCATTGCTGTTAAAAATATAGAGGACAAAAAGTGTGGTGGGGGTACGAAGGGGGTAGATCTGAGGCGAAATGGAGGAAGGGTTGAATATCAGAATACTCTGTATGAAATTCTCAAAGAATCAATTCAATATTTTTTTAATTACCTGGGCTGGTAACATGGCTAATCAAGTAAAAGCGTTTGTGGTGACCTGAAACCCATTGGCAGAACTCACAATGGGGAGAGGAGAAAACTGACTTCCACTTGTCCTTTGACCACTATACATGTGTTGCTGCATGCATGCACCTTCTTTCCACACACAGAATAATAAATAAATAGACAAACATTTTACAAAATACCTCACCTGTTCTTTGGATTCAACTGACAGTTGAATCAACTTCTAGTTCCTTTTTTTAAAATTTTTATTTATTTTTTATTTTATGTGTATGCGTGTATTGCCTGCATGTAGGTAAGTGCACCTGTGTTGTGCAATGCCCGTGGAGGACAGAGAGGCTGTTGGATACCCTGGAACTGGAGTTATGGACAGTTGTTAGCTTCCTTGTGGGTGCAGGGATTTGAACCCAGGTCTTCTGCAAGAACTATCAGTGTTCTTAACCGCTGAGCCATCTCTCCAGCCCCTCAACTTCTAGTGTTATGTTCTATGGTGCAGGAATATTCAAAGGCAGCACTTCTGAACAAATATCAATAGATTGCATTCACCCAACAGTTTTGCCTGGAAAACGTGAAAAATACCTGTCTCAAAAGTATCAAAAGAGTGCATATACAATTCAAGGCAATGCTATTAAGAGAGGCCTCCTGGCACTGGTGTGGCCCAACCCAGCCCAGAAATAAGAGCATCTCAGGCTGCTTCCTACCTAGGTCTCTGTAACATACTACCTCATCTAACCATCATGCCTTGAATCTCTTGCCAACAGTGCCAAGCTCAGGCCAAGGCAAACAGTAGACACTTAGAAAGTGTTTTTTTCATTTCATTCACTTATATATAGACCCCTTTATTCACTAAGCATGTATTTGTCAAGTGCTTTCTACATGCTAGTAGTGTATTATTCCTTGGGATCCAGGAATGACCAATCTAGACTCTGTCTGTCCTCCTCAGAGATCAATTTTAGTTGGGATAAGGGGACCTATAAAAAAAAATCCATGAGAAGGCAGTAAATGTTTTCAACAAAACACAAAATGGGAAGAAAGGATAGGAAGGCCCAACGAAAGGGATGGAGTGATGATATTAACTTAGGCCATCAGATACTGTCTCTCACCAGAAGGCGACATTTTAGCAGAAATACCTGAAGGAAGAGAAGGATGAAGTCATAGGGTTATTTAAGGAAAGAAATTTCAAACAGAAACGGGAGCAGACTCAAAGCGCTGAGGAATGAGTGTAACTGACATATTTGGGAAGCAAACAACATGAGGCCGGGATTTAAATGTTCAAGAAAGAGAAAAATGACGTGAAACCAGAACAGTATAGATCCTGTGAGCCTCCAAAGCCACATGTATATAAGCTTTGAGTTCTGAATAGGATAAGATTAATTATGGAGTTTGGGGATAAAAGATGACATGACCTGACTCCGACTTAATAAAGGGCCTTTTTATTAACTTTGTTGAACACAGATTATATAAGAACAAAGGGAAAGAGGCCAGAGAGGAGACTATTGTCTCTGTTTTAGGAGATGAAGGAGATTGAGCCAAGTGTGATGGCGAATGTTTATAATGCCAGTATCTGGGAGATAGAGACAGGAAGATCAGGATGTCAAGGTCATTCTTGGCTACATAGAAAGTTTGAGGCCAGCGTGAGTTACATAGCACACTGTCTCAAAAAAAGGAGAAAGATGGTAATGGCAGAGCCTGTCTGTAGTGTTCTGCATGAAACTACCACAGACAGGCAAAAGTCTAGCTTGCCTCAAGATATAGGAGCTTCTGTGCAAAGTGGCAAGCCATAAAGTCCCAACTGCTGTACTTTGTCTATGGAACACAGAGTATAAGGCCATCATGAGGAACAAATGGCAGGATGGACTTTCAGAACAATTAAGTTGCCTGATGCCCAATATCAAGCATCTGCACATTAATTGATTTTTCTTTTCTTTTTAAAAATTTTCATTTTTTATGTCTATGAATGCTTGCCTGCATGTGTGTAAGTGCATCTGTGTCATACAATGCCCAAAGAGGCCAGAAGACGGCATCGGATCCCCTGGAACTGGAGTTATGGACAGTTGTTAGCCACCATGTGGGTGCTGGAACTGAACCTGGGTCCTCTGCGAGAGCAGCCAATGCTGTTAACCACTGAGCCATTGGTCTAGCTCCTGAATTTTCTTTTCTTTATCTTCTTTTGTGATTATGTGTGTGCACATGTGTGCACTGTATGTGGAGGCCAGAGGTCAATCTCAGATGTTGTTTCTCAGGAGCTGTCTAGTATGTGGTTGTTGTTTTTGTTTTTTGGAGACAAAGTATCACTACGTAACTTTGCCTGGCCTGGAACTTGCTATGTAGACCAGGCTGGCCCTGAACTCACAGAGATCCACCTGCCTCTGCCTCCTGAGTGTTGGGATTAAAGGTGTTGCTCCACACCACCACACCACGAGCCCCGAGGTAATCTTACAACTTTGTCTTTTGAAGTAGGTTTTATTTTTCCATTGGCCAGGGTCTCCCTATTAGGTAGGCTGGTTGGTCAAAGATCCTCCCGTCTCCACTACTCCAGCAGTAAGATCACAAGTGTACTAGTACCCATGCCTGGCTTTTTTTTTTTTTAAACATGACTTCTGGTATTGAACTCAGGTATTCATGTTTGTGAGGCAAGCACTTTGGTGACTACTTAGCCCTGTTGTGTTCTTTTGTGACTTAAGTGATCAAGTGCATGGTTACTTCTTATTGTGTTATCTTTGTTGTTGCTGTTGTTTTGAGACACAATCTTACTATTTATCTAGATTGGTTTTAAACTGGGCTCAAGTGATCTTCCTGCCTCAGCCTCCTGAGTAGCTTCAACTACAAGCATATGCTGCTTCGCCTGGCTCATTTTACGTTATGATGAACTTAGGGAAATGGTTCATACATTCTTGGTAAGGGTTCTTCATCAGACATGTGCGTTGTAACAGTTTTTCTTAATCCATGACTTCCTTTTTTATTTAAAAAATATTTTATTTATTATTTTTATTTTATGTGTATGAGTGTATTGCTTGCATGTGTGTAACTGCACCTGTGTCATGCAATGTCTACAGAGGTCAGAAGAAGACATCGGATCACCTGGAACTGGAGTTATGGATGGTTGTTAGCTGCCATGTGGGTACTAGGAATGGAACTCAGGTCCTCTGCAAGAGCAGCCAGTGCTCTTAAACACTGGGTTGTCTCTCCAGCCCCGCTTTTTATTTTCTTAACCAGGTACTTTAAAAACAGGCTTTAAAAAAAAGATTTATTTCTTATGAGTGTTTGCACGCATGCATGTATGTGCACCATGTGTATGCCTGTAACAGGTTCAGGCACTGGATTCCCTAGAACTAGAGTTACAGACAGTTGTGAGCTGTCATGTGGGTGGTAAGAACCAAACTCAGGTCCTCTGCTAGAGCAGCAAGTGCTCTTATGCACTGAGCCATCTCTCAAGCCCCCCACATTGGCTTTTGCAATGAAAGTTTAATTTATGAAATTTTGTTTTATTGTTAAGCATTTTTTCTGCCCTCTAGAAATTGTCTACTTTAAAGTTGTGAAGATATGCTAAATTTTCTTCTAGGTTTTTTATGGCATTAGCTTATACTTTTCAGCCTATGAGCAATCATTCTAATATTGTTCATGCCATAAGGCAGGAGTCAAGGTTCATTTTTTATACGTTTATGTGGTTTCTCCAGCAACATAAAGGTCTGTCTTTCCCCACTGAATGGCAATGAAGTCTCCAATTGATCATAGGTGTTTAGGTCTGTTTCCCTTAGTTGTTTGTCTACCCTCAGTGAAGACTAATCATTAACCCTGTTCATCGCTTCACCTTTGTAGTAGGTGTTGAAATCAGATCGTGTTAGTCTCCTAAAATAGTTCTTCCTTTAAAAATTTTGTTCTTGGCTTTTCTGGATCATGTTGCACTTATAATAAATTTTAGAAGGCTGGGGATGCACCTCAATTGGTTCAGTACTTGCCTAGCACAGGCAAAACCCCAAGTTTGATCCCCAGCACTGCATTACATCAGGTGTGTTGGCATGTACTTGTAACCCAACACTAGGAAGGTAAAGCAGGAAAATAGAAAGCTCAAGGACATCCTCAGCTACACAGAGAGTTCAAGGTCAGCCTGAGATACACGAGACTCTGTCTCAAAAAGAACAGAACAGAACTGAGCAGAAAAAAAGGAAAAGAAAAAGATCACTTAGGTTATGTGAGGGCTTTTCTAGTTCAATGTGAATTTTTGGGTTTTCAAAATATTTCTGTGAAAAGCATTATTTGAATTTTGGTAGATATGTTGTTGGAACAGATAATTTTGCATAGTACACACGTCTGAACAATATGAACTGATCTAATAATATCCATCAAAAATTGAATAATGCTTTGCACAGAAATATTTTGGAAAATATGGACTTTGACACTTATTCGTCTTCAAATTCCTTACCAATATCTTCTTTTCAGCGTACAGATCTTTCTAGCTCCTTGGCTACATTTATTTGTATTTTATTCCTTTTATTATTTTAAGTATTTTTTTTCTGAATTCTCTTTTGAATTATTTTTGAATACTTCACTGTTAATGGTGATTTTTGTACCTATAACTTTACTAAATTTTATAGTTTTAACAGTTTCTTGACGTAGCTTTTGGATTTTTCTACATATAAGATCACTTTATCTGTAAGAAATAATTTTACTTCTTTCATATTTGAATGAGTTTTATTTCTTTCTCTTGCCTACTTGTTCTGGTTAAGACGTCTGTCACAATGCTGAATAGCAATGGGGAGAGTGGACATCCTTGACTTCAGCCTGATCTTAGAGGAAAAGCTTTCTGCTTTTCACTTTTCACTATTGAATATGACGGCAGCTGCGGCTTGTCACATGTAGCCTTATTGTAGTGAAGTATATGTCTATAAGTCCTCTAGGCTTTTTGAACTCTTCGTCCTTCTTGTGTTTCCTTTTTATCCCTCTAACAGGTACAATTTCCAGTGGCTTGTTTTTAAGCTCACAAACTCTTGCATCTCCTCAGTCCTGCCTACTGACATGCTTTACTGCATTTTACCTGTCATTCATGCTTTGTACCCTCCAGAATTTGTTCGGTTGCTTTGTTTTTCTTTTGTGTTTATTTGTTTTTCTAATTTTTGACAGAGACGGTATACAAACAGATCACTTTGTTCCGTATAGGGCTTTGAACATATGAAATCTTCCAATCCAGGAACAGAATTTTTCTATTTATTTCTCTTTAGTTTACTTACCAATAGTCTGTATTTTCAGTACACAGATCTTTCTATTTCCTTGGTTAAATTTATTCTTCGTTTATTTTTTCCTTGAATTGTTCATGTAATATTTTCCTGATACAATTAATTAGGTTGTCTGGTGTTTTCTCTCTCTCTCTGCCTCTCTGTCTCTGTCTCTGTCTCTCTCTGTCTCTCTCTCTCTCTCTACCTATAGCTTTCTTTCTCTCTCTTTCTCGGCAGATTCTCATGTATTCTATGTATTCTAGGCTGACCTTGAAAGCACGATGCAGTGAGGGATTGTCTTGAACTTTTGATCCTCCCGCCTCTGCTTTCCAAGTACTGGGATGTCAGGCATGCACCAATGCACCCAGTTTTGTGTGTTCTCTTGTGAGGAAGCTCACTGAGTTTCTTCAAAGCAATTACTCTGAGTTCTCTGTCAAACAATTCACAAATCTCAATTACTTTGTTGCCAATTACTGAAAAATTATCATTTTCCTCGATTTTTCCAAGTTTCATTTTATTTTTATTATTTTTTAAGTTATCAAAGATGTGCATTATTGCAGCTGTATTTCCCCGAATTTTTGTTTTATTTTATTAATTTTAAGTTGTTTCATTGCGATATTTTCATGTGTATACGTCAATATACTTTTCTTTTTGAGACAGGGTCTCCCTGGAACTCAGTATGTAGACCAGGCTGGTCTCAAAATCACAGAGATCTGTCTGTCTCTGTCTCCTGAGTGGTTGGATCAAAGGCTTACGCCACCAAACCACACTCAGCCCTCAATATACGTCTTTCTTATCCCCTCCCCCCACATACTTCCTTTCCCTGTCTCCCCTCTTTCTGGTCTTCTTTATCTCTCCAAATCGTCCCAGGGTCTGCTTCCATGTTACAGGAATACCTGTTTCACATTGCGGTTTGTGCACTAGATGGAGCAGTCACTTTTCCCAGACTTTATGAACTATGTTGTTGAAGAAAGGAGTTTACTTATGGGAGAGTAAGAGGGTATCAGTGGCTAATATTCAACCCTTCTGGCTGCAGTGAGGATTTAGGAGCACTAGTCTTCAGTAGAACCATTAGCTGAGGTCAGTGTCAGTGAGGACTGTGGGCACTCTTCATGGCTGTGTATATCTTGTAGAAGCAGCTACTACCACTGGGGTCTTCAGTGGTGAAGACTCCTGGGGACTCATAGGGGATGTAAGGAATGAGAGGCTTGATGTTGGCAGTAGGTCTGGCCTTGGGTATTCTTGTGGAGGTGGTAGCACTAGTGTTTGATGTGACACAGCCATGGAGTCAGGTGAAGGGGCCGTGACTCTAGAGTACGAGGTGGTAGTGACAACTGATGCATGAGCACAGGTACTCTAACTGTAGCACTTAAAATAATTGCTGGAGAAAGGATGGGCATGGGGATCCTGTTGAGGTGGCATCCAGAGGATGGTCAAGTGCAGAGCTATAGTGACCCAATTCTAGGGTACAGGTACTCCACCTACAGTTCTGGTTCCAGTGTTAGGTATGGAAGTCTCACAGCAGCAAAGAACATGTTCTGTGTGCAAAACAGCTATAGCTCTGAGGTTGGAGCATAGATGTACCTGCTCTGCTCATGCCTCTCGTGTTCAAGGTAGGTGGTGGTGGAGTGCCATTCTGGGCGTCTAGGTACAAATACAGGCTAGCCTGCAGGGGCAGTGGCTCTAGCATTTGAAGTGGGAATGGAATGGACATAAGATGCTGTCTGTGGTTCCCAAGTCTAGAGGCATGTGTGAGATGGGATGAGGTAGCAAAATCTGGGCCTAGGCAGTATACCAGCCTCTCTTTCTTAGGGTAGAATACAACAGTATCTCTAAAGTACATATGTTCTGGGACTGGGGAGATGGCTCAGTGAGAAAAATGCTTTCTGTGTAAGTATGAGGACCTGAGTTCAGATCTACAGCACCCATGAGAAACTCTGGGTGTGATGGAACACATATCTACAATTCCAGCATTGCTGGGGTGGCCACCAGGGGATTGTAGGTGACCTCGCCTCAAAAAGTAAGATAGAAAAAATATAGGATGATACCCAGTGTTGACCTGTGCCCTACACATACACATATGCATCAGCAAGGGCACCTGTATGCACACATTCACACATATGCATACAACACACATACACACACAAATACATATGAATATATTCATACCTAAAATTTTATAAAATATAGAAAGTTTAAGCCTGTTCTTAATTTGCAGAAATTCTTTATCATAATGTGATCATGAACAGTCACTGATCTTATATTCATTTTTCTGTAACTAGGTAATGAATTATCACTTAGTGGGTTAAAAAAACACATGTTTATTAGCCCACAGTACTGTGGGATAAAAGTCTACCATTGGATAGCTGGGTTGATGTTTCATAAGAATATAACTCAAGCAATTGCATTTTTCTTTGGGAGCCCCACATCGCCTTTAGTGTTTGGGGGACAGTGACAGAATTTAGTTCCTTATGGTCATAGAGTTGAGGTACTCAGACCTCTACAGGCCACCCACAATAGGCAATTTTAGAGTAATGACTGATTTCTTTCTTTTTCTTCCTATCATCTCTCTCTTTCTGTCTCTCTTTCCTTACTTCCTCTCTCTCTCTCTCTCTCTCTCTCTCTCTCTCTCTCTCTCTCTCTTTTTTTTTTGCACTAGGGGAGACCAAGACAGGAGGAGCCTGTGTGTCCATGTGTGGAGGCCAGAAGAGAACATGAAATCCTCTGGAGCCCAAGTTACAGGTAGCTGTGAGCCACCTAACATGAATGCCAGGAATTGAACTTTAGTCCTCTGGGAGGTCAGCAAGTGCTCTTAACTGCTGAGCCATCTCTCCAGCCCCTTGGTTGTTTAGGGTTTTCCCTTTTTTTTTGAGACAGGGTCTCATGTAGTCCAGGCTACACTCAATGGCACTATAGAGCTGAGACTAACCTTGTACTTTTGACCATCCTGCTTCCACCTCCTGATTGCTGGGATTACAAGGTGTGTGCAATCAAGCCCAGTGTTAATGCAATGCTGGGCATCAAACCCAGGTCCTCATGCATCCTAGGCTAGCATTCTACCAATTGACCTACATCCCCAACCTTGATTGTGTCATCCCTTTAAAAATATTTCTCTGGTGACTTTTCCCTGTGCATAGGAAGAGATCTAACATTTTTCATAAGGCAACAAAAGCTTATCACGCCCTGTCCCTGAACGCTCTCTCTACAGATACCAGTCATAAGGAGTCTATTTGTGTGTGGGGGGGGCAGTTCTAGGATATTGGCATGCTTGTTGCAACACATTTTAATTCCTCTACCCGGAATGTCAGAAATCAGTTTCTCACCCCACAGCAGCACATAGTTTTTCCATCTGGATAAGTCTTTTTAGGTGTTGATAGTTTCTGCTTGTTTGTTTTGAATTTGTTTCTGGGGTTTGTTGTTTGTTGTTTTGAGACAAAGGCTCTCTCAGGTCAGGCTGGTGTTGAACCCACCATGCAACTGAGGATGGCCATTAAGTTCTGATGCTCCTGCCTCCACACCCTAAATGCTGGGATTAGAGGGTCCCACCACACCCAGCTCATGTGAAGAAGTCTTATTCAAATATTCAGGCTATTCCCAGATGTCACCTTTTCTATGATACTTCTTCAACCATTTTCTTCTCCAGGGCCACCTTGTGCTAAGTGTCTAATTTGGGATGCATAATTTATAATGAACTGGTCTCTGTCTCTTCCTAATAATCCACTGTAATTCTGAGGACTAGTACCATATTTTCTTAATTTTCCTGGGAGAATTAGTCTATACGTGGAGGTGCTACAGGTGAAGGGATCTGCAAAGCAGCCAACACAGAAATTTGGAAGAATAAGTAGAAAGTTGCTGTAGCAAGAATTAGTGACTTTGCTAGAATGATACACAAGTATAGCTGGAATATAGAGAAAGGAGAAGTTAGTGGAGGTGAAGACAGAGGTGAAAGGCGGGAGGGGAGATTTCCTAGAGGCTGCTCTCTTTGTCCTGGGTACACAGGAGTTCGGTAGATGTGGAGGTGAAATGGTGATACATTACAGTAGAAGAAAATACCTAATGATCGTAACTGTATAGTGCTAGCTAGAGGAAACCTCAGCTTACACATTGGTGGGCTTCAAAGCTAAATAGTGAAAATTCAGATTTTATGACATATGCTAATTCCACTACTGGTGGTTTCCTCAAGTGCTGTGCTCAAGATTCTTCTCTCCTTTTTTATTGAGATATAATTCCCATGCCATAAAATTCACCCTTTTAAAGTATACAATTGAATGTCTTTAGTATAGTCAGTGTCATGTATAAATTTCACAATCTAATTCCAAGACATTTTCATCACCCCCAAATAAACCTCTAACCCATCAAGAAGTTACTTCCCATCCAAACTGCCCTTCTTCTTCTTAGCCTTTGGTTGGTAACCAGTGCCCTTTCTGTTGCATAACTTTACCTGTCCTCAGGGCAAAGGGAGCTAGCTCAGTGGTAGAGAGCTTGCTCAAGGCCATGGGTTCCAGCCCCAACACAACAGTAACAATTTTTTTTGCCTTTTCTGGACATTTTGCATCATACAATCTCTGACTTTTTGATGACATTGTTTTCAAAGTTCATTCATTTCTATAGTATGCCTCCGTACTTCACACTTTTTAGGCCTGAATAGTGTTCTATTGTGTGGACAGGCAGCATTTGTTTATCCAGTCATTAGTTCCAAGAAAGATTTTGAGGCCAACTCTGAGAGAGCAGGGAGAGCTGTGGCTGTGGATGTCTGCCAGGGTGTCAGGGAGACACTCAAGCTGCATTTCTTCCCTAGGGTTGCAAATTTTCCAACCTACTAATTCAGGAAGAAGCCATCCACGAATACTGTTTAGCACAATTCCAGGTATCAAACATATTGATAAAGTAGTACGCCTTATGAAAAAATGGTGCTTTAATCCCTATTATGTTTTCTTATGAGTAATTCGAAACTGTGAGTGATCCTAAGAAGTCAGAGCTAGAGGAATGAGGAGAGACTGGCCGATCTCTCTCTTTACTTTTTGGCAAAAAGACAGTGTAAGCTACCAGTAGTTTCACTAAAATGTCACTCTTTCTTTTTCACACACTGGGCAACGATTTCAATAGACCAAGTAGAGATGCTGGGAATGCTGAGGTGAGAAACCAAAGAGAAAGAGACAGAGAACTGTGCCTTGCTTCCCAGTGCCTTCTCACTTCCTGCCCTTGAGTTTTGTGAGACTCCTCCAGTCCTTATACTGCCAGCTCAAGTGGGATTCTATTCTTTGCAGCAACATTCCGGAAACTCATGGGAAAGTTTCTCAAGCCCCAATTTGCTCAGGCCCAGGGAAAGCCTTGCTTCTTAGACTCAAGCATGTGTTTATCCACATGCCCCCTGGGGGCAGGGATTCAGATGCATATTCAGAGATGCTTGTTTATCGGAGGTATGTAGGGAATGTTGTTCCCCACTTACTGGAGACCCAGAAATCCTGCTGAAATATCTGTGGAACCATCACTGACCTCTATTAACCTCCCTTGGAGGACTTCTAAGGAATGGAAATTTTAGAGTTGGATAGAGGAAAGTGAACGCAATGTAAATTTACCGCTTGCAAGCTAAACTACAAGTTAACCCAAACATAAAAATGATATTGTGATTTGGATATTAAGACATTAAACAGAAATGTCATCTCTAGCCAAAAAAAACCAGACAAAGAAACAAACAAACCCCCCAAAAAACTGGCCTTAAAGCAAAGCTTCATGAAATAATCCTCATTGTGAGCCTATTATCGAAAATAAATAAATAATTAAATAAAAGGTCTAAATAAAGCCAAAAAGATACATGGAGTGATCTTTTAAAATCCAGGCAGAAATTGGTTAAAAAAGAAACATAACCACTTAAAAGAGAAATAATCTTTATTTTAGTCCTAATAAACTATTTTTTGTCCTCAGTATTTTTAAATGACAGTGGGAGTGGGGTAAAATCTAGGCAAACTTTCTCAAAAAACAAAACATGCATAGACCTTCCTCCTTTTGAAAAAAGAATCAGGGCTGACTCTATACAGACACCTGCTACCTGGCACTCAGCCAATTTGCTAACCAACCCTGGGTTTCAGCCCAATTAGCTAAGCACGTGTTATCCAGAATGGGTTAATTATTCCTACTGATTTCCCAAAGTATCTGATGGGATTACATAAGGAAAGGTGGACATAACCTTCTTTTACAAGGACCTTTCCCTAAGGAAACACTATTTTATGCAATATTGAAAATCCCTGAGACATCCTTTCAAATTCATCATGTCAGAGCCGGCAGGCACCTTCTAGAGTCTCATTATTGAAACCCTTCATCAAAGAGGGAAACTGGGGCTTCCCCAAAACCTTCCAATGGACTATGTGGAAAAAGAAGATAAATATAACAGTGAAAGACAATTAGATAAAATCGACTGCCACAGATAAACCACCATGGGAACAGAAAATATTTGTCAGAGTTTTTGTGAATGAGATATGAAGAATTCAATCCTTACATTGGTTCATTGGGAAAAAAAGACAGAATTAGAGGAGACAGAAATTGATAGTCTCAAATCTTTGCCTGTCATTTCTTTTCAGAAGCATTCCTCTGTCTCCATCTGTAAATTGGCAACCAGGAGGCTTTTTAAGTCACAAAGAGGGGCACCGCCATTTTAAGCACTGGCAGCTGGGAGTGTCTTTTCTCTGGCTATGCTGTGTACCTGGTGGGGAAATGAGACTCTTCCAGTTGTCATCCCAAAGATGAGCAAGATGTTTCAAAATAGCCTAGTTTTCCCTCCTAGCATAAAAGGGATCTAGTATTAGATAATGACAGTCAAAATGTTGAAAACAATGATGCTTTTGTCTGATTTCCTTTTTCTAGTAGTATTAGTTGTCATTTATTTGGCACCTACTATGTGGGAAATGTTGGCTGAAACACATTCTTTTTAAATATTTTATTTATTATTTTTATTTTTTAATGTGTCTGAGTATATTGCCTACATGTGTGTAAGTGCACCTGTGTCCTGCAATGCCTGTGGAGGTCAGAAGAAGGTGTCAGATCCCTTGGAACTGGAGTTAAAGATGGCTGTTAGCCCCCAGGTGGGTGCTGGGAACTGAACCTGGGTCCTCTGCAAGAGCAGCCACTGCTCTTAACCACTGAGTCATCTCTCCAGCCCCCTGAAACATTCTTTATTTCATTTCATTGAATCCCCCTGATCAATAACCCTGTGTTGGTTAATCTTAACTGATAACTCGATTTGACTGAAAAAAAAAATGCTTAAGAGAGCAGTAAATCCCACTTGAGTGTGTGGTTATGAAATTTGTGTGTTTCCAGGGATGATTAGATCACGATTAGGATCTGACTTAATGAGTGGTTTGACCCACTGAGGGATTCAGATTTTAAAAGAACTACTGGGAGGTGGTGGAACTGTGGAAAGTAGGAAGAAGCCAGTAATTGGGAACATGCCTTTGAAGGGCATATATTTTGGCTCTGGGCCCTTCCTGCTACTCCCATTTTGTTTCCTGGCTGCCATAAGGTGAGCAGCTGTTCCATCACATCCTTTCCCAGTGATGCTCTGCCTCACTACAGACCCATGAGCAGTGCATCCAGCCAAACATAGACTGAAACCTGTGAAACCATGAGTCAAAATAAATCTCCCTTCTTGCAAACCATTTCTCTCAGTTAAACAGGAAAATCATAGAATCATTTTCATCTTAAACCAGGCTTGGTTGCATACACACTTGGGAGGTAGAGGCAGTAATATAAGGTGTTAAAGGTCATCCTCAGTTACATAGTGATTTCAAGGCCAGTCTGGGATATACGAAATCTTGTCTCAAAACAAAACAAATAATAAAAAAAACAACAACAAGAAACAAACAAACAAAAACAAACCACACAAAAAAATCTGGGTTGGAGAGATGGTTCAAATGTTAAGAGCACCAATTGTTCTTGCAGAGAACCAGAGTTCACTTCTCAGCGCCCACTGAGGTAGCTCACAACCACCTGTAACTCCAGCTCCAAGGGCTCTGACACCCTATTCTGGTCACATGGGCACCAGTACACATGTGGCGCACGTGCATGCACGCACGCGCACACACACACACACACACACACACACACAAAACGAAAAATAAGTCTTAAAAAGCAATTATTTCTCATCTTATAGGTGAGGAAAATGATGTACAGAGAGGTAAAATGTGGTGTACTAGGCCATGAAGACTCCAGAATTGGCTAAACTGAAAAATTTAAATTTCAATTTCGGAATTCAATATAGGACTTTTTGAGATGTTTTAGTTTTCATGTGTGCACCTGACACAGTGCACATGTCGTCAAAGGATAACTTTGTGGAGCTGGTTTTCTGCTTCCACCATGTGGGTTCCAGGAATGAACTGAGGTCATCAGACGTGGTAGCAAGCAACTTTACACTGAACCATTGCATCAGTCTAAGCTCTCTAAAATATATTAATGTAATAACGTTTCGACCTAAAATATTGACTCAGTAATCTTCCAAACATCCAGGATGTTACTGTTCATATTAGATTGATCCTCAGTTGACACCGATTTTGCCTAATGAAAGAAAGCAAGTCTTATATTTATGTGTCCCCTGTATACTGAAGGGGTGGCCTCAATAGACTGTGGAACTCTTCTGTGCATGAACTCATATAATCACTAGCTGAGCCATGGAAGTAGTCATTTTTCTCATGTTACAAATAATGAAAAGCATTAGAGAGTCCAGGTAACCTGCTTGAGGTCACACAGCATGTAAGGTGCATAGTACTGGTTTGAACCCATATTCTTTCCATTGCACCATGTTGCCTCTCATATACATCATAATAAGCACCACATCACATACTATACGCCTCCACAGCACTGTTTATACATGCTATTCCTTCTAGTGGCTGCATGGAGAATGTGGCGTTACTGTAACGCAGACGGTATTTTAAACCCTTTACTAGCTTCATACTCCTTTTAGTCCAGAGCAGCCTTATGAAGTTGGTTCAATGGCCCAAATTTTACAAATGAAGAAATGCCCAAGGTCGTCCTACCAGGAAGTAGATTATCTTCTGCTAAGCTCAGAATCTTCAAAACAATTAGAGGCCTTTTTCTTTGTCATCATTCTCATGGTCAGAAGCAAGTCAAGAAGGAGGAGCCAGTAAAAACAAAAGGTACAGTTCTTAATCGAATAAGGGAGTGAAAGACAGGTGCAGGCAGAGGGAATGTTGCTGCACCTAGAAAATAAGTCAAACACATGGTCTATAGGGAGCATCTTATCTCAGGGGCAGATCACAAAGGATGCACAATCACCATGCCCCTGTAACAGATGAGGGTCGTGTTCAACAGAATCTTGTTGTGTGATTCACTGCTAACTTACTGTAAAGTAAACTTAGAGGATCAACGATTGTAGTTCTTCAAGTCAACATGAACCATGGGAAGCCTGGTGCGGAGGTGCATGCCCTTAGTCCCAGCACTCAGGAGGCAGAGGCAGGCAGATCTCTGTGAGAACAAGGACAGCCTGGTCTACATAGCGAGTTCCAGGCCATTTGGGGCTACAGGGAGATATCTCAAACCAACAAACCAATCAACCAACAAACAAAGGATATGTGGGAAATCCTTCCCCAAGAAGAATGATGTCTGCAACTCAGAAACTCACTCATCGGCAGGTAGTCCCTGTATAAATCCAATCGTTTTGAGAGACAGTTCCATTTCTGTTGTTTTGGATTCCTGTGGACAATTAAGTCACTATGAAAGTCAGACTTAGGCAAGCCTCCAGTTGTACTAGGGGCCATCCACTGATCAGCCCAGCCAGAGACATGGGACTTGGTTTACAGATCTCAGAGGCAGCAGAGAACATTGTCTTTATCAAATTGATGAAAGTGTTAGAATTAGTTATACAAATATAATAATCTGCTGGCCTTCCATAGTGTTTTCTCCAGGGACTGTTGGGTGCAAAAGCCAATTCATCTTGTTGCTTGATTGCTTTAGAGGATTATAAACCATTCCCTTGAGAAGAGCAGGAAATCAGTTATGATCGTTTGTCTCTCATCCAAGGTACAGGAAAGTCACTGTTTTTCTGAATAAGCCACAGATATTCCTCTGATTTAATTCTCAATTCCCCAAGTAGATGAGTACTACCATGAAAGCTGGTGAGACTTAAGAGATGGAAGCTACTCTCAGAAGAGAAGAGGCCAGGGCACCGCAGAGGGTTGTAAATGATGGCTCTACCTTCTAACATTGGAATGGGCAGTTAGCTCCTAATTCTTATCATTATCCTGCTTCTTTGGTTCTCTGGCTAGGGAGAAATGTGAGAGCATGACTTCTGGAAAGCAGAGGTGTTCACTGGGTTCTAATAGCTCTCTTCCAATGATTGGTCACAGACATTTATTTTGCTATCTACAATGAAGATAACTTTCCATGGGATAACTAACTAATCATCATATTGTATACCCAGTTCACTGTTCTGCGGATCTGGCCTGCTTGTGCCCATTCTCTGCATGAAGCTAGCTATACCAAGGAAATCAAGAGATTTCCTCCCATTCTTCTCCTTCCCAGAGAGATGGTGAGAGGCTGCGAAACACACACACACACACACACACACACACACACACACACACACATACACACACACACACACCTCTGCATGATTAGGCTGCATGATTAGGAAGGGTTCTCACTATTTGACATGTTTTATGTTCCTTTCATGGAAGAGCAAAAAGCCTATTTATTTTTTTATTTTTTAAGTTTCAATTAATTTTTAAGTATACACCTCAATGTTTTTACATAAATGTGCAAATATGATGATTATTATTGATTATCATCTTGACAGGATCCAGAAACACCTAAAAGACAAGCCTCTTGGCATATCTGTGGGCAATCATCTAGAGTCAATTAATTGAGGTGGGCAAACTCATCTTAACTGTGGGAAGCACCATTTCATAGGCGGAAGTACTGGACTGAATAAAAAGGAGAAAGAACTGAGCACCAGCACTCATCTCTCTCTGCTTCCTGAATGTGAATACAGTGTGACCAGCTGCCTCCTGCACTTGCCGGTGTGCCCTCCCTGCCATGATGGATTATACCTTCAAACTGTGAGCCAAAAGATAAATTCTTCCTCCATTCAGTTGTTCTTGTCAGGCATTTTGTTACAACAATGAGACAAGTAACTAATACAGCAGAATTCTACAAGTATTGTCACATTTTGATTTTTGAATGGAATTCATTTGCCTCAAAACAGTTTTTATGTCTATTTTCTGTTATTCTCCATTTCCACTACTCAGCAACCGCTAATCTGCATTGCCACTTTTGGGAATATCATATGAATGGAATAAAAATCTATGATTTTTAATGACTGGTTTTATATATATATATATATATATATCTGTGAATTAGTCATATCATATACATGAAATTTTTGTAGTACTAGGCGCTAGGGATTAAACCCAGGGCCTCATATGTGCTAGACAAGTGCTCTGTCACTGACCTGTACCTCCATCCCTAGTATAGTGTTTTCAAGGTTCACACATGTTGAAACACCGATCAGTACTACATTCCTTTCGCTTTTCCTTTCTTTCTCAATATCATGTGAGAGAGATTCCTCAGTTGCTCATCCTCAACTCCTACAGATAAAAAATGGATTTATGTGAGGCCTCCACACGTGCAGCTCCTCTCACTTCTCTGGATTCACCTCATACAGCTCCATTAGGCCCCGTTCCCCACGTGGCCTTCTTTCCGATCTTCCAGTGTTTCACCATCTCTTCTTCTGCAGTACCTCTTTCCCAAAACACTGTTCCCTCTAGTGTGCACATATTATTTTCCCCACCATGGATGTCCAACCTTCAAAAAAATTATTTATTATTCGTATTTTATGTGTATAAGTGTATTGTCTGCATGTATGTAAGTACACCCATGTCCTGCAATACCTATGGAGGTCAGAAGAGGGCACCAGATCCCCAGGAATTAGAGTTATAGACAGCTGTTAGCTGCCATGTGGGTGCTAGGAACCCAACCTGGGTCCTCTGGAAGAACAGCCAGTGCTCTTAACCACTGAGTCATCTCTCCAGCCCTGATGTCCAACCTTTTGACACTACAATACAATGTTGTCTTCTGCAAAGCCCACACTCAAGAACTGCAATCGAGTTACCAAGATTAAAAAAAAATAAAAACCTCAAGAAATAAACTCATAGTGCTTAAAGTAAGCCTATGATAGTATGTCGTGCTATATTTATATCTACTTGGGGGCTCACGCACCTGCTAGATAATTCCTATTGAAATTTTCGATAGCCTTTAAAAGGCATTCCCCCAGGAGGAGTGTAGTTCTGTGATAGAGTGCTTGCTTTTCATACACTAGGCCCTGGGATTGATCCCAAGAACCCCAAACAAACAAAAATGTATTCCCCAGAGAAGCCTTCCTTGACCCTTAGGAGTGGGTCTGTGACTTTTTGCTACATGTTCTCTTAGTATCACCATCAGCCCTCTTACTGGGTAGGGAATTAGTTTATGATTTATTCAATTTCTTTGTTTGTTTTTGTGAGACAGGGTCCTCCTGTAGAACTGGATGGCCTGGGACTCATGATGTAGACCAGGCTGGCCTCATCTCATAAAGATATGCCTGCCTCCGCCTCCTGAGTACTGGAATTAAAGGTATGCACCACCATGCTGGACACAATTGCTTTTCAAGCACTAGCCTGTTCTGCCCCTTCTCCACCTCCACCTCACCCCCTCAAAGGTCTAAGTTCCATAATTAGAGCCTCGGAGTTGTAAATTCCATATTACACTTGCTTTGGTTACCACTAGCCCAGGCCCAGGTGGCACAGATGTAATTGGCAGATTGCCCACCTACTTGACCCCCTTGTCTTTGGTGCTGCAGATATCAGGGCTTCTCTGTGCGTGTTCATTTCTCTCAGCACAACAGGGCACTCTGAACATTATAAGCCATGGAGTTTCCGAATTGTGCCTGTCCATAAAGATGTGCTATTTACAAGTGATAGCATCAACCTGTTGAAGATCAATGCAACCTGACAGAAGGTAGTCACTACAAAGTGTCCATGAGGCGTGCTACATAACGTGGAATGGCGGGAATGTGGCTATGTGATGAGAACCCTGGTGCACTTCTCAACTTTTCAAGTAGCTCCTGGGGAAGACCAGGGGCAACCTTGTTCACCGAGGTGCTCACTAACACTTTCATGTAACTCCAATTCCAGCGTGCTAAGCAGCACTTTGACGGGCTGTTTGTTTGACTCTGCTTTCAACACCTCTCTTGAAAATATGACATATGTCAGAATGAATCCAAGTGGCCTTTGCGCCAGCCTTTACGACCACACATAGCTCTCCACCCACAGGGCTCACTAAACAGCACTTGATGGTGTTTGAGAACACTCCTCTTAAACTGCTGATAACCCTCTCTGTCTGCTTGGCAAGACCTAAGAAAACATCTTTTCATTGGCCTGTTTTTAATACAACAACCCCCAAACTATCTACTGTTAAAAAATCACTCTCTTTGCACTTGTATTATTTTACTTTTGAGTCATGGCAGGAGACTCTTAAGGGGCAAATGGATTACATGAATGAGCGCCAATCACAACAGTGGTGGTGCATAATAATTCAATTTGGTGAACAGTTATTGAGTGCTTACAATGTACAGGGCAGTCCAAGAGGGATAGAGCTGAATAAACCACAGTTTCAGCCCTCCAGGAACTCATGATCTGGAAGAGGAGACAGACACACTCATAAATAGGACTGATCAGGGTGATATGGGCAACACTGGTAGAGAAGAAGTGCAAACAAAGGGTATGGGAGCACAGGGAGAAGGAAACGCATTTCAAATGAGATCAGGGGAGCTTTCCTGGCAGAGGGAGGGATATATATATATATGACATGTTTTCATTCTAACGACTTGCAGATGAAAAAATGCTAGTAAGACTTAAACTATCCTGGCTCCATCTAGAACTGGCAGGTGGGTTGTCTTGGAAGTTCAACTTCTACTTTCAAGTTATTAATTGTCCTTCTTTGAAGGAGGTTAGAAGGAAACTCCTTGGGATCCAAAAGATCCCAGAATGAACAATTCTGCTTTTCCCATCAGGAAGTAGATCCTGCTCTAAGTCTCTCACAAGGCAAAACAATCAGCGGCCCTATTGCTAAATTGAAGTCACTTCCTTCTTTTACACAATCCTAGATCCACTGCTGCACAAGTGATGCAGTATTTTCTTCTGGTGGGGTCCAGATCACTTCCTAGTGCAAGTAAGACTTCACCACACCCACATCTGACCTTGAGAAAGGTCAGATACTCAAGCTTCCTAGGACTGCTGAGACCTGACCTCTCCAGTTACTTGTCCCAGGGCCATTTACATCTTAACAGGGATCCAAATGTTTACCACTGGGAAAATGACGGGCTAGATGAGGTCCTTGGTTGGGCCCCACCTTAATCTGAGTTGACTACTTTCTGACCTGAGGGTGGAAAATAGTTTGCAAGTTGGTGGGAAATGGTGGTTGCTCCATTTTACTAAAAAGTCTTTAAAGGTTTAAGGATGAAAGCATTTGGCAAGCTGGGAACAGCAGCTAATTAGCATTTCAAAGAGTTGAGTAACAGGTAGTAAACATTGTGAGTCCCAGAGCCCCAGATGTGGCCTCTGAATGGCACTCTCAACTCCTGCATCTCCAACCTTGCTCTCCTCTCTACCTCACTGGGTAGAGCAGCATTCAGATTTAGCAAGCCCTCGTGTTTGTAGTCTAGGGGGTGGGGGTCTGTCCCTTCCTCATCTGCACAATGGAGCTAATGATTGTCACTTCATAGAACTGGAGTGTGGATTGATTATGAATTTAATACATGCACAAGATCTAGCATAGTACCTGGTGCAACACAATGATGGGACTTCACATACCTTTTCTTCTGCTCAGTATGTGAGGAGTCCCAGTTCCTACTTTTCCCTTTCTTCTTGTCTCTTCTCCCTATAATTAGCCATTGTATGAGTGTGAAGCATAACTTTGAATACTTTCTGTCATTAACTCCTGAAGCTCTCTCAGTTTCAAAAGTTGAGGGAATAGTTCACTTTTTCCAAAAGTCCCGTTCCATAGAGTAGCCTTCAAAGTTTCTCATCTAGAGGTCATGTATTAACAGTGACAAGAAATCTACATTTCCAGCTTAACTATGTGAATTTGGAAGACTCCTCTAACTATTATTACTAGAGCTATATGTTCCTATTTTTTTCTATTCATAGATTCCCATTTTTAAAACACTATATATATATATATATATATATATATATATATATATATTGAGAACCCCAAAAGTTACCCCATATCCCAAGAAGAGAGGATGCAGGAGGAAAGAAAGAAGATGGGAAGAAAAGCATGAGCTGAGAACTCCTAAATTTACACCTCCTTCTAAATCAGTGTGCTAAATTCTATATTCATGTTTATACCTTCAAATCAACATTTCCAACTTGAATAACTAAACTATCTTGCATTCAGGACATCTAAAACTCAACATAGTGTGCCAGTCCCCTAGACATGGTTTGCCCTTAATTGTTCCCACCTCACCTAATAGAATCACCATTCATCTAGTTCCTCAGACGCAACATTGCAGAGTCATTCTTCACTTTTTTCTTTCTTCCTACCACCTTAAATCTATGCCATCAGAATTCTTACTCACTTTGCTATTGACATAGATCCAGAATTGACCCTATCCCCAAAGACCTGCATGGATATTTCAGGCCAAGCCACCAATGTTTCTTACCTACATCACTGGAGTGATCTCTGAAATGTCCACCATCATCGCTCACATCCTTGTACTAACATATATTCAATACAGTAGCTAGAGGGATTTTGAAAATATTTAAGTCAAATCATTCTATTGGTCAGTTCAACAACCTTTCAATGACAGCCCATGTCACACCAAATTCAAGGTCTTTGTGACAGCAATGAAGGCCCTACAACATGATCTCACTGCTCTCTCCATCTCTAAGTGCTTTGCCTACCACTCTCCCAGAACTCTGATTAAGCTCTATTCTTTCTTTCTGCCTTGTGGTTCCTTAGAGATAACAAGATTGTTCCCATGTCAGAGCCTTTGCATTTTCTGCATTTCTGTACCCAGAATGTTTTTTAATTAGGGCACTTGCAGGGTTTACCCTCTTCATTCAGCTTGGCTAAATGTTTTGCATTAGTCCACCTGCACTTGTGGTTGGAGTGACCATGCAGAGTGCTTCCTACCTCCCTCTCTGGCATTTTCTTCCCTATAGAGACTTCTTGCTGTGGACTTGGACACTGGACCTTCCTCAGCCACCACCTTGCTTCTCCTTGCAAAGTCTTCGTGGAGCTTCACTCATTCTCTTGTTACGTCTTTGTCACGTCCACTTCCCTAACAGTTTACCATTACTCAGAGTTAGGTCTAGACTCACAGCCCCTGCAGTTGCTTTCTGTAGGTCTGGGAAATTGTCATCATGGCTTTAAAATATGTTTTCATCTGCTCTGTAGTCAGGTGACCTATAATGTCTCACACATAGTATTTACTGTGAGATTCAAAAACTTCCAAACACATATATATTTCTAAAAGAATGCATGCACATGCTGCAAGATTAGCCATTATAAAAGCAAACTCCAAGTACTCTCCAGAGGTAACTACTTTTCTCAGTTCCTTATAAACATGTATAAAAACAACTCCAGAGGGCTGGGGAGATGGCTCAGAAGTTAAGAACACTGACTGCCCTTGCGAGGACCCAGGTTCAGTTCCCAGCACCCATATGTTAGCTAACAACTGTCCATAACTACAGTTCCAGGGGATCCCACTCTCTCTTCTGGCCTCCATGGGCACTGCACATAAGAACACTTACATACATGCATGCAAAACACTCATACATATTAAAAACACTTTTTAAGAAACCATCTCTATTATGGAAAACATGATCCACAGCGTTTTTTTAAAGACAAGCAGAAAAAGGAGATTTATTCAATGTGGTCACATGGGGAACAGGAACAAAAGATGTCCAGTGAGCCCCAGGTCCATTTCTGAGTACTGACACAAGGTTCAGGTTTAACTAAAAAGCATGTGGGATGGATAGCTAAGCAGTCCAGGTCAAGGCTGGTCCCTGGCACCAGGGTCCCAGTCTTTTCTTTCCCTCAGTATGAAACTTCTAGGGCAATTCCAGTTCCATGGGATCCATTGTTTAATAGCCTGATGGCTAAAGGGAGGGGCATAAGTGTCTCTATAGAATACCGTTGCTCCTGCCAGGAGGGTGAACACGGGTACCTAAGAGGGAGGAAACAGGGTTTTGTTTCTAGTCTAACCTTGGAAATGACATCCATGACTTTTGTTTTATTATTTGTGTTGGAAGCAAGTTTCTAAGTTCAGCCCAAACTCAAGTGGTGGGACTATCTATGAGTATGACTCCAGGAGGCCAGGGCCATTGGGCACCACTACAAATGCTGTCACAGGTAGGCATGGAATGATGTGGCTAACAGTGACAGTGGCTGACACACAATACTTGCACACCAACTCTAAGTATCATAGTCAAGAACTTACAGGGCTTTGAAAATGTCCTCACAGATCCACAAGGAAGGTCTCATCCGCCTTCTTGGACAGGCAAGAGGAACTGAGACTTAGAACGTGGCAGCCACTTGCCCAGGCAGCCTTTGTTAGGTGTCCAGGATTTTTATCCTCTACAAAAATGTTTAGAATCCCATAACTCATGATAGCTAAAACTGGAATACATAAAAATTTACCCCAAATGGACTAAAAACTCAATAGAAAAACTAAAAGTAGACAGCTATTAGAAGAAAACATAGTTGTAAGTCCTTATGAACTTAGACTAGGCAGTGAGTTTTTTTGCGTGTATGTGTGAATTTTTTTAAAAAGAAACTTTACTGAGAATTTCATACATGCATATAAGGTGTTTTGATCAAATCCACACACACTCCTTCCCTCCAACTCCTCCCATATCTCCCCATCACTTTTTTTCTGACGACTTTGTATTCTTTCTTTCTCTCCTTTCTTTTCTTTCTTTCTTTCTTTCTTCTTCCTTTCTTTCTTTCATTTTCTCTTTCTTTCTTAAAAAGAAACTTTACTGAGAATTTCATACATGCATATAAGGTGTTTTGATCAAATCCACACACACTCCTTCCCTCCAACTCCTCCCATATCTCCCCATCACTTTTTTTCTGACGACTTTGTATTCTTTCTTTCTCTCCTTTCTTTTCTTTCTTTCTTTCTTTCTTCTTCCTTTCTTTCTTTCATTTTCTCTTTCTTTCTTCTTTCTTTTCTTTCTTTCTCTCTTTCTTTCTTAAATGGGGCTTTTTGCTACTCTAACATTACCCCTCTAAAGAGGTAATCCTAAAATCTTTTAGGGATTAGATAAGAGCTCCCAAATACTTCATGGGTCCATCTAAAAGACTCTCAAATTGCATAACTCTTATCTGTAGGAAGAAAAGGAAATCCTTGTCTGGTGAATAGGGGATGTGAGGGAAAAGTACAAGCAAGAGTAGTTAGCATTACATGTTCTAGACAGAGAACCAGAAAAAAGTCAGAACAGGGCAAACTTCAAATGTTCATATCAGAGTCCATTGGGATTTCTTGACGAGAGCTTCCAAAAGCATGCCTCTGTTGGGTTCCTCTTCATTTTTCTTCTGTCTTCCAAGGCTGGGCTCGAGAATGATGGATTCAGTGTTTGCTTTCAGGTATTTTGATAGTTGTTGGAATAGCTGGATTCAGTGTCAGTTCCCTCTCAAAGTTTTCTAGGACAGTTTTTGCCCCTTGCCCTCCGAGGTTGACTAAGTTCCAGGGGACTAAGGAACATTTCTCAAAATGTCTTGTAACTGTGGAGAGTCACCTGTCCTCTTGCTCAGGGAGGCCATGGAGACCCCACGAGATGGACTTGAACCAGTGTCCAGTCTACAAAGAGGAGGGTAAACTCAGAGGAAACATTTCCTCCATGCTTCCAGGTGAAGCCTGCCACAGTAGAGCAGGACCTTTGACTTATCTTCACATAGATGGAACTGGTAAAAGAAAGGAGCCAGGGGCTCCTCCCAAGCCCATGGGACCCCTGAGGAACAGATCCTCAAACGACCTTAAGTGTAAAAATAAACTGATTTATTTGTACCAACTGTATGGCCTTAAACACCCAAAAGGAAAGTATAACCAAAGAGTAAAGTCATCACTATATTTCTTTAGGAGTTGAAGCGATTACACTTCCCAGACATTAGGCTTAAGTCCATATAAAAAGTTATTTAGATAATTATTTCTCACTGATGATTTTGTCCCTAATCAGAAAGTGCAGCTCAGATGTAAGACCTCAAATCTTGGTCTCCAATACTGTAGTACCCACCACCTGTAGCTAAGGGAGACAACCCGCTATTGTTTAAAAATGATGGCTAAATTTGTTTTCTCCCCCTATGTAGAAGTTTTTTTTCTTTTAAAAAAAAAGAACAAGGAACACATGAACAAATTTTTTCCCCAAAAATCTAAAGTAGAAACAGGCATGGTGCCATACTCGTGATCCCAGATCTTTGGAAGGTGACAGCGATCTCCTTGACCTCCCACCCTCCAATGACTGTTCTCCTTTCCTGGCCTCAGAGCATGGATCTCAAAGAGGGGATCAACAATAAACAGATAAGCACATCTACTGGTTATGACTGCTAAGAAGAAAACTTAAGCAATGTCAGGAGCTAGAGGGATCAGCAGAGGGGGAGATATGTGCACAGGGACTTTACTCTGAAAAGTTTATTTTCAAAAATATTCTATTTATAGGGCTGGAGAGATGGCTCATCAGTTAAGAGCACTGGCTGCTCTTCCAGAGGACTTGGGTTCAATTACAAGCTCCCACATGTCAACTAACAACTATCTGTAACTCCAGTTCTAGGGGATCTAACACCTTCTTAAAATATTTTATTTATTATTTTTATTTTATGTGTATAAGTACATTGCCTGCATGTTGGTAAGTACACCTGTTCCATGTAATGCCCATGGAGGTCAGATCTCTCCAATCCCTAATCTGAAAAGTTTAGACAAGACTCTTTGAGAAAAGCAAGAGTCCCAAATTAGGATATTATGTGGAACTGTGTGAGTTTAAACTTCCTGTGTCTGCAATAGGGAGTTTAGTAAAAGGACAGAGAGAAGTGGGCCATTAGACTACTGTCCTAACACAGTTTGAAGAATCAGGAAAAAAATAGATGAAGATCTGGAATCAAGGGAATGCACACTTATTTTGATTCTTGAAAATGAGAAAAAAACTGGACATGATGGAGCAGACCTGTAATCTCAGGAGGCAGATGCAGGAGGATCACTACAGTTGGAGGGCCAGCATTGTCTACACAGCAAGTTCAACACTAGTCAAGGATACACAGTGAGACCCTGTCTCAATAAAACAGTCAGACAAAAACATAAAGAAAGCTAGGCAGCAGACAAGTAGCTGCTTTTAGCTCTGTTCCAGCCTGATTTCTCTATGTCCTGTGTTTTAGTTTGCTTTCTGTTGTGTGATAAAATACTGACCAAAAGTAACTTGGGGGAGACAAAGGATTATTTGACTTGGAGATTAAAGTACATTATCTAAGGAAGGCCCAAACTCAAGGCAAGGCCCTAGAGGCAGAGAACTGAAGCAAACACCATGGAAGAAGGCTGCTTACTGGCTTGCTCCGCCTGGCTTATGCTCAGACAGCGTTCTTAATATAATCCAGGCCGACCTGCTCAGAGGTGGCACTGCCTACAGCGGGTTGGGCCCTCCTACATCAATTAGCAATTAAGAACATGCCTCACATACTATCCTCCAGGACAATCTGGAGGAACCAGTTCTTCAGTTGCATCAAATTGACAACGGAGATGAACTATGATAGTCCTGCAACCAAGGCATGTGATGCCTTCTTACCTTCTAGTTCTGGTGAGCAATCGACAGCAGTGGAAACAGCCTGTATTGTTTGGGGGGCCTAGTGGCTTTTGGCCAACAATTTGGAGGGAGGTAGCTCACCTCTGGCACTGGGCTTTGTGTGAAATAACCTTATAGTTTCTGGAGTGGCTTCATCTGCCCTCACAGGCTCAGAGGAACAAATAAGGAAGCAGAAGGGGGGACTAGTTGAGAAGAGATAAAGGATCAGTTTTAGGGAGTGGGAGAGGACAAGAGAGGGTAACAGGAGGTGAATATGATCAAAATACATTAAATGCACGTATGAAAATGTCATTGGGGGCCAAGCATGGTCCATGCCTTTAATCATCCCAGCACTCGGGAGGCAGAGGGAGGCAAATCTCTGTGAGCTGGAGGCCAGCCTGGTCTACATAGTGAGTTCCAGGTCAGCTGGGACTACAGAGAGACCCTGTCTCAAAAAGACCAACATGTACATACCATGGTGTGTGTGTATACATTAGAGGACAGCTTCTTTGAATGTCAGTGTCTACCTTATCTGAGATAGGGCCTCTTAGCTGTTTTTCTGCTGGGTTCACCAGGATAGCTTGCATACAATCTTCAGGAGATTCTCCTGTGCCCACCTCCCATTTCTTAGTAGTATCAGTGGAATTACAGGTGCTCATATTTCAGGCCTGGCTTTTACATGGGTTGTGGAGATTTGAACTCATGTCCCCACACTTGCATGTCAAGCAATTTCACCCACTGAGCCATCTTCCCAGTCCTATTCTGAAATTATTATTGTGTATACATGGAAGGTATTTATTAGATTTGAATATGAAACGAAGTTAGAAACAAAGCTAACAAGACTAGGAACTATCTCGACTAACTGAATTATTATTTCGGAAATTTTTCAATTAACAGAACGATGAATGAAACTAAGTCAATGAAATTTTATAGAATATGTACACAAGTTTTCATTGATCTCTCACCATACTCAGAATAAGAAGCCTCAAGTTTTAACTGGCTATGAATTCTTCAGTGTGATGTGTGATATGGTCTCGAGAGCATAATGTATATAAATCTTAGTGACACAGGGACCATGTTGAGCTTGTCTTCTGTCATCCACACAGAATCTACGATGGTGCGTGCTTCACGACCATGTACACTTCACGACCATGTACATATTAAGTAAATAATGCCACTATTTTTCTCTCTTCTCCTTTGGTTAACTCATTTCCAGATTTCTATTATTAGTTCTAGATACAACACTTTGAGAGTGGTACTGACAAAGTCAGGAGGGCGATCAGAATGATGAAGAGAATAAAAACCATATCCTGTTGACTCATTTAACATGCGTTTACGGAACACGGATTATCTTCTAGACAAGACAGGCATGGGCTCTGCCTTCTGGTACTTTCTTTAAGCTGGAGAGCTACAGAAACATAAAAATAAGTTTGCTATCAACTTCCGAGGAATAATGTGTAAAATGTGTGTAAAATGAAAAAGAAAATTATGACAAAGAAGTAGTCATGGAGATGAGAGTTCATTCAAAGGCAATGGTCAGGCAAGGTCTGAGGAGTTGACACTTGATCAAAATGAAGTAAATAAATAAATACTGCAACTCTCTAAGGGAAGAGTATTTGTTGTACTGGGAACAGAATGAGACTGTGGCTATAACACAGGAAAGGACGAGTAGATCTGGTTAGTAGAGGTAGAGACATAGACGTTCTTATGATAAAAGCTCCTAAAGTTTCTAGTACTTAATTGGACTAGTGGGGCTGGGGAGGGCAGTGGTTTTATCCCCAGTGCTAGAAAAAAAAAAGATCTTCTGTCAGAGCTATTTTAAAATCCATTAGGCTGTCCCATCTATTAGTGGTGGTTACAGTGTTAGAGAGGTTCAGTCTGAGCTGAGGATCAAACCCAAGTTCTCTTCAAGAACAGTCAGTGCTTTTAACTGCTGAGCCATCTCTCCAGCCCTGGCCTCAAACTTATGATAATACTTTTATTTCAGCTTCCTGAGTACTGGAATTACAAATGGGAACTACTATGTCTAGCTAATAATGCTCCCTTGATGCTAATTCTGGTCAAAGTAAATGCTTCCTTGTTGGTGAATCCAATTTGCACACAATGTTCAAGCTGAATTTAATAGTCAGGACACTAAATTAAAATGTCAGAAAGCATCTGCAAGTCTTTACATACAATATATGAGTGAAGGGCTTGAGAGATGGCTCAGCAGTTAAGCTCTTACAGAAGACCAGAGTTTGAATCCCAGACCCACATGGTGGCTAACAACCATCCGTAGCTCCAGTGCCAGGAGATCCGACGCCCTCTTCTGACCTCTGTGGGCACTGCAGGACATGGGTGCACTTACATCCAATACACTCACACACATAAAAATAAATAAATAAATAAATAAATAAATAATAAAATATGAATGAATAGGTTTTAGTAGGCACTAAGATTCTGTTAATGCTTATACAGTATTTAGTGCAAAATGTCCCTAAGCCTGTACTAGTAGTGATACTAAGGATAAGACAGTCCCCTGACCCCTTGACATTTTTCCTCTAATGAATGAACTATCACTCAGGAGAAATGAGACTGAATTAAATTGTCATTAAGCCAGACAGTTAATCAGCTTAGATTGGCCTCTCAGCTGCTAGACAATTAGTATGTTACTCATGTAAAGAAGAAATGGAGACAGACAGTTAGGAAACCCAGGCATGGCCACTCTGGCCTCTGCCTCCACACCCCCAGTTCCAAGCTCAGGGGCATTTCTAGCCACCACAGCTCAAATGCCCTTGATGGCAGATTGTAAATAATCTACACTATTTGCTTCTGTTTCACAACATGTCCGGCTCATGGTTCAAAAACCCATTATTCTCCAGTGCCAAGCCTATAGGGGAAGTCCAATTATGAAGTCATTCTCAAAGAATGCTGAAACAAAAGAAAAATACATCTGCCTCTGTCTGAATGGGTAGACGGGGTTGTCAGAATGGGCCTGAATATGTCAGAGAACTGTGCAATCCTCTGTTTCCTTCTGCACCAACCTCAAAAGTAGTTTTTAAAGAAAACTGTGGCACTATTGAGTTAACTTTGAAAAGTTTAGATTTGAGCAAATTAGACAAATGTCTGAGAACTCTATGTGAATTTGAAATTAACCACATGGCATCTTCTAGTTGTGAGGGGCCAGGGAAGGAAAAGAAGATAATTTGCATAGCTAGCTCCAGAAACTAGAATTAACCAAATAAAATTGTTTTCTGTTCTCTTTCACCTTAAAAGAAATTCATACCAGAATATATATTTAAATCGCCTGTCCTTCTGAACTGAATAAAAGCTTCCCTTTGAGAGTGTGGTTAAATCAAAATGGATGGCAAGGCTTCTTAATGAATACAAAGCGTGCATCTCTTTTCAAATATACAGAAATATAATTTTTAATTATTTTTATTTTATGTGTATTTGTGTATTGCCTGCGTGTATGTGACTGCACCCGTGTCATGCAATGCCACAGAGGTCAAGAGAGGGCTTTGGATTTCCCTGGAACTGGAGTTAAGGACGGTTCATAGCCGCCATGTGGGTGCTGGGAATTGAACCCGCATCCTCTGCAAGAGCAGTCAGTGGTCTTAACTGCTGAGCCATCTCTCCAGGCCTGAGAAATATAATATTTTAAAAAATATCACTTACAGAAAAATATTTGAGCATGTAATTCACAGAAAAGGAAGGACAAATGACCAAGAGACAAAGAAATGATTTTCAGAGAAATGCAAACTAAACCCAAATTAGATTCCATATTGCTTAACAGGTTGGGGAAATTTTAAGGATTAATTATGTCACGTGGATGAAACACTAATGAAAAGGCATTCGTTTTTAAATTTTAATTATTTTTATGTCTGTGTTGTGTGTGTGTGTGTGTGTGTGTGTGTGTGTTCCTGAGTGTATGTATATATACCACATGCATGCAGGAGTCTGTGGAGGTAACAAAAGGGCACTGCAGTCCCTAGGACTATAGTTACAGGTGGTTGTGAACCACCATGTGGTTGCTGGGAACTGAACCTGGGTATTCTGCTAGAGCAACAAGTGCTCTTCAATGCTGAGCCATCTTGCTATCCCCTATAAAGTTATTCTGTATTCTTATATGACTGCTACAACTCATTTAGAAGGGAACTGGAAATTATCAGCTGATATTTCTGAATGTATACATCCTTTGATCCAACAATTTTACTTACAGGAATTAATCCTTTGAAACTAATCCTGTGAGTGTGTAAAATATATAAGATCATAATCACTGAAGCATTAATTGTAATTGTGAGAAATTTGAGAATAAGCTAAGTATTAATAAAGAAATAGCTAAATAAAATATAGTACATAGTCTGGAAAACTAATACTGCTGTGAAAAAAAGTAACTCTGTATTACTGACAGAAAAAATTGTGTTGATATATTGCCAAGTGACCAGAGCAAATTGTTGAATAGTAGTCATTGCATGATCCCATTTCTGTTTGAAATGCATGTGTCAACATACCTATATATGTACACACATATATGCACATACATATGCATGTCTACATATATGAATAAAAAGGACTAGATGGACATACGGCAAATTGTCAAAATTGATTATTCCTGAAGAGTGGAAATGTGAAGAATAAATAAGAAATTTAGTTTTTCTTTAAAACACTTTATTACTTTTATTTTCTGTGTATGAGTGTAATGGCTGGAGGTATGTTAGTGCACCCATGTCATGCAATGCTCGTGAGATCAGATCCCCTGGAGCTAAAGTTAAGGACAGTTGTTAGCTGTCATGTGGGTGCTGGGAATTGAACTCCGGTCCTCTGCATGAGCAACCAGTGCTGTTAACCACTGAGCCATTTCTCGAGCCTCACAGTTTTTCTTTGTAAATTTTAAAAATTATATTTTTGATTCTTTGAGAATTTCATGCAATTTGATCAGATTCAGTCACTCTTCCCCATCTCTACTCCTACCCCCCCCACTTCATGTCCTCTGTTCTTTTTTCTTTATTACTGTGTGTATATGAACTGTGTGGGGGTGGGGTGGGTATGAAGGATTGTGGAGGTCAGAGGACAACTTTATGGAGGTGGTTCTCTATACCTTTCTGTGGGCTCCAGGGATTAAACACAAGTCTCCAGGCTGGTCTAGCAACTGCCTTTACCTGCTGAGCCATCTCTCCCACCCTAAACTTTAATTTTAATTTTATTTATTTATTATGTGTATGCATGTACTGCCTGCATGTGTGTAAGTGCACCTGTGTCATACAATGCCCACAAAGTTGGAAGAGGGCATTGGATCACCCGGAAATGGAGTTACAGAACGTTGTTAGCTACCATGTGCGTGCTGGGAACCAAACCTGGGTCCTCTGTAAGAGTAGTCTTTGCTCTTAACCATTAAGCCATCTTTCCGGCCCCATACACTTTTATTTTTAAAACAGTACAAATGGCAATATTTATAACAGCTAACATTTATTGAGCACTTACTATATGACAGAACTTTTAAAATCTTTTTTATATTGAATTTTTGTGTATTTCATACAGAACATCTCAGTCTTAATCATCTTTATACCCTTGTCTCCACTGGCACCCTCCCAGAGTGCCCCCCTCACTGGAACCCATATACTCTGTATATAACAGAACTTTTATGAGTGCTTTGTGTTAACCCACTCAGTGTCTACAACAATCCTAGAGGTCGATCACCTACATTTTATTCACGAGGTAAGGGAGGCACAGAGAGGCTGGGGAGGAACGTTAACCAAGTTCAACGCACTTACTTGTCAGTCTGGCTCCAGAGACTGTATTACTGTATTATTTCCATTTAAAGAACAATTTACCTGTCCTTATTTCACACATTGCAATCTCCTACAAATCCTATGTTTCAAATTAACCAGGAATCCTTTTTGACAACAGTTGTTCTAGTGTTTTCTATACATGTTTAATATGATCACATACTGTATACAATTTCTAGACCTACTTTCTCATTTCAAATTTTATAAACATTTCCTATAACATTTTCATAACTGAAAAATGATTCCTAACCTTTATAAAATAATTTTAAAGGTTGCCTAATGTGTCATCATTTATAAGCATTGTACATTTGTTTATATATTTCCCCACATGTATCTTCTTTTTTAATATTTTATTTATTATTTTTATTTTATGTGTTTGAGTATAATATAAGTAAGGGCACTCATGTTGTACAATGTCCACAGAGGTCAGAAGAGGGCTTTGGATCCCCTGGAAATGGAGTACAGACAGTTGTTAGCTGCTGTGTAAGTGCTGGGACTCAAACCCAGGTCCTCTCAAAAGCAGTCAGTACTCTTAACTGCTAAGTTATCTCTCCAGTCCCACCCCCATATGTATCTTCTAACATTAAACCGTTTTTTAAAATACTTTTATTGAATACTATCCAGTCAAGCATTTGTACCCAGAAGTCCCTCAGTCTAAGTTCATCCACTGGAGTCTACTCAGCCTATCTAGAGTCACTCCCTTAAAGAATATCTACTCTCCTCCACCCAGCAGTAATCTGCCAATAGTTCCTCCACTCGGGCTGGGGCCTGCTGCCCATTTCTCCAGTTCTGTGCAGGGTTTTTGCCTGATTGAGTCAGCGTGGGTCTTGTGCATGCTGCCACCATTGCTGAAATTTCATATGGGCAAATTCCCGGTGGCTTGGAAGCCTCTGCTTCCTTATGTGCATACACCAACCCTAGCTAACTCTTGCAATCTTTCTGCTCCCTCTTCCACAATGGTTCCTGAGCCACAGGCGGGTGAGGTTTAGTATGAGTCCTATCAGTGGACATATACTCTGCAGTCTTCTAACATTGAACTATTTTAAATGATACAATGAAAAACAAATTTTGCACAGCTGGTTATGTTTTTTTCTATGTTTATGGGAGTTTTGCCTGCATGTATTTAAGTATGCCAGTGTGTGCAATGCTCACAAAGGCCAGAAGAAGGTGATGGATTCCCTGGAACTGGAGTTATAGGCAGTTGTTAGCTACTACATGGGTGCTGGAAACTAAACCTAGATCCTCTGCAAGAGCAGCCAGTACTCTTAACCACTGAGTCATCTCTTCAGCCCCAATAGCTGCTTATGCAATGCAGAGCTTTATGCATGGTAGGGGCAAGTGTTCTTCTACTGAGCCATACCCCAAGTTCCCACAATAAAAAATTCTGTGAATATTTTTAGTCTATTTTTTTCAGTGAGCTTTTAGAAGTGGAGTCACTGGGTCAGTAAGAACACATATGTGCAATGTCCATGCCACATATTGAAAATTTCCTATCCTCTTTCTAAAAGGAGGCCTTTTCTGGAACCCTCCCCTTTGCTATACTCAGTATTCCTTTCTTCCTGGAGTTTCCTAGTTCCCTTACCTACTATATCAGTCTTTCCATGTATGTATGATTTTTAAGGTTTCAAGGGGATCAGTACTCAACCTTAAGGGTTATAGTTTATGCAAGTTATAGTTATGCAAGTAAAGTCAGTGAATATCTGTTGAATGAGTAAATAGAAATAACCATATCATAACTGATTGTGGTAGCACACTACTGTAGTCCCAGCACTCTGGAGGTAGAGGCAGGAAGACCCTGAGCTTAAGGCCAGCCTGGGCTACCTGGATCATCCCTTTCTCAAAAAAAAAAAGAAAAGAAAAAAAGAAATAGCAATACCACTATTCCTGAGCAAGTTCTTCTCAAACCATGTGCTATAATTCTGGTTCAGAGACAAGGTCACCCTAAGCATGTAGCTCAAGGGTTGATTTGAATGGGTGGGGAATCCCCAAACAGACAGAATGTCCAGGCTGTGATTCTTACAGATGCAATTTGAAAAACCTATTCCCAGCTGATTCACTCCATTGACAAAACACATTTATCACAGTTGTTTTTACACAGGAGACAAAACCATAGAACCCAATGTTGACTCCTCTAAGAAGTCCAGCTATTTCCTAAGCTCCTGTACATCTTTTAAAACATATATTAAATCTTTGTCCAGAGAAAATAGATTCAGGGTAAGTCTAGTGATATAGATCTGTTGCTCTACCTTTCCTAGCATGTCCCAAGCCCTGGGTTAGATCCCAAGCGCTGAAGAAATAATGAGGTAGGGACAGGACAATCAGAAGTTCAAGGTCATCCCTCCTTGCTTAGGTTTTGCTTAAGATCCATGAGACTTCATCTCAAAAAATAAGTAAAAAGAATGAGGAAATAGCTCAGTGAGTAAAGCACTTGCTAGGTAAGCATTAGGACCTGAGTTCAGACTTGCAGAACCTATGCAAAGCTGGACATAGTAGCAACATACATCTATAATCTCATGCTCCTATGGTGAGATGAGAGGTGGTGATGGGAGAATCCCCAGAAGCTCATGGAAGGGCTAGCCTAGAACATACAGCAGCAAACAACAAAGAGACCACTCACTCTCAAGTGCAAGGTGCAGACAGACACTACAGGTTGTCCTTGGACCTCTACATATGCACTGTTGTACACATGTTCACACACACACACACACACACACACACACACACACACACACACAAGAAAAAACATACAGACCTGAGGGCAAGATTGGAGTCTTTAGTTCTATCTTCTGATGCAAATCACCAAAAGTATGCATCATTCATTTCCGGTTTACCCCAGTCTTTAGTGAGTGCCATAGACAGACACTGCTGTTATACATGATTTTGTCTTTCAAGATTTTTTTATTTCAACATTCTTTATGACACCAAAACAGATGGCTGCTTTTCACCTTTAGCAAAAAGGACTCTTAATCGCCTTCCATTGCTCAATGTTCTAATCATCAGATACTATTTCCTCATTCATAATCTACCTACAAGTGAAAGTCACTTCCCTTCCACCTACAGAGATTAACTGATCTTCATCCCCATTCATAGATTCCATTCAAATTCATTCTTTCCATCCACAAACTAAATAACACCAATTCATTTCACTTTTTCCATGTAAACCAATTTTCCAGACTTTTCAAATGTTATTTTTTTTTTTTTTTTTTTTTTTTTTTTTTTCCACACTGGGTGGGTTGATCTTTTTGATGCAGACCCTGATTAAATACTCCACACACTAAGCAGATTCTGGGAGTGACAGAATTCTCCATTGATTATGTACCTGAAGTTCATATTGTGCCCACCATCCAGGCAAGTGTTCTCATACTTCAAAACAAAATGACTATTTTCATGTTGGATGAAGCTCTATGTATAAAAGACCCCCTAGTTTTGTACCTAGAATATTCCTGAAAATATACTGAAACCCAGTGTTTATCTCAGTTGGGTTTTCATGAATAATCCAAGAAGAATATGCATTTAAAAATATTTTATTTATTATTTTTATTTTATGTGTATGATTGTTATTGCACGACGTGGGTATGTGAGTGCACCCATGTCGTGCAATGCTGAGGAGGTCAGAAGAGGGCTTTGGATTCCCCTGAACTGGAGTTAAGGACGGTTCGTAGCCACCATGTGGGTGCTGGGAATCGAACCTGGGTCCTCTGCAAGAGCAGTCAGTGCTCTTAACCACTGAGCCATCTCTCCAGCCCTGAATATGCATTTTTAAAAGACTATTTTATTTTATTTTATTTATTTTTTAATTTTGGGACTTCAGAGATGGCTCTGCAGTTAAGAGCACTTGTTCTTCTGGAGGACCTGGGCTTGATTCCCAGCACCCATAGGGCAGCTAACATCTGCTAGTGACTACAGTTCTGGGGGAATCTGATACCCTCTTAGAGCCTCCAAGGGCATTGTATGACTCAGGTGCACTTACATGTATGAGTGTTATGCCTGCATGTATGTAAGTGCACCCGAGTCGTATAGTGCCCACAGAGGCCAGAAGAGGGTGTCAGATCCCTTGGAACTGGGGTTACAGGCAGTTGTTAGCCACCATGTGGGTGTTGGAACTCAAATCCAGGTCTTCTGTAAGAGCACCCAGTGTTCTTAACCCCTAAGCCATCCTTCCAGCCCCAAGACTATTTTTATTTTGTTTTTGATGTTTGCTTGCCTGTGTGTTTGGTGCTGGCAGTGGAACCCAGGGTCTCATGCATGATAGACCACAGAGCTACAGCCTCAGCCTGAGGGTATTTTAATTTTGTGTTTTTATTTTGATCATCATCTAAGAAAGTTATTTAGATGAGTATATTATAAATCATTTGGATGGATGGCCACATGTAATGAGGGATTGACAAAGGGTTCCTAAACTTACGTCTGCTTTTATTTTAAGACTAATGAGGTTCTAAGCATTCATGCAGGTATTGTACTGACCTAACATAAAGAAGAAAGCAAAAGTCAGATATCTATTGAACCAAAAAGATTTCATAATAGTCTAAAAGGGAAAAAAGTATACTAAGGTATTCAAGAGACTCTATGCTATATCCAGTTGATACAACTGTTATTTGTGTATTTGTTTCCATGAAATATCATCAGCCATCACACCACGCCAATGTGATCACTTGAACTTTATGACCTTTATGGATCTTTTGCTTTTTAATTTATAAACTTATCTTCATTTTTTACTTGTATTAAGTGTTAAAAGTGGTTATTAATTCTAGTTTTTTTGCAAGGTTGACAAAATGCTGTAATTAATATGATTTAAATCAGAAGGGGTGGGCAGTCTGAGACCTTTTCCCATTTAAAAAAGGATAATGAATCACTCAAATTTGAGTATCATGCCTGTGATAGTTAATACAGTTTTATTTTACACTTCACCCCTTCTTTCACATACTATATCCTAACTGATTCAAATGGGGGTGCACATGACATTTTCTTAAACAATATCCCACCTACGCACTATGTCTCTGTATCTCTCTCTATGTGTTTATCTTTCTGTTTCTGTCTGTCTGTCTGTCTGTCTGTCTCTTACTCACTCATTGGGGGCTCCTAGCCTCTGCCACTGAGCTACGATTCTCAGGTCTTAAGCCTCTTTCTAACAAATCCATTTTAAAATCTAAGCTGAACTTCTGTCATTTACAACTGAGAACATCTGTACTAATGCAACTTTTACATAAAATATTTGAAAGTTAAAAATAGATGAAATAAATAGGATAGACTGGAAACATTCTGGAGTTTATCAAAAGGAAACATATGAATTAAATTATACCATGTTAGTTCCACTGTGGGCTGCTCATCTGCTGTAAAAGAGAAGGGCACTTTATCTACAGTGGTAGAGATACTGGTAAGAGAAAAGCACATAGTACAAATGAGTCATTTGTATAACACACGTTCACTACTCTTACACAAATAATAACTGATGCATTTACAGTTAAATTGTGTTGCATTTTCCCAAAGAATCTATCTCTATATGGGGTATGGAATAGAGTAAATGGTACTATAGGTGAGACTAAGACTTCTGCATCAACTCCATACTGTACTGCTGAACTAATGGACCATATAAATGTGCAAACTATTCAGAACAACAACAGCAAACACATCTACTGATGGTTGGGGAAGAGTTCTATTTCCAACAAACAAATATAACATTCTCCCCCTTCTCCTTGCTCTTAGACTCTACTAGTTGCAGTATTTGCTATTTTTTTCTTCTACAGCTGAACATGCTTATTGCCTGAGAATGCCCAGAGCATCTGGAAGCCTCCCCGTGCTAGTCTCTTTTAAGAACTGTTTGATTGAATAAATCCAACTAGAAGGTAAATTATGTATGTTTTCAACATTTGGTTGGAATCAGAGTGAATTAGTGTACTTAGACAAAATGTGAATCCCATTAGATCAGTTATTAAAAAACAAAACATAATATTTATGTTTGTCTTACTTCAATAGGAAAAGACAACCAAATCAATTTTCAAAAATTATTTATTTAATAACCACATAATTAGAAGAAGCATTTCATTATAGCAGCATTGACATACATATTCAATAACAATTTCCAGAGCTAAGATGCATCTCTTTCAGAATTGGCTGTAAATTTTTGGGCTTACAGTTGAATTAATACAGTTATACAATATTGTACTCAGTATAAACCCTATGAGAAACAAAATCAATTTTTATGCTGAGTTAATTATCTCAAAATTTGGGCAGATAACCATTGAGTCAGTCATGCATCGTTACTTCAATGTTATTTTAACTTTTTGTTTACATTTGGATTTCATAAATAAAGTATAAACACTGTTTTATTAATGATACCCCAAATCAAACTTTTACAGTGTTCTTAGGGGGAGGCATTGCTGGGGATCAAATAGAGGATATCAGACATACTAAATGTGGTCTCTAGTACTGAGCTATAAGCCTAAAACCCACATTTCAGAGTATTCCCTTTCACTTGAATCTTTGATTTTATCTGCACCTTGGAAGAACTCTTGACCTAGAATCCATAAGCATAATTCAGAGAGCCTATTAACCTGGAGTGAAAAAATAACAGGATTTCATTCTTTAATCCTCTAATGGAGAGATATTTTGTTATGTATATATACTACTTATGGCATCTTAGTTGATACCATATCTTGGTTACTGTGATCATGGATGCACTGGATCTCTTTGATGCTCATTTCTTCTGAATACTTACCCAGTAGCAGGAGACCTAGCTCCATTTTCAGTTTTTGAGGAATCGTCATACTACCATGATGGTCATGCTAATTTACATACCCTCCAACAACAGATAAGGTGTTCCTTTTTTTTTACATCTTCATCAACATTTGTTATTTTGTCTTTTTTATTGTTATTTTTGGTTAGTGGAGTGGAGGTTTATGACAAGACTTTTTTTTTGTTTTTTTTTGGTCTTTTTGAGACGGGGTCTCCCTGTAGCCCCAGCTATCCTGGAACTCACTATGCAGACCAGGCTGGCCTTGAACTCACAGAGATCCGCCTGCCTCTGCCTCCCAAGTGCTGGGACTACAGGTGTGCACAACCACGCCTGACTATTAAAAGACCTTTTAAACAACTTTAAGAAGAGTGGTTAATAAAAAGAGAAGCAGGCAAGACAAACTCAAAAGCAGGGGTATAGGATTCTTAAAGAGTCACCTGTCTTTTTTATAACAGCCATTTTTCTGAGGTCTTGTGTTGGCTATTTGTGTGTCTTCTCTTCAGAAATATCTATTCAGATACATTACCCATTTTTACACCACATTATTCATTTTTGATGAAATAAAAGGCATCCAGGACTAGGGGTATAGCTTATTGGTAAAACGACTAGTTAACATACATGAGGTCATGTTTTGAGTCCCAGCAAGCAGGGGATGTAGCTCAGCGTAGAGAATATATTGTGCAAGGCACCATCCCCAGCACTGCACAAAGAAAGAGAATAACTAAATGGGAAAAGAAGAAAAACTATTTCTACCCAAATGGCACGATGTTACATATAAAGCATCTGAAAGAATATTAAAAAATAAACAATAATTTCTCTATTAGAACTAAAAAAACCCCATGATTTCAAGGCATGTCAGCAGGCAAAAATTATATTCCTATACAACACAATGAATACCCAAAAAGGAAGTTAAGAAAACAATTCAATTTATAAAATCACATGTACACATGAGCACCACTAAATCGACTTGGTGCATTATAGAACATATTTATTTATTTACTTATTTATTTTTTGACTTTAAAGCACTATTTTTTTCATTACTGCTTGATAGTGATTTTTTATTGATTTTTTGTGTGTATTTCATACAGAACATCCCAAACAATCTTATTCATCTTTATACCTGCATTCCAAATAGCACCCTACCATAACCTTCCCCCTCCCTCACTGGAGTCCATATACTCTGTCATCCCTGTTACTGTCCACTATGTTATAAGTGCCCCCAGTCATTATCTACTCATCAGTTGAGAGACACTTAGGTTTCTTCCATCTCTTAGCTATTGTGAAAAGAGCAGCAACAAACATGGATGTACAAGTGTCTCTGCAATAGGATGAGTTCTTTGTGTATATGCCTAGGAGTGGTATAACTGGGTCAAATGGTAGGTTCATTTATAGGTTTTTAGGAGTTCTCCACACTGATTTCCATAGGGGTTGAACAAGTCTGTAATCCCAACAGTGGGTCAGTGGGTGAGTGTTCCCCTTTCCCGACATCCTCTCCAACATTTGGCATCATTTGTTCTCTTGATCTTAGCCAGTCTGACTGGGATAAGATGTCTGCATAAAGTGGTTTTAATTTTCATATCCGTAATTACTAATGTTGTTGAACACCTCTTAAGATGCTTCTTAGCCATCTTTATTTCTGCTTCTGAGAACTCTCTGTTCAGCTCCTTAGCCCATCCTTTTAATTGGATTACTTCCTTTCTTGATTCTTTGTTTTTTGAGTTCGTTATATATTCTGAATGTTAAACCTCTGTCAGATGTGTCACTGGTGAAGATTTTCTCCCACTCTGTGGGTTTTCTCTTCACTTCCTTGGTTGCTTCTTTGCTGTACAGAAGCTTTTTAGTTTAATGAGGTCCCATTTGTTGATTCTTGACCTTATTTCCTGAACAGCTGATATCTGGTTTAGAAAATCCTTTCTTACACCTATAGTTTCTAAATTATTGCCAATGTTGTCTTCTAACAGTTTCAGAGTTATGGGCTTCACAATGAGGTATTTGATCCATTTGTTGTTGACTTTTGTGAAAGGTGAAAGATAGGGGTTTAGCTTCATTCTTCTACAGGTGGAGATCCAGTTTTGCCAGCACCATTTGTTGAACATGCTGTCTTTCCTCCAGTGAATGTTCTTGGCCCCTTTGTCAAATATCAGGTGGCTGAAATTGCATGTACTCATATTTGGGTGTTCAACAGGTCTATTTTTGTGCCAGCACCATGTTATTTTTATAAGTATTGCTCTGTAATATAGTTTAACAACTGGTATAGTAATCCCCCCAGCATTGCTCTTAGTGTTCAGGGTTGCTTTGGCTATCTGAGGTCATTTGTGCTTCCATATGAATCTCGGGATGGTTTTTTACAATTCTGTGAAGAATATCATGGGGATTTTGACTGGCATTGCATTGAATCTATAAATAGCCTTTGGTATGATGGTCATTTTCATAATATTGATTCTTCCAATCCATGAGCATGGGAAATCATTCCATCTTCTGCTGTCTTCCTCAATCTCTTTCTTTAAAGATTAAAAAATTTCATTGTAGAGGTCTTTAATGTCTTTGGTCAGGTTTATTCTGAGATACTTTATTTTTATTTTTTGCAGCTATTATGAAGGGGAGTGTTTCCATGTACTCTTCTTCTGATTGCTTGTGTTTGATATATAGAAAGGCTGCAGACTTGTGCAAAATGCTCATGATCCCTGGGAACTAATCGACCTAGGAGGGCAAGGAGCGCAAAAAGTCCTTTGTGTCCCTCTGACCCAATTAGTATAGATCTCAAGGCATGTCTGTTAAACATCCAAGAAGGTTAGTTCCACCATTTTCTCATTTTTAATTACTGTGTGTCATGCAGATAAATCTTGGGTAATGATTAGTTGTTCTCAGATAAACCTTACATATGCATATATTTCTTGATCTGCTATGTATAATTTGTCAGTACGTTGTAGGAGTAATATGGTTCTCTCTGGTTTTCAAAACTACCTAGGCATTATTTATCTCTCACATTGTCTCACCCCTCCATCATGCTTTTCCCACTTAAGGTTCCCCCATTTCCCCCTTCTCCCTTACTAATACCCTTCTCCTATGGTCCTACCTCTCTTGAGCTCCTTCTTTCCCTTTATCC
>NW_008358534.1:3316479-3319420 GCF_000622305.1 Nannospalax galili
AATGCATGATGAATTTTGTCAAATGCCTTCTCTGCATCTATTGAGATGACCATGTGGTTCTTGTCTTTGAGTCCATTTATATGATTTGTGACATTTATTGACTTACATATACTGAAACATCCTTGCATCTCTGGCATAAAACCAATTTGATATTGGTGAATGATCTTTTTGATGTGTGTCTGTATGTGGCTTGCAAGTATTTTGTTGAGAATTTTTGCATCTATGTTCATTAAGGATATAGGTCTATAGTTTTCTTTTGGTTGCATCTTTACCTTGCTTTGGTATTAGAGTTGCTGGCTTCGTAGCAAGAATTTGGAAGTTCTCCCTCCATGTCTGTCTTTTTGAATAAATTTAGTGTTGGATATAGACCTTCTTTAAATGTCTGGTAGAATTTAGAATTCTGTTGTAAATCCATCTGGTCCTGGGCTTTTTTTAGTCAGGAGGTTTTGTATTACTGTTTCAATTTCCTTATGTGTTATGGGTCTGTTTAAACTGTTGATGTCTTCTTGGTTTAGTTTCAGTGGTGCCCATTCTTTTAGATACCCATCCATTTCTTTTAGGATTTCACAGTAGTATATAGGCTTTTAAAATATTCCCTTATAATATTCTGGATCCTTTTGGTGTCTTTTGTCATGTTTCCCCTTTCATTTCTGATTTTGTTGATTTGGAGGTACTCTTTCCTTCTTTTGGTTAACTGGCTTAAGGGTCTTTCAATCTTGTTTATTTTTTCAAAGAACCAGCTCTTGGATTCCTTGATTCTTTGTATTGTTTTCTTTGTTTCTGTTTCATTAATTTCTTCTTTGATTTTCAATATTTATTCTTGTCTGCAGGGATTGGGTTTCATTTGTTGTTGCTTTTCAAGTGTCTTGAGTTGCAACGTTAAGCTGTTTATTTGTGTTCTTTCTGATATTTTAATGTAGGCACTTAGAGCTATAAACTCCACTATAAGGACTGCTTTCAATGTGTCCCAGAGGTTTTGTTGTGTTGTATTGTCCTTTTCATTTAGTTCCAGGATTACTGTTATTTCTTTCTTAATTTCTCCTTTGACCCATTCATCATTCAGGACTGTGCTGTTTAATGTCCATGTATTCATGTATTTACTAGGGTTTCTTCTGGTGTTGATTTTAAGCTTTATTGCATTGTGGTCTGAGAGAGTGCATGAAATTATTTCAATATTTTTGTATTTGTTCAGGTTTGTTTTGTGGCCCAGTATGTGTTTGAATTTGGAGAAAGTTCCATGGGGCACTGAATAGAAAATACATTCTTTGGTACTTGGGTGGAATATTCAGTAGATGTCTGTTAGGTCCATTTGATGTACAGTATTGTTTAATTCAGATGTTTTTCTGTTAATTCTCTGTCCTGTTGACCTATCTAATGGAGACAATGGGGTACTGAAATCCCCTACTACTAATGAGATGGGATTAATCTGGGTCTTAAAGTCCTATAGTACTGATTTTATGAAGTTGGGTGCATCAGAGATTGGGGAATATATATTCATGATTGTAAGATCTTCTTGGTCAATTGTTCCTTTGTTCAGAATGAAGTGGCCCTCTTTATCTCTTTTGATTAGTTTTAGTTTGAACTTTATTTTGTCAGATATTGGAATTGCAACTCCTGCATTTTTCTTAGTGCCATTTGCTTGAAATATTTTTTTCCATCCTTTCACCTTAAGGTAGTGCCTGTCCTTGAAAATGAGATGGGTTTCGTTCTGCTTCCCTGGGCCTACACAACCTGCCAGCCTCTCTCCGAGTAAGTTGATTGTGCCCTCCATGCCTTTACTCCCCCAGCCTCATTCACCCTCCCAGCTCCCCCGCAGGTTTCTCCTCCTAGCCTGGGTCCTGTCCCATTCTTTGTCTTGGTGCCACAGACAACAGGGAAACCACTGCTTCCTGATTCTTTGCATCCAGACCAACCCAGTTCCTTCTTACGGTCCCCAGGAGCCCTCTGGGCCTGGACCTGCCCTCACCTCCCTCTGCTTTCCTGGGCTGCACAACCCACCAGCCTCTTTCCTGGACACCTGGCTGACCTTTTGGATTCCCGATCCTTTGCATCCAAACCAACCCAGTTCCTCAGTGCAGTCCTCAGAAGCCCTTGGAGGTCTCTTCCCACTCCCATCTCCCTTTGCATCTCTGAGTGTCACAGCCACCAGCTGCCCCAGACCAGCATCTTTCCTGGGCCCTGCTCCCAGGCCAGTCCAATCCCCAAATTACTAAGGCCAAAATCTTTCCTGGAGGGGTCCAGACCTTAGGAGAAAGCCTGAGAACATCTGATCCTCATCTGACTTGGACCTCTGTGGGAACTCCTGAAGAAAAAAGCAATCTGACCACTCCAATATAAAATCAAAAGAGAGAACCGGAAGCGTATACGAACCAGCCTTTCATGCCCAAAAAGTAAACCACAAAGACACATAAAGTTCACAAAAAGAAGCAGACCTAGACTTGAAGGCTTTAGTCTCACACAAGAATCAGAAACTACAAAAGAAATCCACATGTCAAAATCACAGAGAGACCTGAGTCTCACACAAGAATCAGAAACTACAAAAGAAATTCACATTTCAAAATCACAGAGAAAAAATAACATGAAAAACCAAAATAACTTATCTCCACCAAATACCAATAGTCCTCTAGAGGAGTAAAAAGAGAACCCCCTAGAGATAACGCAGGAAATGGAACTCAAAAGAACAATTATAAACATGATAAAAGAATTCAGTGAATTTAAAGCACGCACAAAGAAATAAAAAACTGAAGGAATTAAAGGCCAGCCTGGTCTACATAGTGAGTTCCAGGACAGCTGGGGCTACAGGGAGACCCTGTCTCAAAAAGATCAAAAAAAAAAAAAACTGAAGGAAGATAGGGATAAACTTCTGAATGAATTCAGAAACAAGATAGACATATTGAAGAATACTCAGGCTGAAATGAAGAAGGAAGTGAAATACTCAGTA
>NW_008358534.1:3321041-3321314 GCF_000622305.1 Nannospalax galili
AATAGAATTCATGGAATTCAAGGAAAAGGACAATATAACACAACACAACCTCTGGGACACTTTAAAAGCAGTACTAAGAGAGAAGTTTATAGCTCCAAGTGCCTACAGTAAAAAAATTAGGAAGAGCCCAAATAAATGACCTAACACTGCAACTCGAGGCACTGGAAAGTCAAGAACAAATGAAACCCAAACCCAGCAGAAGACAAGAAATAACAAAACACAGGGCAGAAATTAATGAAATAGAAACAAAGAAAACAACACACACAAAAAAAA
>NW_008358534.1:3321464-3321747 GCF_000622305.1 Nannospalax galili
GAAAGATACGGAACATCATAAGGGAATACTTTAAAAACCTATATGCTACTAAATTTAAAAACCTAAAAGAAATGGATGGATATCTACAGGCATGGGACAAAACTAAACCAAGAAGAAATTAACATCTTAAACAGACCCACAACACAAAAAGAAATTGAAACGGTAATACAAAACCTCATGACTAAAAAAAGCCCAGGACCAGTTGGATTTACAGCAGAATTCTATTGGACATTTAAAGAAGATTTACAGCCAATACTACTTAATTTATTCAAAAAGATGGAAA
>NW_008358534.1:3322631-3325084 GCF_000622305.1 Nannospalax galili
TCAAAAGCCCCATGAAATTTTTCATAGAATTAGAAAAAAACGGCCTAAGATTCATATGGAAGCACAAAAGACCTCGGTTAGACGAAGCAACTCTGAGCACTAAGAGCAATACTTGTGGGAGTACTATACTAGATTTTAAGCTGTATTGCCGAGCTATAGTCATAAAAACAACATGGTACTGGCACAAAAATAGACCCATATATCAATGGAAAAAAATTGAAGACCCAAATATGAGTACATGCTATTTCAGTCACCTGATATTTGACAAAGGGGCCAAGAACATTCACTGGAAGAAAGACAGCATAATTAGCGTACAAAGTAATGGGCTCCACTGTGGCATTTCATACATATATTTCATTATGTGTTAGACATGCCTCCTCTCCTCCTCTGTCTTCTTTAATTATCTGCCCACTGTTGGCGGAAACACTGACAAAGCATTTCTAGATAAAGGTACAGGTAGGGACTTTCAAAAATGGACTCCAATAGCACAGGGCACAATCTGGAGACCTGATAAAGAAGATGACATGAACATTGGGAAAAACCTACAAGATATAGGTGTAGGAAAGGACTTTCTAAACCGGACACCAATAGCCCAGGAAACAAGGGCAAGAATTAACAAGTGGGACCTCATTAAACTAAAAAGCTTCTGTACATCAAAGGAGACAACCAGGGAAACAAACAGGAAAACCACAGAATGGGAGAATATCTTCACCAGCAACGCATCTGATAGAGGTTTAATTACTATAATATATAATGAACTTAGAAAACAGAGAATCAAGACATAAGGTAGCCCAATTAAAAGATGGGCTAAGGAGCTGAACAGAGAGTTCTCAAAAGAAGATGGCTATGAAGCATCTCTAAAAGATGTTCAACATCACTAATAATTAGGGAAATGCAAATTAAAACCACTTTAAGATTTCATCTTACCCCAGTCAGACTGGCTAAGATCAAGAGAATGAATGATACCAAATGTTGGAGAGGATGTGAGGAAAGGGGAACACTCACCTACTACTGGTGAGGCTGCAAACTTGTTCAATCCCTATAGAAAGCAGTGTGGAGAAATCTTTAAAAAACTACAAATGAACCTACCACTTGACCCAGTAATACCACTCATTGGCATATACCCAAAGAACTCATCCTATTGCAGAGATCCTTGTACATCCATGATTGTGGCTGCTCTTTTCACAGTTGCTAAGAGATGGAAGCAACTCAAGTGTCCCTCAGTTGATGAGTGGATAATGAAAATGTGGTTCATTTATACAATGGAGTTTTACTCAGCAGTAAAGAAAGAGGAAATCATGAAATTTGCAGGTAAATGGATGGAATTAGAATCTGTTATACTAAGTGAAGTAACACAGACTCAGAAAAAAAAAATCGACGTATATTGTCCCTCATATGTGGATCCTAGCACCAAAACCTGGTAAGTGAGTATCCAGACAGAACTACAGGAACCAGGATAATGGAAAGGAAACAGGGAGGTAAAGGAAAAGAAAGAACCTGAAAGAGAAGAACAGTAGAAAACAGGTGTTAATAAGGGAGATACGGATAAAAATTGGGATAGTTTAAGGGAGCGGGGAGGGAAGGGTATACAAGGAACTTAGGAGATAAAGGGAAAGAAGGAGCTCAAGAGAGGTAAGACCATAGGAGAAGGGTATTATTAAGGGAGAAAGGGGGAAAATGGGGGCACCTTAATTGGGGAAACCATGATGGAGGGGTTAGACAATGTGTGGGATAAATAATGCCTAGCTAGTTTTAAAAACCAGAGGGAACCATATTACTCCAACAACCTACTGACAAATTATACATACCAGATCAAGAAATATATGTCTAGGTAAGGTTTATCTGAGAACAATTGGTCTTTGCCCAAGATTTATCTACATGACACACAGTAATTAAAAATACCAGACTGGTGGAACTAACCTTCTTGGATGTTTAACAGGCATACTTTGAGGCCTACACTAGTTTGGTCAGAGGGACATAAAGGACAGTTTTTCCTCCTTGCCCTCCTAGGTCGACTAGTTCCAGGGGACTGTGAGCATCTCCCTAAATGTCCTGTAATTGTGGTGGTTCACACATCCTCTTGATCAAGGAGGCTGAGGAGACCCCACCAGATGGACATGAACCAGTGTCTAGTCTACAAAGAAGAGGGTCAACACAGAGGAAACATTTCCTCCATGCTTCCAAGTGAAGCCAGCCATGGTCGAGCAGGACCTTTGATTTGTCTTCACATAGGCGGAACTGGTAAAAGAAAGGAACCAGGGACTCCTCCCAAGCCCATGTGACCCCTGAGGAACAGATCCTCAAATGACCTTAAGTGTAAAGATAAATTTGTTTATCTGGGCCACCTTTATGGCCTTCAACAACCAAAAGGAAAAGTATAACCAAAGATTAATGGTGCCAACATAATTTTTTAAGAGCCCATATGTATAGCTAAAGGCTACATAACAAGCAAC
>NW_008358534.1:3325508-3327702 GCF_000622305.1 Nannospalax galili
CTGATGACTTCATAGACATACACAGGCTCCAAGGATCCAAGTGCAACTGATTATGACTAGTAATAATCAGATAATACAGATTAGAGATGCATGTGCCAACATCTCAGTTTTAGTAGCAAAAACAATGAGTCTTTCTGTAAGAAACAGCATATTTTAGAATGAAATGGAGATGTCTTTTGAGGGCTAAAAACTCATTCAATTTTATGTCTTACAGGACTTATACTGAGTTTGATATTGTATAACTGTATTAATTCAACAGCGAACCTAGAAATTTTATAGCCACTTTTGAAGGAGCTGTGTCTTTGCTCTGGAAACTGTTATTGGGCATGTTAAACGTGTAATGATATGCTTCTTCTAAAATAAATAAAAAACAATATTTAAAAAATGTAGGAAACAGCAAAAAAAATAAAAATAAAAAAGAAAATGAGATGGGTTTCTTGCAGACAACAAAAATAGGTTTTATTTCTTAATCCATTCAACTAGTTTGTACCTTTTGACTGGGGAGTTCAGTCCATTGGTATTTAAAGTTATTAATCAAAGATTTGTGTTGATTCTTGTCGTTTTTATTTCTGTTCACATTCTTGGTGTAACTGTGCATTTCATAGTTATACCTATATTTAGTTTCTTTCTGTCACCACTTGGGTATAGTTGTTCCTTTCTTTAGCTCTTTGTATTGCTTCAAGAACTCTCTCAAGGGCTTGTTTTGTGGATATGAATTCTTTCAGCCTATTTATATCATGGAAGATTTTTCTTTCCCCTTCAACTAAAATAGACATTTGGCTGGGTAATCTGGGTTGGCATCTGTGGTCATTTAGAACTGGGAATATTTTGATCCAGGCTCTTCTAGCTTTCATGGCTTGCACTGAAATGTCAGCTGTAATTCTGATGGATTTTCCTTTATATGTGACTTGTTTTTCTTTTGCAGTTTTCAATATTGTCTCTTTGTTCTGTACGTTTGGTGTTTTTACTATGATGTGCTGTGAAGAGTTTCTTTTCTGCTCCTATCTATTTGGTGTTTTATGTGCTTCTTGTGTTTGTATGGGCATGTCTATCTTTAATTTGGAGAAATTTTCTTCTAAAATCCTGTTGAAATCTGGTCCATACCATTATCATGAGATTCTTCTCCTTCCTCTATGCCTCTGATGAGTTTGTTTTTTTCATGGTGTCACAAAATTCCTGCATATTCCATTCTTGTGCTTTCTTAACTTTTTCATAGTCTTTGCTTGAGTGGTCTAGTTCATCCACTTTATCTTCCAGTCTTGATATTCTGGTTTTCCCTTTCACTCATCCTATTGGTGAGGCTTTCTTCTGTCATTTCTAATTGGCTTATTGAGTGCTTTACTTCCTTCTTCATTTCAGCCTGAGTATCCTTCAATATTTCTAACTCTTTTCTGAGTTAATTCAGAAGTTTATCCCTATCTTCTATAAGTTCTTTGGTTTGTTTGAATGTTCTTTAAATTCACTGAATTCTTTTTGTCCTGTGTTATCTCTAGGGCGTTGTCATTGTAGTCCTCTACAGGACTGTTGGTACTTGGCAGGATATATTATTTGTGTTTTTCATGTTATTATGTTTTTCACTGTGACTTTGACATGTGGATTTCTTTTGTAGTTTCTGATTCTTGTCTGAGAATCTTTGCTTTGTACTTTTCAAGCCTTCTTTTGTTGAGTTTAGGTCTGCTTCATTTGTAAACTTTATGTGCCTTTGTGGTTTCCCTAACCAAAAAGTGCTGCTCAGATGTAAGACTTCAAATCTTTGTCTCCAATACTGTAATGCCCACCTGTAGCTAAGGGAGACAACCAGCTATTGTTCTAAAATGATGGATAAATTTGTGTTCTCCCCCTATCTAGAATCCTTTGAGAGGGAACTGACACTGATTCTAACCACTCCAACAGCTGTCAAAATACCTGAAAGCAAATCCTGAATCCATCAACCTGGAGTCTAGCCTGGGAAGACAAAAGAAAAATGAGGAACCCAAAAGAAGGATGCTTTTGGAAGCCCTTGTCAAGAAATTCCAATAGACATTTGAAAATTGCCCTGTTCTGACTTTTCTAGTTTCCTGTCTAGAACTTGTCATGCTAATTCCTCTTGCCTTTACTTCTCCTTCACAGCTTCTATCCATGATTCAAGGACTTTTTTCCCCTTTGAGATAAGAGTTATGCAACTTGGGAGTCTTTTAGATATACCCACCGAAGG
>NW_008358534.1:3327933-3353510 GCF_000622305.1 Nannospalax galili
CATGGATTTGATCAAAACACCTTATATACATGTATGAAATTCTCAATAAAGTTTTTGTAAAAATTTAAAAAATTAAAAGATTAAAATATTAAAATAACAAAACAAAACAAACAAACAAACAAAAACTCTTTTAAAAAAAAAAGGCAGCAAACCAGTAAGCAGTGTTCTTCTGCTTTGGGTTCTGCTCCACGTTCCTGCCTTGAGTTCCTGTCCCTCAATGATGGACTGTAAACTGTAAGCCAAATAAACTTTCTTCCAAGCCCCAAAAGAATATATCAAAAAAGGAATCCTTGTACGTTTTATTGACAATGCAATTTTGTACAGACATTAAGAAAAACAACATGGAGTTTCCCCAAAAAACTGGAACTAGAACTACCAAATGATATACCAAAGCTATATCTGGGTATATGTACAAGGCAACTAAAATCAATATATTAAATATGTATCTGTATGCCTGTGTTTATTGCTTTCTTAAAATATTTTATTATTTTTATTTTATGTGTATGAATATATTGCCTGCATGTATGTAAGTGCACCTGTGTTGTGCAATGCCAGCAAAAGTCAGAAGAGGGCGCTGGATCCCCTGGAACTGGAGTTATTGATGCTTATTAGCCACCATGTGGGTGATGGGAACTGAACCTGGATCCTCTGCAAGAGCACCCAGTGCTCTTCACCACTGAGCCATGTATCCAGCCAAGTACTGCTTTGTTTATAATAATCATGATATAGAATCAACGTGTTTATCCATAGATGACCGGATAAAAAAATGAATGTCTATACAATGAAATACTATACAACATGTAAAACAGAATCCTATCCTCTGTACCAGTATGAACGAACCTGGAGGATATTATGCCAATTGAAATAAGCAGACACAGACAAATACATAATGGATGATCTCATTTTGATATATAAATTCAAATTCATAGAACTGTAGCTGGGGTTTATCAAAGAGTATGAAGCTTGAGCTAGAGAGAGTTCTAGAGCCTTACTATATACTATAGTGACTATAAGGTAATAATAATGCATAATTTAAAATTGTTAAGAGTAGATATTAAATAATCTCATATTGGAAAATGCTAAATATATGAACCAATACATATGTTAGCTATTGAATTATTTCATAATATATACATATATGAAAACATGATATATAACATAAATGTATAACATTTTTATTTGCAGCTATTTTCTCAATTTCAAAAAGAACCAACAGACACATTGAGTTTATAATAGCACAAAAATAAACTGCTTTGGAATTAATTTAGCCAAGGAGGTATAGAACTTACATGCTAATATCTATAAAACACTGAGAAAAATTCAACTGGATCGAAATAAATGGAATGACATCCTATTTTTACAGATTGGAAGATCAGAAACTATTGAGATTACAAAACTCACCAACTGATCTACAGATAAACACAATCTCAAGTGGTTGTTGTTGCAGAAGGAGATAAAGCTATCTTTAGCTTTAGAGAAGCAAAGAAGACTTTGTTTTTGCTGTACAGGGAATGGAATCCAAGGCCACTTTTCATTTCTTGGTAAGTTGCCCAAGGTGTCCTTGAACTCACTCTGTAGCTCAAGTAGGCTTTGAACCTGCCATCTTTCTACCTCCTTCTCCTGAGCATCTGGATAGATCTATACCGCCAGGCCCAGCTTTGAGCAAAAACAGCACTGAGAAAGAAAACAAAATCACTGGACTCACACTTCTCAAATACAACACTACATTAATCACAATGACATGATCCAAAAAATATACATCTCCAAAAAAGAAATAGAAATGAACAACAAATATATGTAAAATGACCAATGCATTTACCTTTCAGAGAAATGCAGATAAAAACTACAATGAGATTCCCAGTTAGAGTGGCTATTATAAAAACAAATGCTGGCTGGCAAGAGTGAGGGGATAGAGAAATCCATTATACACCGCTGATAAATGCAAAGTGGTGCAGCTCCTATGCAAATCAGTATATTAGTGTCACAGAAACTAAAAACTGAATGAATTACTACATGATCCACCTATACCACTCCTGGGTATATATCCAAAGGAAGCTAAATTAGCACATTATGTCTATGCTTATTGCAGCAGTATTCACAGTTGCTAAGATTTAGAATCAGCCTAGGTCTCCATGAATAGATGAATAGTCAGAGAAAATGTCATATCTATCTATCTATCTATCTATCTATCTATCTATCATCTATATCTCTATCTATCTATACAATGGAATATTGAGACATAAAGAAGAATTAAATAGTATTATTTGTAGCAATATGGATAGAACAGAGGATATTAATTTAAGTGAAATAAGCCAGACATAAAAAGACAAGTATCACATGTTTTTTCATAAAAATGGAAGATTTTTAAAAGTTGCCCTAAAAATATGATAGTAATTACTAGAGATTATAAAAAAAAGCGTGTGCGGAATAATAAAATCAGGTGTTGGATTTGATCAATGTATACTATATGTGTGTATGGCATTACCATACTACTTTTGTTACCCACTTTTATATCATTATAACAAAATATTTGACAAAACAAAAGAAGAAATATTTATTTTGACTCATGGTTTCAGATGTTTCAATTTATCATAGGGAAGAGTTAGTGGAGCAGAGCAGTTCATTTCACAGTGGCTACAAGCAGAGAGAATGTCTTTGCTGGCTAGATTTCTTATTTTCTCCTTTTTTTTTTCCTCTGAAACACCCCAGCCTAGGGGATGGAGTCACTCACATTTAGGGCAGGGCTTTGCCCTTGGCTAATCCTCTCCAGAAACGTTCTTACTGTCACAACTAGAGGTGTACACTAGTAATCTTTAGACATTTCTCACTTCCACCAAGATTAATCGTCACAGAGATTCATTAATAAGTAAAATGTATATGTGCTACTTTTTAAAAGGACAACATAGCAGTGTTATAAGGATGGACATATAGGACAGTGTAGTAGAATTGAGGGTCCACAAATAAGCTCTCAAATTTATGGTCAATGGAATTTTGGCAAAGGTATCAAGATAATTTAATAGGAAAATGAAATGTCTTTCTCAGAAGTGGATTTGGACAACCGGATATCCATAGGGAAAAGACTGAAGTCCTTCTTTATATCACACACAAAAAAGTCAACTGAAAATGGATGATAGAATGGTAAAACTGTAAAAGCCTTAGAAAAAAACATAGATATAAATCTCTGTGACCTTGGTTAAAGCAATAGTTTCTTAGATATGATGCCAAGTGTGCAGGTAACTATAGAAAACAAGATAAATTGTACTTTTTGTTGATTCAGATGCCATCAAGAAAGTGTAAAGACAATTCACAATAAATGAAAATGTATTTGAAAATCATATCTAACAGGAACTTGAAAATGTATTTGAAAATCATATCTAACAGGGACTTGTATTATGAATCTGCAAAGAACACTTATTACCCAATGATTAAAAAGGAAAAATTACCCAATTTAATAAATGCATAAAACACTTCAATGTATATTTATCCAAAATACGCAAATGCCTGGTAAACATATAAATGTGATAAACAGCATTAGTTATTAGAAAATGCAAATAAAAACCACAATGAAATACTATTTCACCCCCATTAGAGTGACTGTAAAGCAAAGAGCAAAGTTGTCAATAGCAAGTATCAGCAGGGAGAAAGAATTCGGAACTCTTCCACTGTAGTGGAAATGCAACATAGCGCAGCTGCATCGGACTCAGCAATTCCATTCCTAAGCATATGACCAAGAGAAATGAGAATATATCTTCACAGAAAACTTTGTACAGTGGTGGTTATAACAGAATTTCTCATAATAGCAAAAACGTAGAAACTGATGAAAGGTTGAACAAATGAATAAATAACTGGTAAAAGAATGAACAGAAATGTGGTACATCCATACACTAAAATATCATACAGCCAAATGAACCCAAGACAAAATATAAATTTCACTACTTCACCAAGATGAGGTAGCTTTAAACTCATAAACTGCACTATTTCACCAAGATGAGGTAGCTATAAACTCATAAATAGAAAGTAAACAGTTCACCAGGAACTAGGAGAAGAAAGGAATCAGGAACTGATGGTTAGTTTTGTTGGCCAAGTTGATTGGATCTGGAACCAACTAACAGGCATGCCTTTGGGTGGGTCTATGAGGTTATTTCCAGAAATGATTAACTGAGGGAGGAGAACCTCTCCCAGAGTGGACAGCACTTTCTGGCAGCTGCTCAGCTATACAGAGGTCTGAGGGGAAAACTGCTGTTTGCCTGCCCACCTTCACTTCCTGCTGATGAGTGAATCAGTTCTATTGCTGCTGCTGCTGCCACTGCCATCCACTGACAGAATTCAGCTTTCTTGGCCTTCCAACATGCACTGAAGACATGTGGCCCTTCAGAATTCCTCCAGATAGTCAGTACCAGATTGGACTGTGAAAGCATAGCCATCACTCTTAGCCTTTCCAATGTGTAGACAGCCCTTGTTGGACTACCCCGCCTGTATCATGCAAGCCAATCTAAGAAATCCCAATTAAAAATTTTTATTGATTATTTTTTATTTTGTGTGTATTAGTGTATTGCCTGCATGTATGTAAGTGCACCTATGTCATGGAATGCCTGAAGTGGTGTCAGATCCCCTGGAGGTGGAATTATGCACAGTTGTTAGCCATCACCTGGATACTGGGAATCGAACCTGGGTCCTCTGCAAGAGCAGCCAGTGCTGCTGAGCCATCTGTACAGCCCCTAAATCCTTTTTTTGCAATAGGCATTCATTCTATTTATTCTCTTTCTCTAGAAAATCTTGACTAATACAACGTGTTAATTATAATAGGCACAATTTCATTTTGGATGATGAAAATTCCTAGAGATAGGTGGTAGTAGTGTTTTAAAACAATGTTAACTTCCTGTACATTTGAAATAGTTGAAATAATAAATTTTACATTGTGCATATTGAAATGAAAAGGGAATAGAGCATTAACAAATGCTATAGAATGGATGCATCTTTTCTTGTGTATGTTTTGTTTTTAGAGTCAAGGTCTCACTGTGTAGCTTTGGTTGGCCTGGTACTGACTATATAGCCACAGATAGCCTCAAACGCACAGCAATCCTCCTGCCTCAGCTTCCCAACTGCTGGGATTACAGGTATGTGCCACCATGCTAGGCTCAGCATGTATTAATCTTGAAAACAACATAAATGAAAAGCTATTACTCACAGAAGCTATATATCATTTCCTAGCATTGATATGTACATGCAGAGGAGGCACATCTATAGCAACAGAAAGATTAGTGCTTCCCCAGGGCTAAGAGCGAATGAGAGAACAAGGACTTAGTGCTAATGAGTACAAGATTTCTTTGGGGGATCAGAATAATAGTCATAATCAGATTGTTTTTGCATTTCTACCAGCAATGAATGAGCAGTCCTCTTCCACGACAGCATTAGATGTTAGCGCTTGGATTTGAGCCATTCTAATATGTGTATTGTGGCGTCTCATTGTTGTTTTAATTTGCAATTCTCTAATGACAAATCACATTGAGCATTTTTTTCACATGCTTTTCTCATTTTTCACCTGAGTTGTTTGCTGTCCTCTTTTTGAATTTAGAGAAGTTTCTTTATATATTGTATACTGTTTGTTATTAGATATATATTTCACAAGTATTTTCTATCAGTCTGTGGTTTGTCTTTTCATTCTCTCGTGTTTTTCACAGACTGGAACTTTTTCATTTTAATGAAGTTTAATTTGTCAACTTATTCTTTCACAAATCATACTTATGATGTATACCTAAAAAGTGATCTTCACACCAAAGGTCACCTATATTTTTTCCTATTTTATAGGAGTTTTATATCTAGGGTGTAAGATCTGTGTCTAGATTATTAGTGTTCTATTTCCTATGCTTTCTTTTGTTTGCAATAGGGTTTCATGTAGCCCCAACTAAACTGAAACTTAATATGTAGATGATGCTGACCTTGAACTCCTGGTCCCCTTGAATCCACATACCAAATGGTAGGATTACACGCATGTGCCCCCATGACCAGCCCATTATCATTATATTTTGCATTAGGATGTCTAGGAGTCTCAGCCCCGTTGTTTGTTGAAAAACGATCTTTTCTTTACTGAACTGTCATTACTCTTGAACCAAAGATCAGTTGACTCTTTGTAGGGGTGCATTTCTGTTTTGTAGAACTGAATAATGGATATAACAACAGGTTTGGGGTTTTTTGTTTTTTGTTTTTTTTTTTTTGCTACAAGTGTATGTAGATCATAGCTACCTCAACACAAAATTTTAAAAACAAGTGATTAGTCGTCATGAAGGAAAAGTCATTGAAAATGGTGTGGGCTGTTTTATACCATTGATCTTTTGGTCTGTGTTTTTGCCAATACCAGCCTATATTTATTACCATAGGTTTTGAAAAAATGTTTTGTTATTTTTATTTCATGTGTATGCGTGTATTGCCTGCATGTAGGTAAGTGCACTTGTGTGATGCAATGCCCGTGGAGGACAGAAGAGGCTGTCAGATTCCCTGGGACTGGAGTTAAGGACAGTTGTTAGCTGCTATGGGGAGCTGGGGTTCGTACCCGGGTCTTCCGCAAAAACAGCTGGTGTTCTTAACTGCTGCGCCGTCTCTGCAGCCCTGTTACCGTAGTTTTATAGTAAGTCTTGAAATGGAGTAGCTTTGATTTTCCACAAAGACTCTACAAAATAATTTGCTGAGGACTGGTAAGATGACTCAACATGTAAGGGAGTCTGACAGCCTGAGTTTGATCCCTGGGACCCACATGGTAAAAGTAGAGACCTGACTCTTGAGAGGTGTCCTCTGCTTCTACATGCCTTCCATGGCATGTGCAAACACATAAATGAATAAGTATAATTATAATTTTTTAAATAGCAAAATTACAATTTTAAAATAATTTTTATGTTAAAATTTGAAAGGCTAAAAAATAAGAACTTGCTTATATTTTATGATTATGTTGAATCTATAGGTTAAGTTGGAAAGGACTGACACCTTGATAATGCTGAGTCTTCTTGTCCATGAACACAAAATATCTCTCCATATTTAGAATCTTCTTTTATTTATCAGAGATTGGTAGTTTTTCTCCTGTAGATCTTGAATCAAATGGGTTTTGTTCCCAATTCCTGTTGTATTCCAAAGTGCGCAGCCTCAAAACCTTGGAGGATACATGAGAGCTTCTCATCTGGTCCTTACCTCATTGGTCAATAAATTCTATGTACACTGATCCCTAAATAACTTGACTTCTTTAGCTTTTCTCTGTCTACACTGGCAGCCCCTTCATTAATGCCACCATCCTGTCTCTTATGACTAGTTTCCTTCTTTTTCCTACCATTTTCAATGCCATTTCTTTCATGGAAGTTAGTCATCACTCTTTTTAAGCTGAAATTTTGTTGAAATAACTATAGGTTCATGTGCATTTATTAAAGAAAGAGGTAGGGCATGCAATATTCAGTTTTTTCTAGTAGTGACATATTGCAAAATAGTGTGCTACCTTTACCAGGACACTGACGCTAGTACAGTATACCAATATTATTTATATTTCTCCAGTCAGATTTGTACTCATTTGTGTATGCATGTGCATATTTAGTTGAATAGAATGTTACTGTGTTTAGTTTAGTGGATCTGCCACCACAATCAAGATATCAGACAGTTCTACTGTCACCAAAAAAATCCCTGTGTTGCTCTATCTTAACCATATCCCCCTCCTTCTCTGCCCATTACCCATCCCAAAATACTGAAGTCACACTAATTTTTTTCTTCATTCCTAAAACATTTAATCATTCCAAGAACATTCTATAAATGCAATTTCCCCTTGGGATTGGTGTTTTTCAGTTAGTGTAGGTTTCGAGTGATACACCCAAGTTTGTGGTTTGTGGTATGTACTGATAATTCTTTTCTTTTTTTTTTCTTACTGAGTAGTATTCCATGGTATTGATATACCACAGATTAACCATTAACCCATTAAATGACATTTGAGTTCTTTCCAGTTTGGAACTATTCTGAATAAAGCTTCTATGAGCTTTTGTGTACAAGACTATATGTGGACATATGCTTTTACTTCTCTGAAATAAATGCTCAAGAGTGTGATTGGTGCATGATTATAGGCTACATGGCATACTTTTATAACAAATCACCCTGCCAAACTATGTAAAAGAAAAGCTATAGCATATTCAATTCAGTAGTGAATGGGGGAGCTAGATCCTTCGCATCCTCTCTAGCATTTGCTATTGACACTAGGTTTTGTTTCAGGCAATGTGATAGGTGTGCAGTGATACTGCGGTGCAGATTGAAGCTGGATTTTCTTAGTCTAAAGGTGTATAGGTGAGCTTTTTGCCATCAATATATCCTCTTCAATTAAATATCTATTGCATGTCTTCTCACTGAATAGTTTTCATTATTAATGTTGAATTTTGGGAGTTCTTTGTAAATTCTTTTTAAAAATCTATTGACTTTTGTGAGTTTGTGTATGAGCATTGTACGCGTGGGTGGGTCCATCCATGCACATATAGAGAGAGAGAACAAAGGAGGATGCCAGTTAACTTTTTCTATTGATCTTCACTTTATTTTTGAGATAGAATCTCTCACTGAACCTTAAGCTCCCTGTTTCAGCTAGGCTGGCTGGCCAGTGAGCTCCTGGTATCCCTGACTCCTAACGCTATAATTATAGGTATGAGGAGCCATGTCCAGCTTTTATATGTCTATTGGGGATTTGAACTCAGGTCCTTTTGCTCTCACAGAAAGCACTATTGTCCACTGAGCCATTTCTTCAGCTCCATCTTTATACATTTTAGGTCTAGTCCTTTACAAGATAAACATTTCACAAGTATTTTCTCCCACATTTAGTTTGTCCTTTCTCTTTGAAAAAAATTGACTTCTTTTTATGTGTAAATGTGTTTGCCTGCATACATGTAAGTGCATCTGTGTGTGCCCACAGAAGCCAGAAGGGAGTGTCAGATCCCCTGAAACTAGAGTTACAAATGGTTGTTAACCACCTTATGGGAGCTGGGGACTGAACCCAGGTCTTCCGCAACAGTAGCTAGTGCTCCTAACAGCTAAACAATCTCTCCAGTTCCTAGGCTGTCTTTTCTTAATTGGAATTTTCAAAGGAAAATTTTTGTATTTTAATTAAGTCCAATTTATCACTTTTTCTTTCAGAATTCTTTACTAGCCCCTATGGACAAAGATTTTTCTCTTATGCTTCTTCTAAAATTGTCACTCTTATATTTAAATTTATAGTTAATTTGTGTATAAAATACATCAGTTTCAGGTCTAAGTTTTTCTTTCTCTTTTTGTGTATAAATATCCCATTGCTTCAGCACTATTAAATGAAAACACTATCCTTCATGCATTGAATTCGGTTGGCTTGTGTGGGCCTGTTCCCACACAGTCTTCATGGAAAATTAAAATTAGTATGTCTATCATTTTTCCAATTATGATACTGTCATGCTTACTCCATACAGTCAGCTTTAGTAACAGATACAATGACTGCTTCCTTCCTTTGTTTTTCCTTCCTTCCTTCTCTTCTTACTCCTCTTCGTCTTCCTCCTCTTTTTTTGGTTCTTTGAGATAGGATCTTGCACTGTAGCCCAGGTTAGCCTTGAACTTATAGTGATTACCCTTTCTTCAGTCTCCTGAGTGTCAGGATTACAGACATGAATCACTGTTTGAGTTTACAGCATACTTTCATAGACTCAGCACAGTTAAGAGTGATTCTGGGGCTGGGGATGTAGCTCTGTTGGTTTTGTTTTTTAAAAAATAATGCTTTCTGCTAAAAAGAACAAACCGCTACTAAGAATGACTCATACAAGTCGGAAGGCTGTTTTTCTCAATAAGTCCAGAGGTAGCTGGAAGCTGGCATTTATCCATTGATGCCATCAAGAGTCTAGACTCATTTCCAGTCTCTCTGCACTACCATCCATCCTTTCCTGTTGGCTTTTCATTTTCGTTGTCGTCAGTAATTCAGCTGTACGATGGCTATTAGAGCCCCAGGTATCATTCTGCATTCAGGACAGAAACCAGAGGGAAGCATGCCGACTCAATTAAACAGGGGCCCAGAGGGAAGGAGAGAAATGGGTTAGCAGGCTAGCCCTAAACTGAGAATTATTGGAGACTGACTGATGCTGGATAAGGGAGAGTGTGCCTTATATACGATCTCTAGATGGGATGACTAGACTCTGGTGAACGAATTTACACCGAAGGACATCTGGGTACAAATGCTTGACTGGATAGGACTCAATGTGTATGGTGGAATACATGAGGTCCAGTGGGGGGATGGAGGGGCATGGATAGGGGAGGGGGTTCTATTTGATTAAAAACTGTTGTATAAAACTACAAAACCTCGATAAAAAGGGTTTTTTAAATTTATTTATTCATTCATTCATTCATTCATTCATTCATTCATTATGTATTATGAGTGTTTTTCCTGAATGTAAGTACACTCATGTTGCACAATGCTCAGAAGAGGGCGTCAGATCCCCTGGAAATGTAGTTATAGATGGTTCTTAGCTAACATGTGGGTGCTAGGAACTGATCTCAGGTCCTCTGCAAGAGCAGCCAGTGCTCTTAAGCACTGAGCCATCTCTCCAGTCCCCTCTGCTGTCTCTTACTGGCCTCTTTGTGATCTAATTTCGGTCTCATTTCCCAGTTCTTGTTAGTTTACTTGGCTCCATGGACTGCTCTTTCACTTTCAATTATTTTGCCTTCCTTGGTTCTTTGACAAAGTACCCTCTATCCCATTCTACTTGTTCCTTAAGATTTCTTTACTAAATTCCATTCCCCAGTCTCAGTGATGATGGCTTCTCCTGTGTTCTATCTTGGTGAATTCAGCCTTTTAGAGAAAGCACAGGAAGCACCAGTGTTTTATAACTAGAACCGAAAAATACAGCTGTGAATCTAACATCTCTCATGAGTTCTCCCTTGTCTCTGTCTCTTAAACATTTCTCTCTCCATTATTCCTCCAGAAAAGAGTAATGACTACTTACCATTTGGTAGATATTGAGCTTCATGCGTTACATACATAACCCATTCACTCCTCTCATCATAGGAGGCCAAATATAGACACAAATCATTTTTGAAAACCTATAGATGTGCAAACAGAAAATGAAAGATTTCTTACCAAAAGCCCTAAGTGTTAACAGAAGGCAGAATTTAAACCTAAGCAGTTCAAAAAATTATAATAACAAAATAATGAAATAGACATGAGGAAACCTTTGGAGATTATAGATAAGTTTACAGTGTAGATTGGGGTGGTTGTTTCATAGGTGTATGTATACCTATGGTCATTAAATGTGTATACATTACATATCTACAACTGTTTCTATGTCAATCGTACCCTTGATAAAGTAGCTTTTAAAAAATCCAAGCAGAGGCTGGCCATGTGACTCATTTTGGAGAGTGCTTGCCTAGCATGCATGAGGCCCTGGATTGGCTCCCAGCACCACATAAAACTAGCAGAGTGATCCATGCTTATAAATCCAGCAGTCAGGAGTTGGAGGTAGGAGGATCAGAAGTTCAAGGTCATCCTCAGGACCACAGTGCATTAGAGACCAAGTTGGGATACATGAGAATTTATCTCAAAAAGAAAAAAAAAAAAAAAGGTCCAACCGTTTCTAATTTCTATTGTCATACTTTTTGTTGAAATATGTAACATTACAATCCAAGGTCAAAATGTTACAACCAGACCCATGAGTTCCCTTTCGCTACCTAACCAATTTTTCCTCCAGCTTTTCATATCTCTGCTGGTGATTCTGCCACCGTCCCAGACAACCACGTGGAGATATGGAGTCATTCTTAATTTCTGGCTCTTCTTTCCTGTTCACACCAAAGCACTGCTCCTGCCTGGGTTTTGGCCACAAGGTGCTACTGAACTAGTATTCTACTGGTCTTTGGTCTCACCTACCTTCCACTTTTACTCTTCAACTCACTTCTCTGTCTTCCTACAAGGCAGGTTTCATTTACCTGTAGCTTGTGTTTCTCCACGTAGAAATGAAAGGATTGGATGACAGTGATGGCCCCTGACTTTTTCAGTACCCACGATCCTTTTTGTTTTTTTTAAACTGTGGGGCCTTTTCTAATATGAAAACTTTTATTTGTTGAGAAACAATTAGCTTGTTTTCCCATTAGGAACTTTTCATTAGGCTTTCATAATTGCCAATCAATTCTTCTGATCAGTGTGTCAGTGTGATTAAGTCCAGTCTAAAGCAAGTAATGTCACTGTAGTTGATCTGCTCAGCCTTATTAGAGAGAAAAGCACCATTCCCTCTAGGCTTTCTGAAGTCTTCATAATCCCTCTGAAAGCCCCTGTGTGATTGCCAGTGCCTCCTGGCTGGTGACCACTGCGTGAGTAATCTCGAAAGAATCTTCCAGTTCTGCCAATCTGTGATTCCTAAAGTACAGCACTGATCATGTAACTCCCCTGTTGATTATTCTGGAAGGGCTCCCCATTGCCTCCTAAATTAACCATAAACTGCTTAGCCTGGAATTCAAAGCCTGCCATGCTTCAGCCATAACACAATGTATTTTTTTTTCAAATTTTGAACTGACAGTCGTGCTTGCATGAGCAACAAACTATTAAGTCCAAGCATACATGCAGAGTTTACTGTTCTAATCACAAATAAAACTGACAACAAAGTTAATCCAACACATATTTAATGATAGACCTAATGGTTATTGTGTTGGGTGGTAATTAGTCATAAATGGTAAGCAGTTCGCATAAATGATAGTAATTAGTATTACTTTTTCACACGCACACCAATTTCTCTAGTTCCTGTCTTACTATTAGTTCTTCAGCATCTCTAATCAGCATCAGTGTTGATAATTTTCGCTGATACCATGTACCATTTAATCATCAGCATCAGATACATGCACACACTCTTCCATACATTATGAGACAAAAGGTCCTGGCTCTTCCTCTCCAGCAGCTGAGGTTTTGCTGTGCCCCACCCCCCTACCTCCTGCTGTCTGGGACCTAGGTTCCCCCATGATAGGTCATATGCTTTGTCTCCTTCCTCCTGCCCAGCCCCCTCTTCTACTCATCCCTGTACTTGAGGGTGCTCTGAATTGTTCATACCTTTTGCTGTACCAAAAGCCTCAAGGCTATAGAAATTCAGTTTCTATCATTAGGTTGCTTCAGAGAAAGAATGATGGCATGTTCACTAGGTTGTACTGGAGGGTCCACAGAGGTATTTCAGCATTGTTAGTACAGGGCAGAAAGTATTATAATGGAACATAGCACACATAAGGGGGGGGACAGATGTTTTAGAAAAGAGAGATGCAACCCTATAAGAATATAATTATAGCTAAATCTTCATAATTCCAAACACAGACACTAAAATGATGCATACAAGTGGCCTATTATATAGTCATTTGAAAATGTTCCAGGAATTTTTAAGTATGCATTCACATTTCTGTATTACATGCAAATTCTCCTTCCTGAACTAGAAGTCAAGGGAGTAAGAAAGTGGTGACATTCCTCTTACTGGCTCATTTTGTGGCAATGGGCAAGCCTGTAACCTCCAGTATGGCATCTGTAAAAAGGGTTTTAATCCCTATTGTATTTCCATTTGCATATCCTCAAAACTTAGCAGACACCATCACTGTGTGTGATGAAGTCCTTATCTCATTAGCCACAATGCCCTATACATATTGGTTCTAAGTAATACATTCCCTAACTCACCATAACCTTAACTGATTCCACCGTTCCATTCCCTCTCATCTAGACTATTATGACAGCCTTCTGATGCATTTTGTTTCCATTCATACTGTTTTCAAATCCTTTTCTTTGAGTGCAAGGTTTAGTGATCACTAATTGATACAAAATTCATACAACAAAAAAATCAAATGTTTTTAAAATTATGGGTCAGACAGATGGCTCAGTGAATAAAGGTGCTTGCAACCAAGCTTGGCCATGTGAGTTCAGTCTCTGAAACCTACATGATAGAAGGAGCCAACTGATTCCTCCAAGTTGTCTTCTGATTCGCACATGTACGCTATGGCAGATGCATATACACACAATAAATGTAAAAAAATTAGTTCATTAATTGTGTGTGTGTGTGTGTGTGTGTGTGTGTGAGACATGGGAGTGCATGTGGAGGTCAGAAGACAAGTTTCAGGAGCCGGTTATTTCCATTTACAATGGGATTAAGGATTAAAATCAGATCATCAGGTTTGCAAGGCAAGTACTTTCATTCACTGATCCATCTCACTGGCCCAAAAATAACATCTTAAATATACATTTCAAAAGCACTTCATACCCCCCAGGGTTTTGCAAACATCACCTCTATCTACTTCCAAAACATTTTCATCACATCAAAAGAAAACCCCATAAAATTAAGTATATTACCCATCTTCTTTCCTTCCTTCAGCTTCTGGAACCACTAGTCTCTTTATGTGTGTATGAACTGGAACTTACTTCAAGATATGTGACTTCTCTGTCTGCTTTCTTTCACTTACCATAATATTTAACGCATATTATCATTTATTTCAATTGTATGTATGTGTGTATATAGGTGTGTCTCTATGTGTGTGGGTATGTGCACGTCAGTGGGTGCTACAAATTGAACTCGGGTCACCTGCAAAAGCAATATTCACTCATAACCACTGAGCATCTCTCCAGACCCCTCTTATAATATTTTTGAGGTATATTCATATGGTAACAGATAGCAGCATATGGTTCCTTTACATCTCTGAATATTTAATTGTATGCATATACCAAGTTTTATTTATCTATTCATCAACTGGTAGACATGTGGAACTTTTCTACCTTGAGGCAAATGCAGATAGTGCTGCTAAGAAAATACCCCTGTATTTGTTATATCACTGCTTTAAATTTTACCATTGTATCACTCCATTTTTCATTGTTATAATGAACTACCCAAGACTGGGTAACACAATAAATAAGAAATTTATATCAGCTCATAGTTCTGAAGGTTCAAGGGACTGGCACTAGCATTGGTATGGTTCTCGTGAGGATTGCCTGGCAGAAGGCATCACAATGCTGGGAACATGTGTGACTGAGAGATCACATTAAACCATAGACCACATCAAAATTCAGGTGGCAGGTTCAGGATTTCATAACAAGTTTCTCTCATAGGAACCCCCTCAGGGTCCCAGAAGAACTGCCTTTATCCCTTCCAGGATCAGGTCTCTCAATGACCTAAGGACCTTTCATAAGCCTGCCTCTTAAAGGTCCTCCAATCTCTTACACTGTTACATTAAGGGTAGTATCTCTAAGTCTTGAACACTTGGAGATAGACCACCTACAAACCATAGCAGGAGTACGATCACTCTATGTGTAACCTTTGTAGAGAACTACCAAAGTGTTCTCTTAAGGGAGCTGTATAATGTTACATTCCTACCATTTCTTTGGGGTATGTGCGTGCGCGTGTGTGTGTGTGTGTGTGTGTGTGTGTGTGTGTCCATCTCTTGGAGTATCGCTGATTTAACTTCTTTGTCCACTCTTTAATTGGGTTGTTTGACTTTTTGTTGTTAATTTATAGGTGTTATTTATATGTTACAGTTATCAAATTCTTGATGTATAATGTACAAATACTTTTATTTTGTATCTGTGTTTCACTACCTTGATAGTGTCTGTTGAAATTCTGAATTTTCATGTATTGTATCTTATCTTTTTTTCTTTTTACTGTTTTTATTTTGGTGTTATGTTGAGGACTCTATGCCAAATACAAGGTCATGAAGACTTTCTCCTAGTTTTCTTCTAAGTGTTTTATATTATTAGATATCGCACTTAGGTTTTTTGCCTCTTTTGCATTAATTTTCATATATGGAGGTAACTAGGGATCCAACTTCAATCTTTTACATCGGGATATCCAGTCATCCACACATCATTTATTTAAAATATTCTTTCCTAATTAATTAGTCTTAGAAAATCAATTGACAACATATATGTTTATTTCTATACTCTGAATTCTAAGTCATTAATCCATACCTCTGTCTATTTCTTTATTTTCTGTGTATGGGTGTTTTGCCTGCATGTAAATGTACCATTTGCATGCATTGCGCCACAGAGGCCAGAAAGGGTGTTGGATTCACCTGCAAATGGAGTTACAGATGGTTGTTAGCTGCAGTGCGGGTGCTGAGAATCAAACCCAGATCCTCTGGAAGAACAAGCTTTCTTAACTGCTGAGTCATCTCTCCAGCCCCCATGTAGTAATATTTTAAATTGAGCAGTGGGACAGTCACTCAAAGTCAAACAAAGAAATTAAGGACGACATTAAAGGTGGCTAAATAGATAAGTGGAAGAGATAAATGCTGAATTTTTGGGTTTATATCCTCTTTTCCCCCTAATGTAACTGAAAAATAAGCACACAAAACAATAATTGTAGGTTTTCACTAGATACACGTGTATAAAGTTTTAATTTGTGGTGATAATAACATCAGGGACAGAAGGAGCTGAAAAGGAGCACAATTATGCACAGTGATACAATGAAAGAAAACTGGTGGACTCAAAGAGGGTAATAGACTGCTCTGCAGAAATAATTGAAGACCTCACCATCTCAATTCAACTAGTAAACAGAAAAGAGAAACTGAAGATTGATAAGGAGACAGGGGACTTGAACAGCACTACGAACCAATCAGAACTCACAGATACATACTGTACAGAAAGCACCACTTGATAACAGGAAAGTATACATTTTTCTCATGTACATGAAACATTCTCAAAGACAGACCACGTGAGGCCACAGGACAAGTTTTAGTGAACTAAAAAAAATGAGACCATACAGTGAACTTTCTCTTAACCATAGTGAAAACGAGAAATCAATAAGATTAGTAAATATAAAACTGAAGAATAAAGTATGGGAATATAGCTTAGAGACAGAGTGCTAACAAACCTGATATACAAGGCACTGGGCTCCCTGCATACACACACACACACACACACACACACACACACACACACACACACACATCTGAAATATCTGGAAATTAATATAATTTAAAACAATTTGATAAAGAAGAAATTAATTATAACTGAGACTGGAAACTAGTTTGAGATTAATGAAAATAAAACACAGTAATTGCATATGTGTGGGACATAATACAAGCAGTGATCAAAGGGAAACAGAGCTATCAATGCTTATGCTGAAAAAAATGAAGATCTCAAATTACTACTCTAACACTACACTATAAGGAACTAGAAAATGCTTCCAGGAGGAGGAAAAATCAATTTAGAATTGAGAGAATAAAATAGAATTTAGGAAGATGATATAGATCATGTGCTTTTATTTTCTCTTTCATATTGTTAATGTACTGAGTAATTTATGTAGGTTGAACCATCCTTGCATTTCTGTGGCAAATCCTTCCTGGTCTTGATGTGTGATCCTTTCAATGTGTTGCTGATTTTGATTTGCTGGTATTTTATTAAAGAGTTTTCACCATGTTTATCTGGGGTATTGGCCTATAGTTTTCTTTCTTGTAGTGCCTTTATCTGGTTTTAGTATCAGAATGATAATAGTCTCATACAATAAATTCCTTGCATTTTTGAAACATTTAATAACTGGTGTTAGTTCTTCATTGAATTTTCCTTGCTAGACAGACTGGGAAGTAGAGAATGCAACAGAGTAGCCTGTTCACTTTTCTTTGTTCTTTGTTCTTTTCTTTTCCTTTTCCTTGAAATATCTCAACTAGCACGGCTTCAAGTTTGATGACCATTTTTTATGCTTGCCTAAATCTGCTGCTCTACTGTTTCATTTTACTTATACTTTCTTCTTAATATATATTTTTATTGAATTTTTGTTCAGTTAATGTAATATATCCTAATCGTATTTAGACCCCCTCCCCATCTGCTCTACCCATAGCCCCTTCACCAGATTTCATGCATTCTGTCACATATGTTAAAGCATAAACTACAGAATTTCTGTATCATTCTTTATAAAATCATGTCTGTCTCCTTGCTACTATTCTGTATTTAGTAAGGCAATTATCCCCATTTTCCTTCAGTTCTTTCCTCGTGGCTGCCTTGAGCTCTTTGAGCATATTTAACAGAGTTGATTTAAAGTGCTCTCATTTTTCCAGTCTTTCTGAGACAGGGTCTCCCTGTAGTCCCAGCTGGCCTGGCACTTGCTACGTAGACCAGGCTGGACTCTATCTCACAGAGATCCACTTGCCTCTGCCTCCAGAGTGCAGGGACTAAAGGCATGAGCCACTACACCTGGCTCTGATTTTAAGTCTTTGTCTAGGTTGAGGATGTCGTTCAGTTGTAGAGTGCTTATATACCACGTATAAGGCCAAGGGTTTGACACTCAGCACCACATACATACATATAAACAGAAGTTTTTGTCTAGAATTAGGTTTTTCAGGGACAGTTTTTGTTAACTTTCAAATGTGTCCATGTAATTACTAAAGTAATTACTAAGCTATTCATTTCTGAAATGTTATCAAAATATTATACAGGGTGGGTGAGATAGCTCAGTGGTTAAAGGCACCTGCTGCCAGTCCTAACGATTTGAATTCAGTCTCCAGGGTCCACATGGTAGAAGGAGAGAGCCAACTCCCACAGGTTATCTGCTGACCTCCACCCATGCACCATGGCATGTGTGCATGGACACACATAGCACACACAAATAAAGGATAAGAAATTTTTACAAAAGAATACTATACAAAAGAAATCATTCATTATGGTACCTTTTAGAAAAGTCTTTTTTATAAATTTTAAGTTCCTGGATATCTTTTTTTACATGTATCACTAGACCATTGGGTTTTTATACCTGCCTATCCTGTGGTATGCAAAAAAATTTTTATTCACTGAAGAATATTTGAATTATTCCCAACTTTTTGCTATTATGAACAAAGATTCTACAAGCTGTGAATCACAAGAATTTTTACTGATGCAAATTTTCATTGCTCTGGGGTACATTTCAAGAAGCAACCGTCAATGCGGATGAGAGAAATTTCACAAGACCCCACTTCTCAATGAAGAGCTACAGGTAATTGATAGTTATTGAGAGATGGGAAATTAGTTTTTTCCAGGACAAGCTCTCTGATAGCTTATCCTATCCCAAGTAGTCAGCCCTAAATGCATGTACATATAATCAACACCAAGTGGAATCACTAGGTTCTTCATATACACACATATGTTTATGTGTGTGTATGTGTATGTGTGTGACAATCGAGAAGAGGTCAGTAAACTAAGAGGGAGTAGGGTGAACATGAAAGGAGGTTGGGAGGAGAGGGAGTGTTGGAAATGATGCAGATATTGCACTCATGCATGAATCTCAAAAACCAAAAATTTAATAAAAACAAAATCTCAAAAACTGGAAAAAAAGGAATGAAACCCATTTCTCTGTATACTCATTCAAGAAAAATTCAAACAACTCTGATTTTTGAATGAATGCAATTGTGAGTCATCTGGTTTCATTTTGTAAAAGGTTGTGATACTCTCTTAGAGTCTGTTCCATTTGAGATTTCCACTGGTGAGGATGGCATACGAGAGACAAGCTCTCTGCAGCCTCATTATGCTCTGCTTTAGTTCTGAGAGGTGTAAAGGGATGGTGCACTGTGGATTATATTTGCATTTTTCTGCCAGTGTCTTAGAAAACTCACACTGCTCTAACACATCCTCACAGACTGAGTGGCTTAAACAACTAGCATTCATTTTTCACAGTTGTGACACCAAGGACATCCAAGACCAAAATTTCAACACATGGAATGTCTGGTCAAGGCACAGTTCATAGTTTGCATATAGCCATCTTTTTCAGTTTCTTACATGAAGGGAAAGCAGAGGGAAAGGAAGCATGTTCTTGTGTTTCTTCCTATAATGTCACTAACCTCATTTATGTGGCCTATGCCTCATGAGCCTAATGACTTCATTACCTCTGAAAAGCACCCTCTCCAGGTTCACATATATGATTAGAATTTCAACATATGAACTGGGGACTGGGGCATATAAACATCCTGTCAATCTGTATAACCTCCTCAGCAAATGTCTCCTAGTGTATGATCAGATTGTTTATATTTTTGTGCTGAGTTTTAAGAGATTTTTTAAAATGCATAGTAGGTTTGAAAGAAGCCATTATCGGAGAGGATGGGTTCTGATCTCTATCGGTATAGTGGCTCTCTGGCATCCCTCTGGCCTTTCTCTGACAGATGGGCTGAGAACACAGGGGACTACTGCCTGATAGCCCCTGGATCCTGCCTCCACGTAGTGGTGAGCTTCCCCTAATTGTGCCATACCCATCATCCCTTACCTGGGATTTTGTGAGGCCCCTCCCAAGGCGCCAGGGCAGATCTGGCTTTGGTAGGCAAAGGCTGAGATCCTAGCAGACAACCTGAGAGGGTGGACTGCTTGAGAAAACCCAGATCCTGCCTCCAGGTGGTGAAGGAAGCCTGAGTGTACCTGACCAGAACCTGAATTGGGCTCTGTGGGTGCTCCTGAATAGCTGATCTGAAGCCATCAGTTCCCTCCAAATTAAACCTGAGAGAACTTGAACCCTGTACCAACCAGCTTTATATAACCAATAAAGAAAGGATCTAGGCACCCCAAAAATACAAAGAGAAGCATACTTCAACTTAATTCTCATATCAGAATCTTAAACAACAAAAGAAATTCACATGCCAAATGCCAAAATGAAAGAATAACAAAATGGAAAGCCAAAACATTGCATCCTTACCAAACTCCACCAATCCTGTAGAGAGTTCTACAAGGACTGCCTGAGACCACCCAGATCCTGCTTCCACATGTGAAGAAAGCCTGAGTGTACCTGATGGGAACCTGCATTGGGCTTCGGTGTGTACTCTAGAATAGCTGATCTGAAGCCATCAGTTCCCTCCAAATTAAACCTGAGAGAACCTGAACCCTGTACCAACCAGCTCAACTCAAGCAGCAATGAAGAAGGAAATGCAAAACTCAATAAGCTCACTTGAAACAACAGGGGAAAGCCTCATCTCTAGAATGAATGAAATGGAAAACAGAATATCAACACTGGAGGATAAAGTTGAAGAATTGGACCACTCAAGCAAAGAGTATGGAAAATTTAAAAAAAACACAGGAATGAAATATGCAAGAGATGTAGGACACCATGTAAAGAACAAATCTACAGATCATAGGAATAGAGGAAGGAGAAGAATTTCAGGTTAATGGTAGTAACCAGATTTTAAACAGGATTGTAGAAGAGAATTTCCTGAAATTAAGGAAAGACATTCCCATACAAATACAGGAAGTGCATAGAACACCAAATAGACAGGATGAGAAAAGAAACTCCTTACCACATATCATAGTAAAAACACTAAATGTACAGAACAAAGAGAGAATACTGAAAGCAGCAAAAGAAAAACACCAAGTCACATACAAAGGAAAGCACATCAGAATTAGAGCTGACTTATCAATGCAAACTATGAAAGCCAGAAGAGACTGGACCAACGTATTCCCAGTTCTACATAACAATAGATGTCAGCCTAGAATACTTTACCCAGTAAAAATGTTTATTATAGTTGAGGGGGAAAGAAAAATCTTCTGAAAGAATACATGTCCACAAAACCAGCCTTTCAAAGAATACTTGAAGCAATACAGAGAACAGAGAGAGAAGCAACTACACCCCAGGGGCAAAATTAGACCGAGAACACAAACAGCAATCAAAATGATGGCAACCAATACACACCTTTCAATAATAATCTTAAATATCGATGGACTGAAGGACCCACTCAAAAGACACAGACTAAGTAAATGGATTAAGAAACAAAATCCATCTCTTTGCTGTCTGCAAGAAACCCATCTCACCTTCAAGGACAGGCACTACCTTAAGGTAAAAGGATGGAAAAGAATATTCCAAGCAAATGGCACTAAGAAACAAGCAGGGGTTGCAATTAAAATATCTGACAAAATAGACTTCAAAGTAAAACTAATCAGAAGAGATAAGGAGGGTCACTTCATTCTGATCAAAGGAACAGTTAACCAAGAAGATATTACAATTCTTAATTTATGTGCACCAAACTCTGGTGCACCCAAATTCATAAAAGCAACACCAAAGGACATTAAAACACAGATTAACCCCAACTCAGTAATAGTAGAGGACTTTAATACCCCATTGTCTCCTTTAGATAGGTCAACTAGACAAAGAATAAACAGAGAGACGTCTGAATTAAATGATATTATACATCAAATGGACCTAACAGACATCTTTCAAATATTCTACCCACGCACCAAAGACACACTTTCTACTCAGCACCCCATGGAACTTTTTAAAAAAATTGGTCACATACTGGGCCACAAAACAAACCTAAGCAAATATTAAAAATTGAAATAATCCCGTGCATTCTATCAGACCGCAATGCAATAAAGCTCAAAAACAACATTGCACAAAGCTCTAGTCACCACACGAACTTGTGGTGATTGAACAACACACTACTAAACAATGAGTGGGTCAAAGGAGAAATTAAGAAAGAAATGAAAGAATTCCTGGAATTCAATGAAAAGGACAATACAACACAACACAACCTCTGGGACACTTTAAAAGTAATCCTAAGAGGGAAATTTATAGCTCTAAGTGCCTAAATTAAAAAATTAGAAAGAGTCCAAATAAATGACCTAACACTGCAATTCAAGACCCTGGAAAGGAAAGAGCAAATGATACCCAAACCCAGCAGAAGAGAAGAAATAGCAAAAATCAGAGCAGAAATTAAAGAAATAGAAACAAAGAAAATACAAAGAATCAATGCCTCTGAAAGCTCCTTCTTTGAAAAGCTAAACGAGACAGACCCTAAGCCAAAAGAAAGAAAGAGCAAATCCAAATCAACAAAATCAGAGATGAAAGGGGAAACATCACAACAGACACCCAAAAGATCCAGACCATTATAAGGGAATATTTTAACAACCTATATGCTACCAAATTTGAAAATCTAAAAGAAGTGGATGGATATCTAATACCATGGGAACCACCAAAGTTAAACCAAGAAGAGAACAACAGTTTAAAAAGACCCATAACATGTGAGGAAATTGAAACAGTAATACAAAGCATCCCAACTAAAAAAAGCCCAGGCCCAGATGGATTTACAGCAGAATTCTACTAGATATTTAATGAAGAACTCCAACCAATAATATTTAAATTATTCAAAAAGATAGAAAGAGAGGGAGAACTCCCAAATTCCTTCTATGAGCCAGCATCGCTCTAATACCCAAACCGGGTAAAGACACAACTAAAAAAGAAAACTATAGACCCATACCCTTAATGAAAATAGATGCAAAAATTCTAAACAAAATAATTGTAAAGCGCATACAGACACACATCAAAAAGATCATTCACCAAGATTAAGTAGGCTTTATCCCAGAGATGCAGGGCTGGTTCAATACATGCAAACCAATACACGTCATTAATCATATAAATGGACTCAAAGACAAAAACCACATTGTCATCTCAATAGATGCGGAAAAGGCTTTTGACAAAATTCAGCACGCATTTATGTTTAAAGTCCTAGAGGGAATTGGACTGGAGGGAACATACCTCAACATAATTAAAGCTATATACAACAAACCCATAGCCAGCATCATTCTAAATGGAGAAAAACTGGAAGCATTCCCATTAAAATCAGGAACCAGACAAGGATGTCCACTATCTCCACTCCTTTTCAACAGAGTGCTTGAAACTCTTGTAGAGCAATAAGACAGGAGAAGGAAATTAAAGGAGTACTAATTGGAAAAGAAGAGGTCAAGCTATCACTTTTTGCAGCTGATATGATACTATACCTAAGAGATCCCAAAAGTTCCACCAGAAAACTCCTAGAATTGATCAACACTTTCAGTATAATGGCAGGTTATAAAATCAATCTACAAAAAGAAGTAGCCTTTCTATATACGAATAACAAGCAATTGGAGAAAGAATACAGGGAAATGCTCCCATTCACAATAGCTTCAAAAAATATCTAGGAATAAATCTGATCAAAGATCTCTACAATGAAAAATTTAAATCTTTAGAGATTGAGGAGGACACCAGGAGATGGACGGACCTCCCATGCTCATGGATTGGAAGACTTAATAATGTGAAAATGATCATCGTACCAAAAGCAATAGATAGATTCAATACAATCCCAATCAAACTCCCCATGACATACTTCACAGAATTAGAAAAAATATCGTTAAATTCTTATAGAAGCACAAAAGACGTCAGATAGCTAAAGCAACCCTGAGCACAAAGAGCAATGCTGGGGGGATTACTATACCAGATATCAAAATATCCTACAGAGCTATAGTCTTAAAAACAGCATGGTATTGGCACAAAAATAGACACATAGCTCAATGGAACATCATTGAAGATCCAAACCCGAGTACACAGCAATTTCAGCCACCTGATATTTGGCAAAGTTGCCAAGAACACACAATGGAGGAAAGACAGCGTCTTCAACAAATGGTACTGGCAAAACTGGATCTCTACCTGTAGAAGAATGAAACTAGATCCTTATCTTTCACCTTGCACAAAAGTCAACTCCAAATGGATCAAAGTCCTCAATGTGAAACTGGAAACCCTGAAACTATTAGAAGAAAATATTGGCAATAACTTACAAGATATAGGTGTAGGAAAGGATTTTCTAAATCAGACAGAATTTGCTCAAGAATTAAGGTCAGCAGTCAACAAGTGGGACCTCATTAAACTAAGCTTCTTTACAGCAAAAGAAACAATCATAAAAGTGAAGAGAAAACCCACAGACTGGGAAAAACTCTTCACCAGTGACACATCTGACAAGGGTTTAACATACAGAATATATGAAGAACTCAAAAAACAAAGAATTGAGAAACCAAATGACCCAGTTAAAAGATGGGCCAAAGATCTAAACAGAGTTCTCAAATGAAGAAATAAAGATGACTAAGAAACATCTCAAAAAGTGTTCAACATCTTTAGTAATTATGGAAATGCAAATTAAAACCACCCTAAGGTATCACCTTCCCCCATCAGACTGGCTAGGATCCAGAGAACAAATGATACCAAATGCTGGCAAGGATGTGGAGAAAGGGGAATGCTCATTCACTGCTGGTGGGATTGCGAACTTATGCAACCTCTATGGAAAGCAGTCTAGAGAACTCTTAAAAAACTAAAAATGAACCTGGAGAGATGGCTCAGCAGTTAAGAACACTGTCCTTGCAGAACACCAAGGTTCGAAACCCGGCACCCACATGGCAGCTAACAACTGTCCATAACTGCAGTTCCAGGGGATCTGACAGCCTCTTCTGTCCTCCGTGGGCAATGCATGACACTGATGCACTTACCTACATGTAGACATGACACTCATACACATAAAATAAAAATACAATTTTTTTGAAAACTACAAATGAATCTATCATCTGACCCAATTATACTCCCAATTATACTTTTGGCAGATACCCAAAGAACTCATCCTATTGCAGAGACACTTGTACATCCATGTTTGTTGCTCCTCTTTTCACAATAGCTAAGAGATAGAAGCTACCTAAGTGTCCCTCAATTGATGAGTGAATAATGAAAATGTGGTTCATTTACATGATAGTTTTGCTCAGCAGTAAAGAAAGATGTAATCATGAAATATGCAGATAAACGGATGGAAATAGAAGCTATTATACTAAGTGAAGTAACACAGACTCAGAAAAACAAACAACATATGTTCTCCCTCAT
>NW_008358534.1:3354441-3356944 GCF_000622305.1 Nannospalax galili
AAAGGAGCCAGGAGCTCCTCCCAAGCCCATGTGACCCCTGAGGAACAGATCCTCATATGACCTTAAGTGTAAAAACAAACTGATTTATTTGGGCCAACTATATGGTCTTAAACACCCAAATGGAAAGTAGAACCAAAGAGTAAAGTCATCAGTATATTTCTTTCAGAGTTTAAGGGATTACACTTCCCAGACATTAGGGTTAAGTCTATATAAAAGTGATTTACACAATTATTTCTCATTAATGATTTTGTTCCTAACCAGAAAGTGCTGCTCAGATGTAAGACTTCAAATCTTGGTCTCCAATACTGTAGTGCCCACCTGTAGCTAAGAGAGACAACCAGCTATTGTTCTAAAATGGTGAATAAATTTGTTTTCTCCCTCTATCTAGAAGCCTTTGAGAGGGCACTGACACCGATTCTAACCACTCCAACAGTTATCAAAATACCTGAAATCAAATCCTGAATCCACCACTCTGGAGTCCAGCCTTGGAAGACAAAAGAAAAATGAGGAGGAACCCAATAGAGGGATGCTTTTGGAAGTCCTTGTCAAGAAATCCCAATGGACACTCATATGAACATTTCAAAAATTGCCCTGTTCTGACTTTTTTCTTGTTCCCTGTCTAGAAGTTGTAATGCTAATTGCTCTTGCCTTTACTTCTTCACATCTCCTATTCATGCGTCAAAGACTTTCTTTTCCTCCTCGAGATAAGAGTTGTGCAATTTGGAAGTCTTTTAGATAGACCCACTGAAGGGGTACTCCAGTTGCCTCAACCTGCATCCCTGTTCAGCATGGAAGTAGCCAGAGTGGTCTGCATCCAGATTCCCTGTTGGCAATTTGGGTAACCTCTTCAGAGGGTGGTGTGATAAAAATAGGAGATAGGAATTGAATAGGCAATTAATGTAAAAAGACCCCAAAGAAAAGTTACCAGTTTCTTAGCTAAAACTCACAAGCCCCATAAAAAAAATCAAAGAAGAAGAAAGAGTGCATGATGTTATCAGAAGGAAGGCTGGGGAGATATGGGAGGAGTTGGAGGGGAGGGAGTGGGCATAGATTTGATTAAAACATCTTATACGCATGTATAAAATTCCCAGTAAATTATTTATTTTAAAAAAGCCATTATCAGATATGTGGATTACAAATAATTTCTCACCCACTGTAGATTGGATTTTTGATTATTTCATGGTCTCTTTCACAGAGCAAATTTTTAAAAAATCGCTTAAACCCAGTTTCTTATTTTTCCCTTATATTCATCTTGCTTTTGACATCAAAATTATATCATGTACCCAGTCATCTCTCCAAGTATTTTCTCCTAAAAATAGTTGTAGTTTTATATTTTGTACTTAAATTAATGTTTGTACAACATGTAAAGTTTTACTTAAGCCAAAGCTTGTTTTCTATCTATGGATGTTTCATCAACATATATTGAATTGGGTGTACTTGTGTCCACGTGTGTGTATGCATGTTCCTGAGTTATTTGTTCTGTTCTTTGGTTTTATATTATCGTTCTACCAATCATCACACTGCAGTCAGATCCTTCATTTCATACCATATACTAAAATTAACTCTAAATTCATAAGTATAGTCATAGAGCTAAATTTATAATCTTTTAGAAGAAAACAGTGATAGATTTGCATGAGCTTAGATTGGTTTCAGATATGTCACCAAAAGCACCTACAGCTAAACACATGAAATGGATAAACAGATCAACAAAATGTAAAACTTTTGTCACTTACGAGCGAAGAAGTAAAAGAATGAAAAGGCAAGTCACAGGATAGGGGAAAAAATCTCTGGTAAGAATCCAGTATTCAGAATATATTTTGTTATTTTTTATTTTTGTGTATAAATTTATTGCCTGCATGTATGTAAGCGCAGCCATGTTGTACAATGTCCACGGAGGTCAGAAGCGGGTGTTAGATATCCTGGAACTCTAGTTCTGGACAGTTGTTATCTGTCATGTGGATGCTGGGAATAGAGCCTGGGTGCTCTCCAAGAGCAGTCAGTGCTCTTAAATGCTGAGTCATCTCTCCAGCCTCAGAATATATTTTATAATGTACAACATATTCATAAAATCCAAATAACTCAGAATTAGCAAAGGATTTAAATAGATAGTTCTCCAATTATAGCACAAATGGCCAATAAGTACACAAAAGATGATCAGCATCACAACTCATATGAGAAATGCAAATAAAATCATAATGATACCACTTCACAACAATATGGTTATAATAAAAAGACTAGATTTACCAGAAGGGCAGATGGGGGGGAATTTATGGGGGTGCTGACAGCACAGTGGACAGTGGCAGGGATGGCAGAGTATGGAGGCCCTAGTGGGAGAGGAAGGCTGTCTATCTGATGTGTTTGTATTCATGCTCAGATGCCGAGGAGCTCAGAAGGTGGGCGACTGTGACCAGTGATAGTCATGTATATAGAGATTAGAAATGCATGTGAAAACGTCTCAATGTCAATTGCTTTGGAATGAATTCTTCTGTATGAAAAAAAAAAA